>NC_051314.1:40881485-41204622 GCF_015220235.1 Choloepus didactylus
AAGGATGCCCAGTGGTAGCAACCCTCAGCTTTTAGGTCTTCCCAGCATCAACCCCCAGACATATGAGTAAGACTGCAAATGACTCCAGCCCTCAGCCTTCACATTTCCCCAGCCGATGAATAGAGAGAACCCTGTCCAAATTGCAGTTTCATAAGCAAAACAAATGTTTTGTTATTTGAAGCCACTATGTTTGGGATGATTTGTTACAACATATTTGCTAACTAGAACACTCTATAAAGTCATGATCCATCATTATCTAACCTGACAATTATTTTACTTATTGATACATAGTCAAGCTTTATTCAAGTTGCTTTCAAACTTCCAAGATGGTCCAAGAACTTAATCTACAGCAAGTCATAAAAATCTTGATACCTCTTCTATTCTACAGCATCTGCAAACTCCTAACTGCCTTTTATTCTTATATCCCAACCCAAATCAAGCCACATGGGCCTTTCCCCATTCTGAGACCATTTTAAGGTCTTGTTAGGTTCTAGGCAATTTACTTGTAAAGGCTGTAGCCCATATAATATCAAACATAATCAATTTTGCTCACATCCCAATTTCAACATAGTTTACAAAGACTTTTGCTTGAGCTCATCCTGGTCCAACCACCACCTCCTGCCTAGATTACTGCCTAGATTAGTAGCTTCCTGACTGGTCTTCTGGTCCCCACCTTTTTCTTCTCCCCTTATGGTCTGTTCTCAACCCAGCTGACAGAGGGGTCTCAGTAAAACCTAAATCAGATCATGTCGCTTCTCTGCTCAGAACCCTCCAGTGCCTCGGTCTCTAATTGTCTACAAGGTTCTACATGACATGGTCTCTTGCTACCTTTTAATCTGACCTCCTGTACCTCCTGCCTCTGTGTATTCTGCTACAGCCACCCCCCTCCTGGCTGTTCCTCAGGCATTTAAGCCTTGCTCTCACCTCTGTGTCTTTGCCCTTGCTTTACCCTCTCCCAGGAATTCTTTTCCACCAAATATTTGCAAGGTTAATTCCCTCAGCATCCTGAGTCCTTTACTCAGCAAAGCCTTCCCTGAACACCTATTAAAAATTGCAACCACCTTTCCCTGGCTCTCCTAGCCACTTTCTCTGCTTTATTTTTCTTCATAGCACTCACTTTCTTATTTATTTTATTCTCTGTTTCCTTCTCACCCACTAGTATGTAAACTCCATGATTACAGGGAGTTTTGTTTTGTTCACTTCTAGGTCCTCAGCATCTGGAATGGTGCCTGGTACATAGGGGACACTCTGAATGAATGTATAAATGAATGAACTCTATGAGAGTTGGGTTGAGTTGCAGTTGACTAGCTGACACAATGCTACGTAGGCACTTAAACATTTACTGTTGCAATGTTGACATTTTCTTTTCATATTTTGAAAACAATTAATTGCTTTCAGCTTGCAGACCTTTTTATATATGTTTGAAAAGTTTATAAGGCCTAGGCTTAGTGCTTCTAATGTCTAGTGAGGCAGTGTCCCTATACTTTGCTCCTTCTCTCCTTTGTGCTGTTCTCAGTTCCAGAACATCACTTTTCTGCACATGGCTCCTGAGGAGCCCTTTTTCTTCCACCCTGCTTGTCTGGAAGGAATCAGTCACATGTTCTCCATCTCCCCACATCCCTTCTTCATTTCCCTAAGGGGCAGTACTAGAGAAAAAGCTGAGGGCACTTACATATTAATGATTTTAGACACAAGCAAGGAGAATGAAGGATGGTCCGGTGAAAGCTGACAGAGAAGGTTGTGATGATTTAGAGGTTTCATGAACCCCACAAAAGACTACATTCTTAAAGCTAATCCATTCCTGTGGCTGTATACCTATGGTGGGTGGGATCTTTTGATTAGGTTATTTCAGTTGAGGCCTGCCCCAGGTGGGTCTTAATCCTCTTACTGGGGTCCTTTAGAAGAGGGTGAGAAAGCAGAGAAAAAGACACAGAAGTCGAGGAAAGCCACAGATGGAGAAGCCAGAAGCTGAAAGCAATGAAACCCTGGAGAGAAGGGACAGACCAGCAGACCTGCCAGGTGTGTTGCCGTGTGGCAGGGGAGCCGAGGTTCACTGGCAGCCTGTCTTCAGAGTCGAGATACCACCTTGATGATGCCTTGATTTGGACGTTTTCACAGCCTCAGAATTGTAAGCTTATACGTTAATAAATCCCACAGTAAAAGCCAGCCCATTTCTGGTATATTGCATTCTGGCAACTTGAGCAAACTAAAGAGAGATTCTTTGGACTCTCTCTGACAAGATACCCTATACTGTGTTTTGGACTAGTGACTCTGTGGGATCCTGTACATGGGATGGAGAGTGAGGTGAAACAAAGGAAAGAAGCCATTGGGTCCTCTTGAGGGAAATAAAGACAAATTGTGCATGTGTGTGTATGTGTGTAAAGAATTAAGCTGACTTTATGTTACTTTAAGCATCATTTCATCCTTCTCAATATTGTATTTGACTTGGTCGGAAAGGCCAGGTTGAAAACAAAATTTTAAAATACTTTCACAGAAAGAAGTATTTCTGTCTTATTTAGATTAGAATATAATTTCAGTACTTAGGTGACAGAAAGAACTGAATTGATGAAAATATCTTTGGTTCATATTAGCTTTTGTAAAAAAAATAATCAGATATACTTACACATAACATCAAATCAAAACTGCCTGTGCAATTCGGTGTACATAAGAATGAATTGCACTTAATTAAGAAAGGACAGAATACATGATATATTGCTTTAGCTAGTGACAATTATGTCACGATCTCTAGACTCTTTATGCACTGAAGTGCTCATGCCACACCCCAGTTTGGTTGCTAAGTGGCATTGCCCTCAGTTATGAAGTGGTAGAACTGAAAGATTGAAGTCAAATAGCTTGGACTAGCATGCAAAATTGAGGTTGTCATTAGGAAGAAAATACATAACGATGAACTCCCCGAGGGTGCTGTAGCCTCATATTTGAGCTGGACGGTTACCATCCATCTGGTGGTGTGCACTGGGAATGAACCGAGAAGGACAGATTTCCCTAACCAGTCAACAAAAGCCAACCAGAAAGGCAGGGCACAAATATTCCACACAAAATATGACCTCTTGAATATCTGGATTATTTCCAATACGGGCAGGTGCTTTGATCATAATATCATAAATTTGGGGGAGCAGATGGTAAGGATTGGCATTATTATGTTAAAATTTGAGAGGCTACAGAGTCTCTGCTAATTGAGGCACCTGGTAAATTGTATCATCTGCCAACCCACCTGCTCAAGGGAAATCTGTAGACTGCATCCTCTTTTTGGTCTCTGCATTCATTCATGAGTATTGGCTTTTTATTGACTGTCCCAGTTTGATAGGTATGCTGGTGGATGAGGATGCTATTTCAAGATGCATATGTCAGAAATCTGATCCTTTGAGCACTTTCAGTTTAATTCGGGAAGGGGGCATATACACCCAAGAAAAGTGTTCTGTGCTCTTTCCCATTCCTCTCCGTTTTTGCTCTTCTCCCTCCAACTTGATTTCCACCTTCCCTGAAGATGTCAAATATTGTATGGTGCATTTAGCCTAACCTTTCTGATTTCATATCACTGATCTAGTTACATAGATTTAGGCCATTATTGCATCATGTTTACTGACAAACCCAAAAGGACAGGAGAAACCCAGGACTTACTCTTCACCTGCACCATCAGCCCAGAGTTTTAATTTTCTGTTCATGGCTTGCTTCGGGTTTGCTGTTGAGCAATGTATTCATTTCCATCTCTTCTTAGAAGTCAGCTATTTTACAAGAATGTAAGTGCTGGTAAGTAGCTGGAAAGGAAGAACATTTAGGAAGGGGCAGGAATATACATAGATCTGAAAGAGCAGGGGGTGGGAGCAAATCCAGTTGCTATTTTTGCCCAGAGGTATGTATAGGCAAATGCATAGACATTGTTTTATGCTGATTATCTTAATTATTGAAGAGGGATGATGACCTTATTTTCTTATAGAGATTTGAACTGGTGGCACCCTCCAAATGTAACAACACAAATCTTCCCATGAGTGGGAGGGTGAGCTGCCTGCCCTTGATCTCCCTTGGGCCCTGGGAATCAAATCTGATCATCTCTTTAGAGCTTGTTTCTGAGATGAGAGCCCTCAAATAGGTATGTTTTAGTTTTTTAGGGTAAAGGAAGAGAAACTACCATGTATTACTCTTCCATATACCATGTTCTGTGTAAGATTTTTATTGTATTTATTATCTAATTCTCACAATATTCCTAAAACATACTTTTTGCTTGAATCACATATTGCATTTTATGCAGGTCAAAAAATGGTTGGCAACTGGCAATTCTATATGGTTCAACCTAATGTTATCTCCATTTTTTAGGCCAGGAAGAAGCAATGCTCAGCTGGTAGGCACTGTGGGATAGCATTTGAAATCTGGTCTCTCTGACACCAAAGGCCAGTACACTGAGTCTTGAAAGCGTTCTCATTTTGACACATCAACACTCACTTTCTCTGTTCCCTATCTACTCATCCCCCCAGCCTCACCCCATCCAAGCCTTCCAATCCATAGCATAAAGCAGGTTCTCAAGCTTTAAGGTGAAAGGCTGATTAAGACACAGATTGCTGGCCCCAGCCTTAGAGTCTCGGAGATTCACGAGGTTGGGGGTGGGGCCAGAGAGTTTGAATTTCTAACGTCTGCAGGTTGTGTTGATGCTTTATGGCATAAAGCTCCTCCTTTCTCCTCTTTGGACCCACAAACAATATTAAAAACCTAGGTTTCCTTAAAAGATATTTTCCAAACCTGAAATTGTCATTTTTGCTTATCCCAAAATTTATATTTTCTTAGATGTAATTCATAAAATGGGAACTGCATCACCTTAATTTTTAAAAACCACAAAATTTTCCCCCCAAATGTTCACAGGATAGTTCCAGAAAACACTACTTCATAGAGTAAGTAATAATAAAAGTCTAAAATTTAAAGTGCTGGAAGTTGAGGAAGGGGTGATAAGAACAAATAAAGAATGGAGGATGGGTGGGATAATGCAGGAGATTTAGGCAATCCAGTTTGAAGTTATGCTGGAAGTCCTCTCTTCAAGTTCTCCCAATACTGAGAAGCTGTGAGCCAACATGCACTGAGGATAAAACAGCCAGGAATGATTACATCCACTTTGTAGATGAGGAAGCTGATTCAGAAAATCAAAATGATCTGCCCACAGTAACATGGTCTATGGCAGAACCCAGTTAGGGGCACACCTCTCTGCGGTGCCTAAGGAGAACAGAGCATGGGAGATGGGGATATATTATACACTTTGGCCTAGGATAGGGGAGGAAATCTTAGTCTTCTAACTTCCATTCTTGCACATAGATAAATTAAGAGCCCATAGAAAATGTTGTTTATTTTTGATTGCCCAAATAATTCTAAACTCTTGGAGTGAACCTTCCAGGTAGTCATCAGATGCTCTGGCTATTTGCCACTAAAGGCTCGGATACCCACAATTTTTGTTCAAAGCAGAAATAGCATCTTGATCCCCAAGTGCTCTTCTGGACTCTCCCAGGAATTTTGAGAGGTCTGTTTTTCTTCTTTTGTTCCCTGGTGTCCTTGAACTTATCTCTTCCTTCACTCCCTCCCTCCCTTATTTCCTCCCTCCCTCTGTCCCTCCCTCCCTCCCTTCCTTCCTTCCTTCCTTCCTTCCTTCCTTCCTTCCTTCCTTCCTTTCCTTCCTTTCTTCACTTTCTCTCTTCCATTTTCTTTGCTCCTACCTTTAACATATCAATGTCTTTTTTTCCTACTAATTTGCTTTAACTCTCTCAGTTCCTTACTCTGTGTGTTTTCCATTTTGATGAATGTGGAATGCTTCTTAGTTTGTCAGGACTTTCCCTAAATGTTTCAGTGGGTTTTGCCCTAAATGGGAAGTGGCGGTAACTGGTTTTGCTTATAGGAAGAACTCCCTGGAAATACCAAGTAGATATTAATACTATTTAGCATTTGTAAAGGACAAAGCTTCTGGAGAAATGTGTATTAGTAGGTAATTACTTGTTCTTTATAATGAGAACCCATCATAATGGTACATCTTCCTGGAAGTATTAATTTTAAAATAACTTGGAGGGCAGCGTTGCTCTGTGAAAATAGCATTGACTTTGGAGACAAACAGATGTGGGTTGTATCCCAGCCTTGCCTGTCTGTAGTCTGGACAGTAACCTTCCTTCTATGAATATTAGCTTCTTCAACTGTGAAAATGTGATAACATTATTTTCTCATAGAGTTGTCATGAGGATACAATGAAAAAAACATACCCTACATGTGTACTGTTATTATCTTCAAAACTATGAGAATAACATTAGTTCATTTATTTACTCACTCAAGGATGGGTGCTAGGCACAGAGCAGTAAACAAGGCTGGTCTTTGCCTTCATGGAACCTAGTCTATCAAAAGAGATAGGCCAAACAAATAATCATATAGATAATAAACTGATAATTGCAACAAAAAAAAGTACATTGTGCCATGAAAATGTATAATGGGGTTGGTGGCCCTGCATAACTTCTCCACTGAAGTGACATTCAAAGGATGACTATGGATTGACTACATAGTAAATGGGGAAGAAAGTGTTCCAGACAGAGGAAAGATCATGTCGTCTAAAGTCCTTGAAGCAGAGGAAAAGAACTTGACACATTCAAGGAATTTATAAAAGGCCCTTATGTTTGGAGGTTAGTGAGCAAGGGAAAGAGGGGCCTGAGGTAAAATTCCAGAAGGAGGTGGGAGTGGAGCAGAGCTTCCCAGAGTCCTGTGGGCCACAAGGATTTTATCCTTTCTCCCCAAGCCATTGGGAAGGCTTCCAAATGGTTAAGCTAGGGAATGACATGATCATATTTTCCTTTTGAATCTGCTGGGTTAGAACAGATTGGAGAAACACAAGGATGGAAGTGGGATACCTGTTAGAAGGCTCCTAAAGTTGTGGTGGCTTGGATTATGGCAGTGGGACTGGGAGTGGAACATTAAGATCATTACGGGGTAAAATTGCCTTGCTTTATAAATCATTGACTAGGTGGAAATATGATGAGAAGGCAGATATGACCAAAGTGATTTTCAGGCTTCTAGTTGGAGTACCTGGTTGTGGTGGAGTCATTTACTTTTAGAAGAAACACATTTGAAAGATAAGCTAATTCATTCTGGCTTGTATATATTAACTTTGAGAAGCCTGCAAAATATTCAATTAAAATGTTTGGGAGGCAGTTCAATATATTAATATGAAATGGACAAAAAGTATGAGATTTGATTTTTTTAAATAGGATAGTTGAAACTATAGGGATGAAAGAGCTATCAAAGGGAGAGATACACAGTAAAACAACTAGACCAGACTGACAGTGTATCCAATGCATGTGAATACCAGGTTTGAGGATTGGTGTAGGGTGGAGAGGTGTGTTATCTTTGTTGTCAGGAGACATTTTTGCTTTTTATGCTTTAAAGCTGTAGTTTCTAAGCCCAGTAGAATCCCTTGGGTATTTCAAAATCTCAGCCTAGGAGGACCTAGACCTTGGGCACAGCCGGTTCTCAGAGAAGTTAGAGGGAAGTATAATCCTTTCACATTCCCTTTCCCCATCACTACATATGTCACACAAATGTTTGCATATATTTAAAAGACATTTTCCGTAGCAAACTGAACACTCTATTAAAAAGAGAAAAAGAAATGTATTTAAACAGCCAATAATTATTTGGATATAGAAAATTAAATAACATTTTTTTTGTTGATTGCAATGGAAAAAAGTTTTAGATAATCATCTGAGTCTTTTTTTCCCACTGAAGGCATTTATAGATTGAGAATTCTATTCTGATACCTCATGCATATCTAATTATGATCTTCATGCTTTTTTTTGCCTTATTATCTTATCTGTGACTACAGATAGTAAAGCGAAATAATAAACAGAACAACCTTCCCACCCATTCTACCATCCAATCAAGGCAATGTAATGTAGTGGTTAAGAATGTTGATTCTGGAACTAGACAATCTGGGTTTCATTCCCAGCTGTGCCACTACTGGCTGTGTGTGCTTGGTCTCTTAACCTCTCCGTGACTCATTTTCTATATTTATAAAATGAGGATAATAGCAATTTCCATGTCATAGGATTTAGTGAGGATTAAATGAGTTTATACATATAAAGCACTTAGAATGAAGCCTGGCATATATTAAAAGCTTTATACACTAGTAGTACCTACAAAGACCCAGACATGAGCACCACAGCTCTGCCCTCAAGGAGTCTATAGACTGGTGGGGAGTTCAGACAAGAAGGCACTAGAATGAGACGAGACAAATCTGATGAAAGTACAAAGGGAAATCTTCATGTCAAGTCACATCTAATTTCAGATCTGAAGTATAAGTGGGATTGTAGCATGGATTTTGGGGACATATATTCTGATGTCATCAAAACGTTTGGCATACAACCCACTCATAAAAACAAAAATTCATATTCTGCTTTAGAATTTTCAAAATGATTATTCATTCCTCTATTTATTTGATTCTTCTATCAGCCTTACAAAATAAGTAGCTTTGAGCACTTTCTCTGGGCCAAGTTTTGGGGGAAGAGTCCAATAACAGTAAGACATGTTCCATAATCTCAAAGAATATAGTCCAGTGGGTTTTTTGGTCACAATTTTATACACGAAGAAATTGAAGTTAAGGGGAATTAAGGGGCATCCCAACATGACACAGCTAGTGCTAAAGAATTCTATGAACTCCAGTTTTTTGATTATGTACAGTTTCCAGTGCTTTAATCACATATATGGTGGTCTTGAAACTAGCTGGAATCATCTATTAAAAGGCACAGAGTATCAGAATGGAAAGGAATTCCTCAAAATAATATTTGGAAATTGCATGCTATGGTTTAGATACCCCAAGACACCAAGATTATGCAGAAAAAGAATAAGCAGGACTCTCTTAATGTGCTTTTTCTGGTGTTGAAATGGCACAGCACATCATTCACATCCTCATACGGTTAAAAGATTCTTTCTGACACTCCTTGTTCAGTGAGTTCTCTCAGCTAAGCTGCCAAGGGACCTAAAGGGAAAAGGCTTGGATATATTAGCCCTGGGGCATGGGTGGCTGAAGTCACTACTTAGGGTTTGGAGCCAAGGACAATTGTCCAAAGCCAAAGGCAAGTCCAGGTATCAGGCAGTCAGTTAGTTAGTCACAGAGCAGGATGTCTTGTCAAATCAAAAATCTACCTCCACAAGAGGGGGTCAGTTCAAGGACACCCAAAGGCAAGGGATCAGGGTCAAGATCAGGCCACAGGGAGTGGGAGAATAAAGTTAGAAGAGGGATCAGGCAGGGGAGTGCAGAAGGACAGATCTGTATCAAGGAAACTCAATCCCTGAATAGGCTTCCTGTTCCTGCTTCTGAGGTTTTCTTCAGCAGTGGTTTGGCAGGGCTGGTGTAGACTGTGCAGGTGAGAACCAGTGATGCGTTCACTTGGCTGAAGTGGGGCAGGCTGGGACAGAGGTTAGCCCAGCTCCTGGTAAGCCAATTGTGAGAGGACCTTAGAGATGATAGCACAGTCTTCAGTGGCCAGCCTAGAGCATGGATATATAGCTGAATATCTGTACTTAAAAGGAAAATCCTTTAGAAATGTTTATTTTCCTAAAAGGTTCATAATAAACTTTGAGTAATAAGTGGCTTTTGTGGAGGTTTGGCAGGGGGGTGAAAAGAGGGGGGTAATGAATCAAAACAAATATCATTTTTAGTGAATCATATGTCTTAGAAAAGTGTATAGGTCTGAAAATAAAAGGCGGAAAACTCCTAAAAGCTTTTGAAAAACCCAAATATTTGGATTTCCATTCCACTCTCCCAAGTGGAAGCCAGTTTGAGACAGTGGAATAAAAATAGGTTTGAGGTTGTCACTCTGAATTATGAAGTAGCTAAGAATGTTAAGGAATTAGTTATAAGAGTGAACCCTCATATGGTGCTTAAAATTTGCCAGGCACTCTTCTGATATATATTCATTTAATCCTTTAAGCTTCCCTATCAGGTAAGTGCTATTATTACTGTAGGGATAATATCGTGAAGGAACTGAGGTATAGAAAAATTAAGTGACGTGCTCAAGATCACACAGCTTGAAGTTTCTAGAATCCTGCAAAAGATGGGTGTGTTAAAATATCATAATCCTATATGAGCTCTACTTTCTCTACACTAATGAAGCCAAGAGCAGTTTTGGGGACCATGTTACAGATTGAATTATGCCCCCCACAAAGATATGTTCAAGTCCTAACTGCTGGTCCCATGGGTGTGAACTCATTTGTAAATAGGATCTTCAGAGATCCTATTAAAATAAGGCCAAACTGAATCAGGGTGGGCCTTAATCCAATAGTATGGTCCCTATAAGCATAGGAAATTTGGACACAGTAGCAAGAGGGAATAGCAGACAGAGGGAGACAGATGGCCATGTGACGGAGGTAGGGAGTTGGATTGCCGGCAAGCCACCACTAGAAGGAGACAGGCTTAAGGGAAAGCCTGGTCCTGCCAACACCTTGAATTTGGACTTCTAGAGTCCAAAACTGTGAGACAATAAATTCCTGTTGTTTAAGCCAACCAGTCTGTGGCAATTTTTTACAGCCGCCCTGGCAAACTAAGATAGAACATAACTTCAAATTTGTGCTTCCATGTAGCCAAGAGCCTCTATTTTATGCCCTGCAGTTAGCCTAAAATACGTGTGTAGTTCATGGCTAAAAGAGTGATTGTTATATGAAGCAATGAAATGTATACACTATTTCAGGCTTTAGTGGCATGAATGCAGATGTGTAAGTGTCAGATAGGATGATTATTGCTATTATATTTCACTGTTCTTTTTTCCCCACACCATTATTGGGTTAGAGTAAGGGTGGAGAACAGGGGCTGGGGTCAGATTGCTGGGATTAGTTTCTGGCCCAATTTACTAGCTATGCAACTTGGAAAGTTATTTGTTCTTCAGGGGTTTGTGTTTCCTATCCATAAAGTGGGGATAATAATAGTACCTGGCCATATACCCCAGTAAAACATGTTCTTAAATTTAATCCATTCCTGTGGGCATGAACCCATTGTAAATAGGGCCTTTTGCTGAGGTTACTTCAGTTAAGGTGTAGCTCAACTGAACCAGGATGGGCCTTAATCCTATTACTGAAGGCCATATAGGGAAGGTCACAGAGAGAGAGAAAGCCACGGGGAGCAGCCAGATGCTGGGAGTCAAGAGAACAGAGAAACCAGGAGAGGCTGCCACGTGCATTGGCATGTGACAGAAAAGCCAAGGACCAAAGATCATCAGCAGCCAGCCCCAGAACACCACAGTCTTGTGGGAGAAAATATTGCACTGATGACACATTGATTCTGGACTTTCTCTAGACTCAAAACTGTAAACCAATAAATTTATGTTGTTTAAGCCATCCTATTGCATGGTATTTGCTTTAGTTTTTTAGGAAACTAAAAAACCAATAAAGGCATTAAAATGTGCTCAATCTCACTGGTAGCAAAGGAAATAAAGATCAAGATAATATACCATTGTTACCATCAACTTGGAAAAAATGATGTTTGATAACATCAAATATCGGCAGGGATGTAGTTCAACATATTCCCATACACTATTGGTTGAAGTGAAATTGGTACAATTGATAGGAAAGGTGATTTGTTAGCACCTCATAAATTTAAAAATGCACATTCTCTGTGACACACACACATTCTACCTCTTTTCTACCCTCGAGAAATATTTGCATATGTGCTTAAGGAGGCACATACAGGAATGCTAACTGCTATATTGTTGGCAGTAGTGAAAAAATTGGAAACAATGTAATTTCTATTGAAATGAAATGTTGAAATGAACAGTGGTATTTTCATACTATGGAACTCTAAGGTGAAGTTAAAAGGGATGAGTTATTTATATTTGTAACAACATGTTCAGATCACTAAACCCAACTGTTAAGTGAAAGAATCAAGTTGCTGAATTATATGTAGAGAAGGATGCTGTTTATTAAAAACAAAACAAAACATTAGACATTGTCAGTCCATTTAACTTTAGCATTTCTGGTGCTAATATTGTCTCTTGTGGTTCATTCACATTTCCCTGGAAACTAATAATGATTAACATCTGCTTATAGGCTATTTGAGTATTTTCTCTTTTGGAGCACTGATCAGGTCATTTGCCTATTTTTAACTGGGTTGTCTGTGTTGCTTTTTGAGGAGTTGTTGATTGCAGGAATTCTTTCACTGGAAAGTCATTTGTCAAATAATACATGTAATTACTAAAATCTTCTTCCAGTCTGTGACTTGACTTTTCACTCTCTATTTTGCCAAGATTTAGCTGGAACTGTCAGTCACTGCTGGTGGGAAGTTGGTGTTAGCACTTTGAAAAACTGTCGGGCACTATCTACCAAAAGTAAATATATGCATACCCCTTGATTCAGCAGTTCTACAACTGGAAGTATGAGTAGAACAGAAATGAGACCTCGAATCCCCTAAAACACATGTGAAAGAATGTTCATAATGCTTTGTTTATGATAGCTCCAAACTGGAATCAACTCAAATGTCCATCAACAGTAGAATGGATAAGACATTGTGGTATATTTGTACTATAAAATATTATATAGCAATGATAAAGAAAAACCTCTGGTATACACAAAAATACGTATGATCTCACAGACATTACATTAAGCAGAAGAAGCTAAGTACAATAGAATACATATTGTATGATTCCATTTATATGAATTTCAAAAGCAGGGAAAACCAATTGATGATAGAAGTCTGAATTTGTGGAGTTATTGATTGGGAGGGGACAAAAGGGCATTTCGGAGGTGTGGAAATATTCAATCTGGGTGGTGATTACATACGTGTATACATATGTAAAAATCCTTCAAAATGTACACCAAGGATTTGTGCAAACAAGTTTTTAAACTTACAGAAAAACCCCTTGAAGTAAATACTATTATTTCCCCCATTTTACAGATGAGGAAACTGAGGCACAGAGAGGTTGAGTTAATTTCTCAAGGCTGCTTATTTAGGGTTGGAGCTAGGATTCAAATTTGGGCAGTCTGACTAGAGGGGAAATGTATCAGTTATCTATTGCCACAATGATTCTCTGTAAACAATCACTCAGCCTCACTGGCTTCTAAAAATAGGCATTTATTTAGATCACTCATTGACAGGGTTCTGATGATTTGGGATGGGCTCACTCACATGTATGGGAGTTGGTTGGCTGTGGGCTGATTTACAATGGCCTCAGTAGGACTAGTGGGATGACTTGGCACTGTTCCTATTTAGCCCACACATGTTTTCAGGCTGGGATAGAGAAGGAAGAGCGGGCAAGTCTAATTGCTTAAGTACTTTCAAATCTGTGTCATCCCATTGGCCAGAGCAAGTCATACAGCTGAGCACGGCCAGATTAGGTGGGCACTGCAGTTACCTGGGAAGGACACAGATCTAGGGAAGGGTAAAGAATCAGGCCATTATTATAATCACCACAGGCAGGAATGAACTCCAGCTGGGAGTCTGGCAGACCTGGGTCCAATGTGATTATTGTGATCCGCTTAATTTCTTGATCTATGATTTCTTTGTCTTTAAAATGAGTATTAAAACAATAGTAACAATTAAACAGACAGCTTGAGGTAGTTGTTGAGGATCGATTGAGGCTTAGTAAATGCTAGTGATTGTTGCAATGATAATATCCCAGTGGATACAGCGTGAACACCCTTGGGTGTCTGGAATAGGATCATAGCATGGAGGGATATTTGGTGTGTCTCCTTTGCTCCCCGCTGGAGTTCATGGGGGACCGACTCCCTGGCTCTGATGTTACACACCTGACAGAACAGCCCAGGTAACCAAAAGCAACCCCATTTAAAATTTCTTGGGATACAGAGAGATGGCAGGCTCCTGGGGCTTGGTTTAACCACACTGCTCCCCTCTACCCCCTACCTTCTCTCCTCCCAAATCTTCTGAAAACCTACAGGGGCTTTTTCTCTCTTTTGGTTTAGACCCACCTGGCCTCCCATGTTATTAATAATGCAGGAAATCTCTCTTGTCCCCACACCTGCCCTATGCCACATTGACCTCAAAGCAAAAGAAGCTACTGAAGGGCTTTCTGAGCCAGCTAAAAATATTCTACATAATTTTGCAACCAATTTGTTTTACTGTTCACATTCTAATTATTTGAAAATCCATAGTGCACAAACGGCAGTGATGAGGGGGCTCCTATGGCCTAAGAGCTGGATCTGACTTTAGGCCAAATTAGTCTATGGTGATAGAAATGAGAGAAATGGTTACCTTTGGGATGGGGGACATTGCCTTGGAAAGGACAAGAGGGAGCTTTCTAGGGTATAGGAATATGCTGGGGAGTCACGGACACATGCTCAGCAGCCATTTCCCAGCCTTCACCTCCCCACCGCCTCCTGTTTTATTGTGCGAGGATTCTTCAGTCTGTTTCTTTCCACACCCTGGGGGAGATGGTAAGCCCAATGAAAAGACCTGACTAGACCTTAAACCTGGAAACCAGGAAAGAGCAGCCTCAGAAGTCAACCAAGGCAGGAATTCTCAGTGGCAGAGGCCCCTCCCTCCCAGGAAGGATAAACACTACGCTCAAGCAGCCTAGATTTGTCTTTCGTCTCTGATGCAAAGTAGGATGTATGGGCACCTACCGACCCTGACCCAAACAGTGTGGCCTTTCTAGGAGAGTGGCCACAATGGAGTCTCTTCCCCTGTTCTTTGGGCCCTTTTAAGTAATAAAGCAGTCATTTACTGAAAGTTTCTGTTGTGCCTGAGCCTGTGTTCCCACAAGGCACCATGTAGCAACTCGCTCCACAGAAAGTTGCAAAATATTAATCAGTATGATGGTCATAGAACGTACACATATGTCAAAATTCACTAAGCTGAATTCTCAAGATTTGTACACTTTACTGGGTGTAAAAAATGCTTCATTACTTAAAAAAAAACAAATAATGACATAATATATGGTAAAGAAATAATAAAATAATAAAAAGAATGAATATCAATAGAATAAAAAATGAACTCCTAACAAGTTGCCTATGGAGGGGATAGGGAGAGAGAAAGGTAAATAGATAGGGCTGGGAGTAATTAGCGGTTAAAGGAGACTTTACCTTCTTCCGTAATGTGTGTGGTTTTTTTTTTTTTTTACCCCCCATGAAATTATAATGCATGCTTTTTATCTTGAAATAGAAAATACTGTGTGATTTAGTTTCCTTGGCTGCTCAAGCAAATACTGTGTAGTGGGTTGGCTTAAACAATAGGAATTTATTAACTCATGATTTTGAGGCTAGGAAAAAGTCCACATCAAGGTGTCATCAAGGCAATGCTTTGCAGGTTCCTGAAGACCGGCACTCTGGGGTTGGCTGCTGGTCCTTGGTCCTGGATCCTCTGTCACATGGCAAAGTACATGGCAGCCTTTCTTGGCCTCTCCCTTCTCTTCTGGTTCCATTGACCTCTAATTTCTTGCTTCCCATGACTTTTTCTCTATCTGTCTGAATTTCATAACATCCTGATTATGGATATTGTACCTGTAAACACACTAACCCCTAGGAATGTGATTTATTTCTTGGGTATTTTCTCAGAGCTGCCCTCAATGTGCTGACTTTGGTTCTTTCCAAGATACAGGTTGGGCATAGCTTCATCAGAGGATGTCATGTAATCCATGAGTATACAGATCTCATTCAACCTTGGAGAAAGGTAGAAAAACAGAAAAAACCCAGACTCCAATCTATCTTTTCATTCAGATAGTAGGTATTCAGCATGATCTACTGATTGAATGAAACCGCCTCTTTCAATATTTCTTTTTTTTCCTAAAAGTTAAAATTCAGAGGAAAATTATTTTAAGAAATCAAACCAGCATATGTAAATTGCATAAAAGCCTGCTGTAAGTGAATAATAAAGTAAAAAATGCCAAGAGAGAGCACAGAGGTAATAGCACATATATTTATTGTTTTTGCATTTGTAAAATTTCAGGATGGTTTATGATTGAGGACTTACCTAAGTCAAAAGTTGGTTATAAATTCTATAAACTATCTTGACTTTGGAATTGGAATATTAGGGTTAGGATAGGATTAAGGGTGGCATTTGCCTTCTTTTTTTTTTTGCATGGAGTTTCAGTGAAATGGATTTTTAAACATATATTTTAAATCTTCTGGAACTGTCTGTCTTGCCATTGGGCCAGATATCAGACAATGGACCTGACTTTGAGGTCAAGAAATCTCATCACCATAGGCATGGAAGATGACCAAATGAACTAGCTTTTTCCAAACTGCATCTTCTCCTCAATGCACGAGAAAATGTGCATTAGCACCCAGACACCACTGCAATAATATGAGCAATAATATTAACACCATATATACTCTAGTACTATAATCATATTGTTAATATTAATACTAATACATGCACATGGTGAAGTCCATGTATTACTGGGTCAGATGTGCCAGCCTGTGATATGGGGGCTGCTGAGGTGAATGACAGGGGCTCACTCCTCATATGAGGCCCTCAGGCACTCTTCTGACTTTTTTATGTTTTTCCTCCTCCCTTCATCTTTTCCTGCTTATTTCCTTTATGCCTTATACCTTATCATTAAAAGATTTGCAGATCCTGATCCTCGTCTGTGTGTGGATCTAGACCCAGGGACCTTACAAGGCCGTTGAATTCAATCCTATTCGGAACCTCTTGGAGAGGGCCTCATTGAAAATATTTGAATTTTGCCATTTCGTTATCCTGAATTCAGCTTCTTATCACCTTGGATCTTGAACACTTTAAGAAACTCATTCACATATTAGTCAAATATTTCATGACAATGGGGGATGAAGATATAATAAGAAAACAATGCTGTCCTTGGCCTAATGAAGATTACAGTCCCGGTGTGCAGTCAGCTATGTAAACAAGCAATTAAATTGCAGAGTGATCAGTGCTCCAAGGGCATAAGTGGTCCCTCCTGGCTCAAATTCAACTGGCACATAACTGCCAAATTAATAAACCACTAGCATTCTATCAATGAGATGCGCAGCACTAGACTCTCATGTTGCTTGGAGACTTCCTATAGAAAAGATGTTGAAACTTATTTGTGTTCTAGAATGACTATAGAACTGTGTTGTTAAACTGGAGTCCAGGGCAGTGTTTAAGTCTTTTTCAGAGTTTCAAGGGACCCTCTGGAGTAAGGAAGAAGATAAAAATGATGCATTTTTCATATAACATAATTACTTTCTGTCCATTTCCCCTCTCTCTGGGTAAATTTGCTAATAGACACTCAGAGTAATTGAAATTCTTGAAAGAATTTTTAAGTTGAATTTACTTCTGTCTAATTCCATGTTGGCTGCTTCCCAAGATTTCTCCTGAAGTTTTTGGCTAAGTGTAGCAGCTCTTTCTGTTTCCTGCACTAGTTGGAGCTAATCTCCTTAGCTAAACATTTTTGAAGATTTATGAAAGAATCCCAGACTGTTCCTAAAAACTCCCTTGTAACTTGCAGACTAGTGTGGCTTCACCCATCCCCCTTTCTCTCACTCCTTGGGAGGGGGCTAGAGAATGCACTTTTCCTTATTTGTGTGTCTAGATGTGAGGGTGGGATTAGAGGATTTTAAGAGTATTGTAACATTTGTGTTGTGATGCAGTGACAGTTGTGTTTTGTGTTTTTCTCTCCCAATTTCAGCTGGATAGCATTTGGATGCAACGATTGGGATGTATGTGTCTGGCCATTGAAGGAACACGTCCTGAGGAATATGTACAGAGAAGTATGTGCATGTGTGTGTGTGTTTTGGGGGTGTGGTGTTGGGTGACAGTGAGGGGCAGGGGAGAAAGACAGATTTGGAAAATGTTTTAAAGGGAAAGTAGAAAAATCTCCAAACCCATTTATTTGAATCTCCAAATATGGGGCAGATAAATGGTACATGTAATTATGCCAAGAAGGCCTATCTGTGGGTACATGTATCGATGGAGGGACCCAGAAGAGTGTAATGGTCTATGTGAGGCCTATTTTGACTGTGACACTAGGCTGATAAGTGTGTGGTCAGCCAGGATGGTCAGCATAGCATGGTAGGGGTGGTCAGCAAGATTAGAAAATCAGGTGTGACCGTGAGATAGCCGAGGCTGTGGCCAAGGATTCCTCAGGGAAGGAGAACCCTTTGGTCAGAATCTTTAATTTATGTGACTCAGGTCCAATACTCAGGCCAAACTCAGGTTGTGCATTAGTTTTTCTAGTTTTCTGTATTTGAACTTAATTTCTAACTAATCCCCCATTAAGCAAATAGTGGAAATTTAAGCTTAGTAAATTCAAGAAAAACTCAGTAAATGAATTCTTTTTTTCTTCCTGTTTTCTTTTTCTTGGTTTTGCATTGACATTTTGGGCTCAAACCTAATGTCAAAGCATCAGGGAGCAATTATCACAACTGTAGGGATTCTCGAAGCCCATTGCAGCCCAATGCCACATCTGGATACTCTTGGCTGTTTTGCCTTGTCACCAGGCTGTGCGGGTACTTGGAGAGGCTGCTGTAGGGTCTTCTCCCACAAATCTTGTACACATCTTCAATACATACCTCAAGCCATTGATATTCCACTCACTCTTCTCATGCCATGCTGGGTGGGTCTAGCCTCTTCCCTGTCTCCCCCACCCCCAGCCTTACTAGGGAAATAAGACACATGTTCTTCTGTTCTCAGAATACCCAACTGACCTAAAGTTTCTGTTTTGCTCTTTCACTTCCCTGCATAGATCTGGAGAGGGAATCAGGTGCAGAGCCCCTCTGAGACACTTACCAGCGTCTAGCCTTCTTACTTGTTCTCCAGTTCTTTTCTTTCTCCTTTCACTTGGTAGGATTTTCTCTCTCGCTGGGATAAAATGGAATTTGGGATGGATGACTTGCTCTTACAATAAGAATCATTCTTCCATATCTATGCTTTGAGACCTTAAATAATATCACTCCAAGTGTCCTTCAGGAGCTTGACTTTCTTTTCTCTCTCTCATACTATTGTCTCTGCTATGAATGCCTTCTTTTTTTTATCCAAAGGTCAGGAATTGGTTGCTTTCTTAAAGGGAACCATCATCCAGGCAAAAGCTGAGGATTCCCGGACTGCTGCATGATGTGCAGTACCAGAATTGCTGGGAATGATCAAAACATTCATGAATACATACAACGCTATCACACTCAGTGGGCATGTTAAGATTATAGTAAAAGATCCCAGGTGAATTGTTATCTAAAGCTATTCGTCCACTGGGTGGTCTTGAATTTTCTCAATGATAACCTTTTGTTTCTCAAACTCCCAAATCAAAGAACTAATTCGTCTATTATAAATCAGTCACAGATACATTTATGGAATCAGTTATCTGGTTACCATCTTGGTACATAGTATGTAGTATTACCAAAGTCCCAAGGAGTCTCAGGTATGAAACAGATCTCAGAGGCCTGGCCGTCTTTGCTGAACTAATCTCATGTACTTAGAAGCAGGACTGCTATACACAGGGTAGGCAAGGAAGCTTTTCACAGTGTGATTTAGTTAAAATAGCTTTATTGTTTTTTCTTATTATAAAAGTAATATTTTTTCATTTTGCAAAAAAAAGATTGGAAAATGCAGATGAGTATTTAGATTAAAAAAGAAGAGTATTAGGTATAATCACATCATCCAGATATAACCATGTTAACATTTTGTTGTACATTTTTCCCTACGCATAAACAGATTGAGAGTATGCATATTTGCATTTGCATTCATTTTACATATAATTTATAATGTGTATAAAACAAAATCCAATAGTATTATACATACTGTCTGTAAGCTCCATTTTTCTCTTAAATCATGCATTCATTTTACATATAATTTATAACGTGTATAAAACAAAATCCAATCATATTGTACATACTGTTGTAAGCTCCATTTTTCTCTTAAATCATATATTGTGAACATCTTTACATGTCAATATATATGGATCTATATCATGTTGTTGTTTTTCCTATGGGAATACCACAAATTACTATCCAATCTCCTACTAATAGACATTTAGGTCATTTTAAATTTTCACTCTGAAAATGATGCTGTTATAAAAATCCTCAAACATTTTAAAGTGGAATTTCTGAGTCAAAGGGAATAGACATTTAATAACATCATCAAATGGCCTCCAAAGAGTTTGCATCAGTTTACACTGCAGCCAACAGGGCATCCCAATACCAAGGTCACACAGTGGAATTTGAAGATCAGGCCAATCTGTCTAAATGGCAGCATAACCATAACTCACTATGACCCTCTTCCACATCATCCGGGCCTTCAAAGATTTACTAAGAATGATCATTTTTGGGATTAAAAATTTCTCCAAGAAGACATGACTGAAATGCATCAATGCTCAAGATGAATGGTGTTTCGGTTTGCTGAAGCTGCTAGAATGCAGTATACCAGAAATGGTTTGGCTTTTACAAAGGGAGTTTATTAGCTTACAATTTTACAATCCTAAGGCCATGAAAATGCCCCAAATTAAGGCATCAACAAGAGGATACCTTCTCTGAAGAAAGGCTGCTGGCATCTGGGACACTGCTCTCATGTAGGAAGGCATATGGCAGGAGTCTGCTGGTCCTTCTCTCCTGGGGTTCGTTGCTTTCAGGTTCTGGCTTCAGTGGCTCTTTCATGTTCTGTGGGTGTTTCTCTCTTATCCCCTTATAATGGACTCCAGTGAAAGGATTAAGACTCACCTTGACTGGGATGGGTCACATCTCACTTGAAAGAACCTAACAAAAAGGTCCCACCC
This sequence comes from Choloepus didactylus, assembly GCF_015220235.1. Lineage (NCBI taxonomy): Eukaryota > Metazoa > Chordata > Mammalia > Pilosa > Megalonychidae > Choloepus > Choloepus didactylus. The sequence goes on from NC_051314.1 coordinate 40,902,155, forward strand.
GCAAAAAGTCTACACCCACAGGGATGGATTCAAAGGGCATAGCCTTTTATGGGGTACATAACAACTTCAAACCAGACAAGTGGGTAACGTTTTGAAACACCACATAGCAAGCAGATGTGTGTAAGTGACTGTGTGTGTGAATCTGTGTGCAGGTGTGTGTGTGTGTGCACAAGCAGACACATGTCTGAAGGGAGCAATAGTGATTACAAGTATGGGTACAGCACGTATATGTTCCAGATTTTTCTAGGACAGTCTTAATTTTATGTAACTTTATTATTTTTTAATAAAACATTTAATTCTTATACAAATATATTTACTAATGATATATTATTTGCTATGTTTATTTAAATGCATTTACCAATTTACAAAAATCCTAGGTCAGCTTATTTGTCTTGCCTTTTTGACTCAGGAAGTACAATCACTGTTGCATGCCTACTGTCCTAAAATTTGGAGTAGATAAATGTTTTATCTTAGGAAGAATGGGCACCCTCGTAAAATAAAATGTCTATAGTTTCAGCTTACAGTTTGTTGGCAGAGGTGGGCTCCTGCAACTGTTATTTCCTCTCCTACTCTCTGTGTGCAAAAGTGCAAACCACCCCACGTGCCCCAATCAAATTCTCCATCCTCCTCCAAGATAGTCTTGTCCCCATCTACTCTCAAGTTCGCCTCTCTTTATTTCTCCATTCAGAAAATGGTGGGAGTAAGGAATCAGAAAATTCACCATTTTCCTGGGGTTTGAATGGAGGCTTCAGTATGATTCCGTTTAAACCCCACTAATCTATTCCGAACAGGTGGCCTTGGGCTTTCCCTCCCACATTCCTACCCCTGCCTCATCCTGCTTCAGTTTGTGTTTATTGTCAAAAATTTGCCTAGCTTCTTTTTCTTCCTTGCTTTAAACAGATATCCAAATCTAAGCAAGGGTTTGGGAAAGTCCTACTGTAGTTGTGAAGATTGCTGATAAAGGCTTGAAATATCTCCTTTCTTGAGTCAGACTATAGAATAGTGTAATCATAACATTGGGGAGATTTGCAATAGTGAGAAGAATGAAATAGAGAGACGGAGAAGAACGACAGGACTGGGAGATGGAGAGGCTGCCACACAAGTCGCTAAGGCAAGGGAACACATCACTGGCTGTTCAGTACTGATTTTCAGGGACATTGCAGAACTTGGAGGAAATAAGGAGCCCAATGAAGAAAACAAAGGTCAAACTGAGAAGAAAGCCATCAATCATCTGTGGCTATAATTATTTCCAGAAGTTTTAAGTGTCTGAAAAACATGGTAACCTCCCAATCTAAGCTTTTTTCTGCACAACTGGGAGCACAATTTCTTTCTGTTCATGTTACAGATGAACTGACAGTGGGCATTTTCTGCTGCTTATTTGTAGGCTGTCTGTGTCAAGGAAATGACGGAAATAGGTTATGATTTAGAGCTGAGGTTCAAACTGTGTTAACCAAGATGCGATCTCTCCCTAAAGCAGGGCCTATTAGGGAGCTGAGGAGGAGGGAGAACTGGGAGCAGCTGGCACTGATTCTGGGAGAGGTGGGTGTCTCCCCAGATCTTCCTAGGAGCTATTTTGTTTCTCTTCCTAGCAGAGGCTTTATCTGCCCCTCACTCAACATACCTTTTTTTTAAAATTCAGTTTTATTGAAATATATTCACATACCATACAATCATCCATGGTATACAATCAACTGTTCACAGTATGATCATATAGTTATGTGTTCATCACCACAATCTATTTCTGAACATTTTCCTTACATCAGAAAGAATCAGAATAAGAATAAAAAATAAAAGTAAAAAAAGAACACCCAAACCATCCCCCCCATCCCACCCTATTTGTCATTTAGTTTTTATCCCCATTTTTCTACTCATCTATCCATACAGTGGGTAAGGGGAGTGTGATCCACCAGGTTTTCATAATCACACTGTCACCCCTTGTAATCTACATTATAATATAATCGTCTTCAGGAGTCCAGACTGCTGGGTTGGAGTTTGATAGTTTCAGGTATTTACTTCTACCTATTCCAATGCATTAAAACCTAAAAAGGGTTATCTATATAGTGCATAAGAATGTCCACCAGAATGACCTCTCGACTCCATTTGAAATCTCTCAGCCACTGAAATTATTTTGTCTATTTCTCTCAGCCACTGAAACTATTTCGTCTCATTTCACATCCCCATTTTGGTCAAGATGATATTCTCAACCCCATGATGCCGGGTCCAGATTCATCCCTGGGAGTCATATCCTGCGTTGCCAGAGAGATTTATACCCCTGGGAGTTGGGTCCCACGCAGGGGGGAGGGCAGTGAGTTCACCTGCCAATGTGGCTCAGTTAGAGAGAGAGAGGGCCACATCTGAGTAACAAAGAGGTACTCAGGGGGAGACTCTTAGGCACAATTATATGCAAGTTTAGCCTCTCCTTTGCAGTAACGAGCTTCATAAGGGCAAGTCCCACAATCCAGGGCTCTGCACACCAAACCGCCAGTCCCAATATTTGTGACAACATCAACACCAGTCCAGGTGAGGAAACCCAACACTTTTGCACCTTCCCCCAGCTCCTCGGGGTGGGGTGGGGGAGGCTGTAAATACATTTTTTATTCTCTACCCAAATTACTTTGGGATGTGTCACTATTTCACTCTAACCTATACTAACCTACTGTATCTCACTTCCTATTCAAAGTTCCATGTAATTATGATGTTTGAACAAACCTACTATAGAGTTATACTGTTTAGAAAATATAGATCCTGCTCCAAATAGACATCTCTTCCCTTGGTCTCACATGGAAGTTGAAGTTTTAAAACACAGTCAGTTTCGACCTTTACCCTTTGGCCCAGTTTGCTCTAGTCTTAACCAGATCTGCTTCATTCATATCACTAATTGAAGTCTGGGATCTTTTTCAGCTTTTTTTTAAACAGTTGCTGTACAACATACCTTCTTTCCTTGGTTAACCAGCATTGATGAAAGGTGACAGGAGAGAGAGTTATACAGAGCCAAGAGCACCTTCACATATATTAACTTATTTAATACTCACCACAATGCTGGTGGGGCAGGTATCACAGCTTTCATCATTTTATTGATAAAGCAACTAAGCTCAGAGAGGTCAAGTGACTTATCTGAGGTCCCCAGATAGCACGGGGCAGTGACACACTAAATCCCAGAGCCTTCCAGTTATATTGCCTGTATGCACCAGTTCTGGCAAAGGATTTTACTGAGTTTTGAAGTAATCTAGACCCTATCGGGTTTTGTGTTGTCACATTTAAACTAGCTCCAAGAAAATTTCCAACAAAACAAAACAAACAAACAAAAATAAAACAATAAGGGAAACTTAAAAGGGTAAAAGAATTCACCCATCCCCCTGCATTTACTATTCTTATCACCAAACAGAGCCTGCACAGACAGATGGCTTGTCATTCATGCAGGTCAAATTGCAAACCATGGTGGAAATTTTAAAAAGGAAAGAAAAGAGAAGACAACAGTCAAAGAAAGGGGTGGGGTGGGGGACAATATGAAGATGTGACAGTTCTGTTTCTGGGTTCAGATTTACCTGGGGTCTCACTCCAGCTTCATTGCTTTCCACTCTGTGACCTTTGGCAAGTTGGTTGCGTCTGTAAGTCTCAGTGTCCTCATCTGTAAAATGGTGATGATAGTAGATCTCAGCTCATGGGTATTAAATAAAATAACCCTTGTAGACATATAGTCGACCCTGTATAAATGATAGCTATTTTCACCAGTGGGCAAGGTCTAGTGTGAAGAGGCAGGGTGGGTGCCCTCTTTTTCATCTGGGTTATATTTTGGTCTTATAAGCAAGTTCTTAAGATTTCCTTTAGGGAATAAAGGAGGAAAGTTCACAGTAGAAGGAATTTCTTGTCCTTTAATGCAAATCGTAAAAAAGGAATACATCAAGTGGGCATATGCCTCTGGCTTGCACTGCTGCCAAACAAGTGATGTCCTTTGATGGATGAGAGATCGTGGAAAGATAAAAAGAAAGTTATTTTTATCAGTTTCTTCCCCATGTCCTCCGCAGCCCCAGTGGAACAAAGGAGGCGACCCCAAGACCAGCTGCGGCCCGGCAACAGCCTGTGGATGCCAAGCTCCCGGTCCTTTGCATGGGTTCATTGAGAATGGTCCCAGGCGGCTCGCCAGCAGCCAGGGGTCAATATTGCGCTTTGCGCAGTGCGCAGCCGGCTGCCCTGCGACGCCCAGGAGGCAGCTGCTGCGCGAGTCTGGGGAGGGCGGAGGCCTCGAATAGCCTCCCTGGGCCAGGGCAAGTTTGGGGTTGGAGGGCGGGCAGGTTCGGGCTTAAACCGGCAGGATCGATCCACACCTTCCACCGCCTCCTCGCCAAGCGCCATCCCCCGGCCCTGCAATGCTGTGCGCCTGCACTTGCTAAAAGGAAGAAGTAGGGGCCGAAAAGGCAAACATCGCATTATTTCTTAGTGTATTTTCTCTTGACCAGCCAAACACACCCCAGGAAGCCGATGAATTATTCATTAAGCCTAATGGGGCGTTCACAAGGGAGCATTGCTGAGATGCAATTAAGTGGTGGCTTAATTTGAGAAATATTTATTGGGATGTTGCATAAAACGCTCATCCAAATCTTTGTGAACAACAATTTGATGCTGAGTAGAGAGCCGGGAAAACCAGGGTGGTTTGTAAAAAAAAGGGATGGAATTCTCAGGCAGGTTTCCTTGGCTGCTGCTGGCCTGTGCTTAGCATCCTGATGTACAGGATCGATACTGAGCAAAGATTTGCTCTGGCATAGAATACTCAACCCAGCTCATGGAATACTCAGCCCAACCCTTCCCATGACATCACATTGGTCCATTATATTGATATTGTGTGGATTACACCTGTGACCAAGAAGCAGCACTACTCTAGACACACTGGCAACACATATGCTGTCAGAGGGTGGGAAATATCTTCCACAAATATTTAGGGGCCTTCCACCTCGGTGAAGTTTCTATGTGTCTTGTGGTGAGGGGCATGCTGAGATATCCCTTTTAAGATGAAGGATAAGTTGTAGCATTTGGCCACTTCCACATTCAAGAAAGATTCAACATGAGCATCCTTGGATTTGGGAGGTGATATATACCTCATTTGGGTGTGCTATGTCACCTCCATGGGGTGATGTAGAAAGCTGCTAGTTTTGTGTGGGGTGCAGAACAAGGGAAGGTTCTGTAATAGATCTAGGCTGCCCTGCAAGCTGCTCTGCCACTATCTCCCCAATTAGAATATAAATTCCATGAGGGCAGAGATTTCGTCTACTATGTCCATTGCTGTTTTCCCAGGGCCTAGAACATTGGCCAGCACAAAACAGGTGCTCTAAAAGTATTTGTTGAATGAATGAACATCCTTTGAGGTTACTGTTACTTTTGTCCCATTTTAATGATAGGGAGATTGAGGATTTGAAAAGTTAAGTTGATCACTTAAAGGAAATAGATCAGAAACCAGACTCGGGTCAGGTGGGCTGCACAGCCTCTATACCTTCACTCCATTGGGTTCAGTGGAACTCTCCTAGTCAGCCGGGGAGTAAAGGGAAGCCTGCACATCTTCCCTGAGAACGTTCATTTACTCAGCCCAGGTTCAGTGTGCTTGACTCAGGTGACTTGTGTGGTCCCTCTCAGAGTGGCAGAATTCCTAGATGAAAGGGCTGAGAGCATAATCTGGAATTCCTCCAAACCAGGCTGCCCTGCAGAGGGTGCTCTAGGCAAAGCTGGAAAATCAGTGACATTGCCCATGAACGACCTCCTTTCTACTCCCATACTCCTCTCTTTTGTACCCTATACTCCTTTCATTTACTTTATGTTGCTTAGATCTTAGCATAGGAGTTTTTACATCTTGTCTGCTTTTCTTCAGAACTGGTTAACTTTTTTTTTTTTTTTTTTTTTTTTTTTAGTGCAAAACAATACATTTTTATTTGTTCACAGTTAAACACAAGCAACTGCCTTGACATTTCAGAACATTCTAAGAAGGACAGCAAACCCTTTTGATTCCAATTCCCATTCACTAAGATTGTACCATTTTCCCTTGCGGTTCATATTTATGGCATCAGATGTGGACTGTTTGACATGCTTTTAAGATCGAGGCTTGAGGCTTGAGGCTTGAGGCTTGAGGCTTGAGGTTTGAACCTTTTGAGAAGAGATGATTCTTCAATTTAACTAAAAGCAGTCAGTTTAAAAAATCTGTTTTCACTAATGGGATCCCTTTAAACTGCAAGTTAGCTACGTATGGTTGACCCATGATTGAGTTATAAAACTAGATTATGTTTTAGCAAAATCTGTTCCTCCATAATATACTTGTGGTCCACTGAAGTCTTTAGAAAAGTGATCAGTGGTTTTTCCTAGTGCAAAATGCCTGGCTTCCTCTAATAAGCCAAAGTATTTGCTCCTTAGAGCAGCATCATACCCTCCTATCCAAACACTGTATCAAGGTGGAGAAAGGGAGGGAGGGGTTTGTCTGAGGATTCTCAGACTCTCAGGGGTCTCCTCTAAAAGACTGACTCCAAAGGTTAAACCAGACTATTTATCCCTCCAAAATGGATAATTTTGTGGCATGGTACATTCTGCTGTTATCCACTGGGGAGTGGGGAAGACAGCTTCTCTGTCTTCATTAACTCGTTTCAAGGCCAAAAGCGGTCATGGGCATAGGTGCTCAACCATCCCAGTCAGGTTTCCCTTATAGCTACAGCCTCTCTTCTTTCAGGTTAGCATATACAGACTGTAGAACAGTGCAGAAAAGATGGAAACACTGCTCCCCCTGGGCACATCATTGAGTCAATGGACAGGGAAACGAGCCACATTGGGCCAAAGGTCAGCAGCAGCCTACAGGAGCCAGTCCCCAATCTAAACTTGTTCTTTTACCTAGAGAAAAGCTTAATCAAGTGCAATCAATTACCCTGCAGCAGTCCAGGGGATGGGGGTGGGAACAGGGGGGCATGTGTCATAGAACTCTGGATGTAAACAGATACAAGAATTGGTTAACTTTTGTTAAATCTTCATCATGTGCCTGGTACGGAGGTAGGTGTTTTCCCATGTTTTCTTATTTAGTACAGGAGGGTCTAGATAGGCTTCAGTATTTGGCAGGGTCTTATGATATTTCCCAAACCAAATTATAATGAATGGCATTAAACAAGGCTCTGCTGTGCTCAAAGAAATCTAGATATTAAGTCAATTTGTGAATATTTGTACACATGTCACATTTACCCAGGTGTGTCCAAATGAATGTTTAAGAATGTGTGGTTACCTTCCTGGCTAAGAAAGACAACCTTGTCTCAGTCTCTCTTGCTCCCTGATCCCCAAGATGATAGAATGCAGATTTGGGGTACAAGTAATTAATGGTTATTATCTGCATAATCAGACCCATCAGAGAACTTAATTTCCTGCTCACTTTGCTTGTGTGGTTACTGTAATGGCTTTGAAAAATTTCTGCTCAATGGCTTTGAAAAATTTCTGCTCTGTGATACTATATCATTGATACAGATTTTTCTTTTGATGAGAAGAGATAAAATCTCACTTTTCCCTAAAAAGCTTTTCCTGTTTATCTCCACAAACCTCTTGCTAGCACTCCCTTATCACTTAGGTGCTTAATAATAATAGCAAGCCCTTATTTAGTGCAGAGTACCATTTTAAGTACTTCACATAGACTAACTTGTTTACTATTCCAGCATCCCTGTGATTGTACTTTCTATTATCATCATCCCATAAGTGAGGAAATTAAGTTATAAAGAAATTAATTAGTAAGCTCAGGATTTGAACCCAGACAGCCTGGCCCTAAATTCTGAGTTCTTAGCTCCTATGTTACATTATTTCATCCAAATAAATGAATATTTACCCAGTGCCACTATATGCTAGATTCATGAGTTAGCCTATTAATTAGTGCATGCAAACCTTTGTAAAAATAGCAAGGGATTCACATGTTAGTTATTGTGATGGTTAAGTTCACGTGTCAACTTGACTAAGTTATGGTGTCCAGTTGATTGGTCAAGCAAGCACTGGCTTAATTTTACTGTGAGAGTATTTCATGGATTTAAATCATTAGTCAGTTGATTACATCTATGGTTGACTAGATCTACAATCAAACAAAGGAGATTGCCTTCAGCAAGGAGAGAAGTCTTATCCAATCAGTTGAAGGCCTTAAAGGGAGAACTGATGATTTCAGCCATCAGAAGTATGTCCTTCTCTACTTTTGCCAGCAGATTCTCCTGGGGAATTCATTGAAATTTTCACTGGAGTTTCCAACTTGCAGACTGCCCTATGGAATTCAGACTTGCCAGTCCCCACAGCTGCATGAGCCAATTCCTGTAATAAATCTTGTAATATTTACATATATATAGCCCTAGGCAACCAATCACTCATCTACTTTCTGTCTCTATAGATTTGGCTGTTTGGGTCATTTCATATAAATGAAACATATAACATGGTCTTTTGTGACCACATGTTTTCAGGGTTCATCCATGTTGTAGCATGCATCAGTATTTCATTCCTTTTTATGGAAAAATAATATTCTATTATTTGATTATACCACATTTCATATGGACATTTGGGTTGTTTTCACTTTTTGGCTATTATGAATAATGCTGCTATGGACATTCATATATAATTTTTTTCTGGACATATGTTTTCAAGTTTCTTGTGTATATACCTAGAAGTGAAGTTGCTGGGTCATATGGTTACTCAATGTTTAACTGTCCGGCGTCTTCTCGCTCGGTCCCGCGCGTCCTGTCCTCGGCCGGCAAGGAGAACAGAGGGAAAGAGGGAGAGACGCAGACAAACTGACACTTGAGGTACGCAATGGCAGTGAATGCAGGCCTTTTACTGGAGCCAGGAAGAAAATTTTCTCTGTTACATATTCCACACGAGGCCCTATACCCCGTGGGAGAACAACCTCTATGCGGCCGTCAGGCACGGCTCCCTGTGGGCTGTCTCCCCGAGGCTAGCCCGGGTAATTTCTTATATACAATAGTTACAACCAATGTGCTGGCACTACGTAAGCGTGTACAATAGGCTAGCAGCAACCGCTGCCTCATGCGTCATATGCGGAAGCAGGATACGGGCGCCATCTTGGCTCAAACGATGGGCGGGGGCTACTCTAGAGCAGGTCGCGGCGTGTCCACTAGGCCTTAACCCGGAAAGCGGCTCCCCACATCTCCCCCTTTTTTATATATTTCAACCCAGTGTCTCCATTGATGAGTGTACTCCCGTGGGCCTGAGTGACCCACTACATGTTTTGGTGCTTTGGGGAGTCTGGACTAGGCCCCTGCCATTTTACGGCGGAACCTCTGGCACCGACCAGAATGCTTACCTCATATAGAGACCGGAGAGCCCGTGAGCTGGAAACAACGTGACTCTCCCTACAGTACTTCGCCTCGTAACTGGGGAAAGACGGTTGGGGCAGGAGAGTGGCAACCAGCGTCAAAGGCGTCACTAGGCGTCTCTGTGCAATGGCCAGAGTCCAGTCTGGCCACAACTGGGACTCCGCCTAAGAGACTCGCCTGAGACAAAAATTAAGACTGCTGGAGTTATATGTTATATCCGGGATACGGCCATGGACTTTGCCGCGAACCTGGCCCCAGAGCGCCCCACCCCGAGTGGCCGGGACGGGGATCGATCAGTATAGAAGCTACTGTCAGAAGTACTACAGGTTGAAGACATAGCCATCATAGTGGTAACGCGCAGTTGCTGCTGTGCTTGAAACAAGCGTTCTAACAGGCATTTGATAGTCACTAAACCCTAGAGTCAAAGAGGCTGGAGCGTGATGCTGGTGTGGCGCCCGGGCGTTCGAGAGGGGCCTCGCTGCTTGCGGGATGGACGGGAATGGCGGCGTTGCGGACGGTCAGCTTCTTCAGTGGTGGCGAGTTGCTGGTACCGGACTTGCACGCACGAGGCAAAAATAGCATCCGTTTGTTTCCTTACAAGCTGGACAATTCTGCGGATAATGCAGGGCCCTAAAGTGAAAGCTAAAATAATTATTAGTAGGGGGCCGAGGAGAGGGAGGAGGTAAGGAAGGATGGGGGTAAAGATGCGGGACCAATAGCTGGTGGCTTCACGGTCTCTTTTGCGTTGTTCCAGTCCCTCTCGGACCTTCTTTAGGCTGTCCTCGACGAGACCTGTGGAATTGGCATATACACAGCACTCTTCTCCTAGGGCGGCGCAAAGGCCTCCTTCCTTGAGGAGGAGAAGGTCAAGACCTCGGCGGTTTTGGAGCACGACTTCAGAGAGGGAATTGACAGAATTTTTAAGATGGGAAATAGCATCTTGTAGGTGTTGGATGTCCTCATCAACAGCCGCCCGAAGGTTAGCTAGGGCGGAACCTTGACTGGCCAAAGCGGCGATTCCGGTACCCGCACCTGCAAGGCCTAAGATGGAGGCAATTGTGAGGGCGGTGATGGGTTCTCGCTTTTGCAGAGTGGCAGGAGCTGCAGTTCTTTCTAGGCGGAGGAAGAAGTCTTCCTCACTGTGGTATAGGACCCTAGGGATAAGGACAATTAGGAGACAAGTTTCATGAGTTGTATTGAGGGTTCGCACGTTAAGGCAGGGGGTGAGTCCTGTAGAGGAACAGAGCCATTGGGAGGAGTTGTGGGGAACAAGAAACTTTGCAGAGCTGCTGGGAGATGAGTAGTTGGCACAAGCTGTGAGGTTGGGAGAGTTATCTGAGCGAGGGCGGATGCACTGTCCTGTAAAGGAGACTGACTGAAAGGTTAGGGGGACGGCAGTGGTATTCCAGTTGCATCCCGAGGGGCTGTCTTCTGCATTTTCTGAAAAGGAGAAGTTGGAGGCAACGGGCTCATACAGTGAGGAAGAGGTGGAGAGGCAAAGCCAACAAGAGGAGGTGAGATTGGGGTGGGAGGAATTCACTGAGGTGAAGGCCGCTTGGATAAGGCTGAGTAGGGGAGAGGAGTAACGAGAGGGGGGCAGAAAAGGTCGGGGTGGTGGGGTCGGCGATGTGCTGTTGGCCGACGATGGGCTGCTTGCATCAGAGGTGTGGCTGGAGGGCCGTGGAGTTATGGGGTTAAGGACTTTGTTGGGGCCAACGCCGCTCGGACCGGTGGCGGTGGGGTGTCTCTTTTGTATGAAGAAGAGAGTACCCCAATCATAGCCCTCCATGTAGAGGCGGAGGCCATATGTGCGGCCACTAAGCCAATTGTCCTCGCCGGGGTTTCTAACCTTGAGGGTTATATTGCGCCAATTTTGCGTTGCCCATGACAGTTGGAGGTGCTGATCTCTATTGGGAGCTCCAGACCATCCATAGGCCATTGTTTCACACCCCCAGGAGGGGCAATAAAAATGCGTGGGGTCAGCACAGCCTTTGCCTGTGGAGGGACAAATGTAATAACCAGAGACGAGGCCGCCTTGACATTGACTACGTAACCAATTATTGTTGTCTAAACCTGTGAATTGAATAAGATCACAAATGCTGGCAGTAAACGAAGGAGCCTCGGCTGTAACATTATAGAGGAGGTCCTTCTCTATCCCCCCCAAGATATGGACTGTCCAGTTAAAAGGTTGGTGTAGTGAGTTGGCCAGGGTGGAAGAGGCGAGGGTCAGCATGATTATTAAAAGGGAAGCAATGCTTGGGTGAGGGCTTGGATTACCGATCCTCCCCTTGGGTGACGGGGAGGCGGTCAAGATCATTCTCATCATCTTGCTGGTCATCTTGCTGATCATCACCAGCGTTGGGGGTTGGATCTTTTGTGTCATGTTGGGGGTTCCCCAATTGGTCAGGCTGCAACTTCTCAGCGCTCTCGTGCGTTGATACGGTTCTCACCAATCTCTCCGGAACCCACACCGGTTGACGTCCTGGTTCCTGTGGGAAAACACAAACAGAGCCTCTGGCCCAGCTGAGCACGGGGTCAGGGCCTTGCCACTGTCCTGACAGGACATCCTTCCATCGGACCAGACCTCTATGTGGAGGACTCGGGGTGGTGTGCTGAAGGGCAGGTGTCATGCCCTGTGAATTTTCATTTAAGAAATTATACGTGAATAAGGCTACAGACAGTTGAGCCTTTGGGGATAGGCCGTGACCTATCCCCTCTTTCTGTTTTTTGAGCAAGTCTTTCAGAGACCTGTGTGCTCTTTCAATGATACCTTGTCCTTGAGGGTTGTAAGGGATTCCATGCTTCAATTGTACTCCCATATTATCACAAAATTTTTGGAAAGTTTTACTGGTATAAGCAGGTCCGTTATCTGTCTTTAACATTTTTGGCTTGCCCCACGCTGCCCAAGCGGCAAGGCAGTGTGCAATGACTTGGTGGACTTTTTCTCCTGTCTCAGCAGAGGCAAATAATATTTGAGAACATGTGTCTACTGACACATGCAGGTATTTGATTTTTCCGTACTCTGAATGATGAGTGACATCCATTTGCCAAATGTCTCCTGGGACGAGACCTCTAGGGTTAACTCCCACAGATGGGATATGCTGTTGAGTAACACAATTTCCACAAGCTCAGACTATGTCTCTAGCGGCCGCTCGCGGTATACTAAACCGCTTAGCCAGGGTACCTGCATTGATATGAAATTTGGCGTGGAACTCTCGAGCTTGCTGATATGGTGTCAGCACGGGGAAGACGTGTGGCTGTCGAGTGGCCACATCTACTATGTGATTTCCTTGGGCCACGGGACCAGGTAGGCCTGTATGGGCCCTAATGTGAGTTGTGTAAAAGGGATGTTGCCTAGTATGAATCGTTTTTTGCAGCTCGAGAAAGAATGTGCTTACAGTGGAGGAGCATTTTATAATGCCCACAGTTTCTAGGATTTGTAGAGAATTTACGACATAAAGGGAATCAGAGACAATATTCAGGGGGCCAGGAAACTCTCTCAGGACTGTAATAGTAACCTGCAATTCAACCCACTGCGGTTTTTGTGGTTGAAAAAACACTGTTTTGGGAGTGTCCCCTTCCACACAATACGCCCCTGTGCCGGAGCTGGAGCCATCCGTGTACACGGTGAGGGCGTTCGCTAGTGGCCTAGACGAAGTCACTTTGGGAAAGATTACCGGATGTTGGGTGACAAACTGTAAGAGGGGGTCTTTGGGATATTGGTTATTAATACATCCCGAAAAGGTGCATCGGAGAACAGCCCATTGATCTATGCATCCGGTAAGCACCTCAATTTGTGGGAGAGAGTAGGGTACTCTAAGGTTTTTTGGTGGTTGGCCAAGGTGTTGGATGGCCTTCTTGATGGCCTCCAGGGCCAGATCTGCAACTGCGGTAGGGTAATGCTCTAAGATCTTTTTTGGAGAAACTCCGGGGTGGATCCAGAGTAATGGCCCCTGTTGCCACAGCACCGCCGTGGGCTGTGACACCGTCGGCAGCAGGCAAGCTTCGAAAGGCTTATCAGGGTTTATTCTTTTTAACGTGGCACTACTGAGTGCCTGTTCTACTTGGCATAGTGCTTGTCTCGCTTCAGGGGTGAAGGACCGGGGCGAAGCTAAGTCCGGATCCCCTTTAAGCAAGTCAAACAAGGGTCTTAATTCGGCATTGGGTAACTTCAGGTATGGGCGAACCCAATTTATGTCTCCCATGAGCTTTTGTAGGTCATTGAGGGTGTTCAGGTTATCTAACCTGAGAGACACCTTTTGGGGGGAGACTTGAGTAGACGTAAGTTTTGCTCCCAGGAAGGTGACAATCTCGGTCATCTGGATCTTCTCTGGGGCTATTTCAAGATTGACCTCTCTAAGTGCAAGAACCAAATGTGATAGTGCAGCGTTAAGGAGATCTGGGCTTTCATGAGTCAGCAAGATATCATCCATGTAATGAAGGATCCTTACTTTGGGGAATTGCTGCCGGGTATCGGCCAACTGTGCAGCGACATACAACTGACACATGGTAGGGCTGTTGGTCATGCCCTGGGGCAGGACTGTCCACTCAAAGCGGTGACAGGGCCCCTCTTGGTTTAGAGAGGGCACAGTAAAAGCAAATTTTTGGGTATCCTCTGTGTGAAGTGGGATAGAAAAGAAACAGTCTTTGATATCTAAGATGATAACAGGCCAACGCTCTGGCAGGGCCGAAAGGAGGGGCAACCCCATCTGAACGGGCCCTAAAGGCTCCATGCAATTATTGATGGCTCTTAAATCGTGCAGCAACCTCCACTTGCCTGATTTTTTCTTTATAACAAAAATAGGGGTGTTCCAAGGTGATGTGGAGGGAATGAGGTGGCCCTCTCTTAGCTGATCTGACACCAGAGTGTGTAATGCGGAGAGCTTTTCCCGTGATAAGGGCCACTGAGGCACCCAAACCGGAGATTTGGTCTTCCATTTTAGCTTTATGGGTGTGGGTGGGAACATTCCCTCAGTGGCCCCCAGGAAAAACCCAGGCCTTGCTTGACAATGTTGGAGGTAGCTTGTATGGGCTCTACACGTCCCTGTAACGAGGCTCCTAAGCCTTTGCCAGGGACATATCCCATTCCTTTTAACAATCGCTTAGAGGTTGGGGAGCAACCACTGGTCAAGGTAACGTCCATCTGGGTAAGAATGTCTCTTCCCCACAGGGAAACAGGCAGGGCTAATACATATGGCTGAAAACTACCTTGGTGTCCTTCTTCGTCTGCCCAATGAAGGGCAGCGGCACTCAGCATGGGTGCCGAAACCTGGCCTATTCCTCTGATGATATCTTCCGCCTTGCACGTCGGCCAGGTAGAGGGCCAGTCCTGTTGTCTTATAATTGACCGATCGGCCCCGGTATCTAGCAGGCCTAGGAAAGATCTGCCTTGTACCTTGATAGTCAGCATGGGTCGAGACTCCAGAGACATATGGAAGCCCTCAAAAACTTCTCCTGAAGACCCAAATCCCTTATCTCCTCTCTGTCTGGGTCTACTCTGAAAGAGTGTATGCAAGCTGGGTAGGAGCAAGAGCTGTGCCAGCTTGTCACCTTTTGCAATGACCAGCGTACCTTGCTGAGATTGTACCATAATCTGGACGTAACCTGTGAAATCTGAATCCACAACACCTGGTATGACACTTAGTCCCTTTAGGGCTGTGGATGCTCTCCCTATTATGAGCCCAACAGTCTTTGCTGGCAAGGGCCCTTTAAAGGAGGTCCCTACCAACTGGACACCCATGGAGGGGGTCAGTACGAGTCTGGAGGTGGCACAGAGGTCCAGTCCCGCTGACCCAGGGGATGCGCGAATTTGGGCGGGCTTCGTGTCGCCGGATGGCATGCAGGGGGGCCCACCGAAAGGGTGGACCCCCCCTGCCCGTTTTTTGGGTCCTGTTCAGGACGGCCAGAAAGGCGCACACCTTGCGCATCGAAGGCTGACCTACAGTCTTCTGCGCGATGAGGTCCCTTGTGGCAACGGCCACATAGCCTGGTTGCTGCATATGGTCTACCAAACTGTGGAGTGGCAGGTGGTTGACCTTTATTGGGACAGTTCCTCTTAATATGTCCCAGCTGGCCACAATGATAACATCCTCTGGGCTTCATTTCTAGTTCTTTAGATTTCTTTGCAGACACTTGCAAGGAGTTGGCTAGCATGGCAGCTAGACCTGCATTAGTTAACGGGCTGCCAGCATCTCTGCAAAGCCGAACCCAGTCCGTCAGCTGTTTTCCTCTGTTTTGTGCTAAAATAACTTTACATTCTTTATTACACTGTTCAAATATCATTTGCTTAACTACAGTCTCTGCCACCCCTGGATCTGAGAAAATTCTCTCGGCTGCAGTCTGCATTTTGGCTACAAAGTCCACAAAAGGTTCTGTGGGGCCCTGATGAATATTACTGAGCGAGGCTTGGGCCTCTCCCTCACCTGTCAGCTTTTTCCAAGCTCCCACGAAGCAACGGAAGATTTGGGCATAGACCTCTTGAGGGAACCGCGTTTGATTTTGGGCATGGGCTCCCCTCCCCAACAGCATGTCTGTATTCCACGCGCCATGTCTTCCCGTTGCGTTCTTAGCCGCTTGTTCCTCAGCTAACTCCTCAAACCACGCTTTCCAATCTATAAATCGGCCTGGTGGCAAACAAGCACGGGCTAACTGAACGATATCTGCGGGCGTATGATTTAGGGCGGAGAGGTTTTCAACCATGTTCAGGGTATAAGGGGCAAAAGTTTCAACATCATCGAGAAACCTCTGTAGGGAGCTTTTCTTAACTGAGATACCCCTCTGCTTCAGGAGGGTTTTTAAAGGAGCCAACAAAGGTGAACTTCCAGACTGCCCCATGCTTGCAGTCGGCACTGTACTTTAACCACTCGGAGAGCTCTTCCGAGTCCCCGGGACCGCCTGAGAACCCACGGGCCCTGACTCTCACGTAAAAGAAACACTCACCTTCTCGCGCTGATCAGGCGCGGGAAGTCCGCTGCAATGAAAAAGGAGCGAGGCGAAAAGAGTTCCCCGTACGGGCCACCACTTGTCCGGCGCCTTCTCGCTCGGTCCCGCGCGTCCTGTCCTCGGCCGGCAAGGAGAACAGAGGGAAAGAGGGAGAGACGCAGACAAACTGACACTTGAGGTACGCAATGGCAGTGAATGCAAGCCTTTTACTGGAGCCAGGAAGAAAATTTTCTCTGTTACATATTCCACACGAGGCCCTATACCCCGTGGGAGAACAACCTCTATGCGGCCGTCAGGCACGGCTCCCTGTGGGCTGTCTCCCCGAGGCTAGCCCGGGTAATTTCTTATATACAATAGTTACAACCAATGTGCTGGCACTACGTAAGCGTGTACAATAGGCTAGCAGCAACCGCTGCCTCATGCGTCATATGCGGAAGCAGGATACGGGCGCCATCTTGGCTCAAACGATGGGCGGGGGCTACTCTAGAGCAGGTCGCGGCGTGTCCACTAGGCCTTAACCCGGAAAGCGGCTCCCCACATTTAACCTTTTGAGGAACTGCCAGACTTTGTTTTCCAAAGCTGCTGTACCACTTTACATTCTTAGTAGCATTGTTTGAGGAATCCAATTTCTCCACATCCTCACCAACACTTATTTTTTTGTCTTTTTAGATTATAGCCATATTAATGGGTGTGAAGTGTTATCTCACTGTGACTTTGATTTGCATTTTCCTGATTGCTAATGGACAAGTTTTTTTTCCTAATTATTGTGATTATTTTTTTAAATTAGAGAAGTCGTAGGTTCACAGAAAAGTCATGTAAAAAATACATCATTCCCATATGCCCCACTATTGTTGACACTTTGAGTTAGTGTGGTACCCTTGTTACAATTGTGTGTTAAATTATTACTGTTCACAATACAGTCCATAGTTTACATTAGGTCTATTTTTCCCCATATACCACCCTATTACTAACACTTTGTAATAGTGTCATGAATTTGTTATGGTTTACAAAAGAATATTCTTATATTTGTTCTATTAAACACAGTCCATCATCTATAACAGTGCTCACTGTGTTATACAATCCCATCTAACTTTGTTTCTAGTAACATACATGATCCCAAACTTCCCTCTTTCAACCTCATTAACAACCATAACTCAGCACTGTTTATTACACTCACAATAATGTGCTACCATCACCACTATCCATTTCCAAACATTTATAATCAACCTAAATAGAAATTCTGCACAAATTAAGCATTAGCTCCCTGTTCTCTACCCCCATTCTGTCCTCTGGTAAACTATATTCTACATTCCAACTCTATGAGTTTGCTTATTATAATTAGTTCGTATCAGTGAGATCATACAATATCTGTCCTTTTATGTCTGGCTTATTTCACTCAACATAATGTCTTCAAGGTTTGTCCATATTGTCACAAGCATAAGGACTTCATTCCTTCTGGCAGCTGAATAATATTCCATCATATGTATATACTATACTTTGTTTATCCATTCATCTTTTGGCAATTGTGAATAATGCTGCTATGAACATCAGTGAGCTCTCCCTTCTCTATCATTTCCCCTGGAAATTCCCCTGGACAACTTTTTAAAAGTACTATTCCCTAACCCCCTCCCCACCCCCACACCAGATCTAGATCAGAAACCCTGACACTTTGGACATGAGTAAATCTATAACTTTTACTAAACCCTTCAGGTGATTTTGATAATGAACCAGCCATCAGAACTTCCCATCTATCCTAGCAATTACCTTAAGGGGATGATTTTAGCTTTAAGAGAAAGAAACTCTGTGTTTGGATTTCAGAATTCCTTATGTTGTTTGACTTGATAGAGTAGATTAGAAAATGTATTTCTTTGAAACCACACAAATGAACTGATTATAGATATCCCGAATGAAAATCACGGTTAAGGCCATATTGGTGATTTTCATACTTGCAGTGGAATTTTCAGCAATGTGTTTTCTTGGTAGAAGTTTGACTTAGGAGTGTCCCTGAGCATGATTACATGACTTTATAGTTTAGTCATTGGAATGGCTGGTCTGTAGCAGCTGTGGTTTGAATGTCTACAGAATCCAAGAACAATCAATTGGGTAGCAGTTTGAAAAATACATGGTATCCAAGGGACTGGGTGATTTAGTGGATGTGTTCAGGGAATTGGGAAATGAGAATTCTTGTATTGGCTCTAATTTATCTTGGCTATTAGAGAAGTCACTTTCTTTTATCTGAGTTGCCTCATCAATAAAGCAAGATAGAAATAAATTACAGCGAATAAAATACCTGCTTGGATAATTGTTTGTGTTCTGGTGCCTACTTTTGGCAACTACCACTAAAATGGTTACCATTTATTTATTGAAGGCTTTCCATTTGCCAGATATTGTTCTAGATACCCCATACATGTCTCATTTAATCCTTACGCAACTCAATCAAAGAAAATATGATTACACACAATTTATAGATTAGGAAACTAATACTCTTAGCAGCTTAGAAATTTGTTGAAGGATACTCAACTATTATAAAGTGGAATGTGAACTCAGGTTGTAAAAAATACAAGAAGAACTAATAACCAAACAGACCAAAAATACTTCCCAGAAAAGTGTAAAGAAAAAAATAAATATCTTACAGAATCCCATCATTCAGAGAGAAGTAATTTTCACACATTGTTTCTTTCTGTTCAGTATTTTTTATGTCTACACAGTTGATGGAAGGACTTCAGTGCTAACGCGTGTCCAGCAGTCAATTCGCAAGCATAGGGAGTTGTAATGGGAGTGGAATTAATATAAATTTTGGAATTACCCAGGCCATGGTTCAAAACTTGGCTTAGCTGTGTAATTTTGGGCAAATTAACCTCTTGAGGCTCATTTTCCTTATCTGTTAAATGATGATCACAGTACCTACCTCACAGGCTCATGTAATGATCACAAATAATGGCTAAAACATTCACAGCACATAGCAGGAATTTGATAATATTTATTAGAATAGTTATTTGCTGGGATATAAAAGAAGTATTGGTGCATTAGGGCCATATGACATCCTGTTGCTTAGGCCAAAAATTTAGCTGTTATTTTTGATTTTTCGCTCCCTCAGCATGTGTATTCAATCTTTCATCAAATGCTGTTGAGTCTAGGCCATGTCTGTCTCAACTCTAGACTGGACTCCCAACTGGTCAGCTTCTAGGCTGCTGGCCTGACCTTTCTGATGTCTTTTTTCCACACTTCAACCTGAGAGATCCTTTAAAAATACAAACTGATTTATATGACTTCCTTGATAAAAATCCTCCAAAAGTTTTTCCATTGCACCTAGAATGAAACCCAAAATCTATATTCAGCCAACGTGGATATACATAATCTCCCCCTGTCTTCTTTTCTGAACTTATTTTTATCACCTTCTCCATCTTTTGGAGGCTTTCTTTTTGCTTCTGAAATACTAGCTAGTTTCCTCTCAGACCCTTGCACTTGCTGTCTGGAACGCTCCACTCTTTTAGTTTTCTAGGCTGCTCAAGAAAGTACCATGAAATGGGTTGGGTTAGACAATGGGAATTAATTTGCTCATAGTTTGGGAAAAAGTCCCATCAAGCATCATCAAGGCAATGCTTTCTTCTTGAACACCAGCATTCTGGGGCTGGCTGCTGGTGATCCTTGGCTCCTCTGTCACACGGCAAGGCACATGGTGGTGTCTCCTGGTTTCTCCCCTCTCTTCCAGATTCTGTCAATGTCCAGCTTCTTTCTTCCTGTGGCTCTCTCTCTCTCATGTTTGAATTTATTTCACTTATAAAGGACTCCAGTGATAGGATAAAGACCCATCCTGGTTGGGCTGGGTCATCCACACCTTAACTGAAGTAACCTCATCAGTAGGTCCTATTTACAATGGGTTTACACTCACAGGAATGGATTAGATTAAAGAACATGTTTTTCTGGGGTACATCAGTTTCAAAACCATTTCATCCCACACTCCTCTCCCCAGTCCTTTGTGTAACTGGCTCTTAGTTCATTTCAAAAATCTCCTTCCCAAAGATGTCTTCCTTAACCATAATCTGAAGTTTTACCCCAACCTGCCTTCCCTGCAATCATTATCATGTTTTATTTTCTTCATGCCACATATCATTCTTTTGTTTGTTTATATATTAATGGATTGGTTCCAGGAAGAGAATGTTAGCATCTTAAGAGCAAGTACTATATGACTGGTACTTGGTAGTGATCAATAAATATTGGTTGAATGAATGAATCTCAATGGAAGAAATGAGACATATGGCCCTGATTGACTGAGAGGGCAACAGAGCAATCATAAAAATTTGTATCATGCAGTACTGATAACTAGGGAATAGAGCAGTTTGAAGGGCCAATTGTATGTGAGAGAGAATAGAGAATAAGATAGAGAGAAGGAAGAGTCCAATGGTATGAAGTCTCAAAGTCACAAGGAGTCAGATTTTTCAAGCTGGTTAGAATCCTGATAGTGACGATGGAGAGACAGCATCAGTTCAAGAAAAGTCAGGGAGGAACTAAATTCATGATTAAATGGGGAGGCAAGAAGAAGCTTGTCGTGATTTGAAAAGAGAACCTGATTTAAGAGTTGGGTGTGATGTCTAGAAAGGCTGATGGAGGCAGATTGCTGAGAGTCTCAAATGCGAGACAGAGGCATTCCAGTAGCAAAGGGCCTTTACGTTCTGTATTTTCAGAGCTGTTCCAACGATCTCTAACATACATATGATCCCATGACGGTGGGCAGGGGCATTTATTTCGAACCACTTAAATATCAGTGATTTGCCTTGGTGATTTTTGCCTTTTAGTTAAATGTGGGACCACAGTCCAGACAGTAAGGACAGAAGCCAGATTGGGCTCCTCTAAGAGAGAAAATAAAAACAGCTGGAACAGAAAATGCAGTGTTTATGTCATGTTTGCTTTGGGACGGGCAATGGCTTTCTGCAGCTTAAAATAGTACCTTTTCAGTCATCTAAGGGAACTTACTCTCCACAAACACATGCTCATTAATAATGTTATTATCATAAAGAAAGCACGAGTTATCCGTTTTCAGCTCTGGGGCTAGAATGCTTTGCTATATGGACTGCAATGATTATGTAGTGGATTATTTGTGGTAACAGGAAAATTTGTACATCTATAACTCCTTTCTCAGTTCTCTCTTTTCCATCCCTCCTCCATCCCATCCCCAACCCCTGTCATCCTGGGGAGGGGGCTTGGGGATTGGATTTATCCTTTTCATATCTCTTAAAGTCTTGAAGAATCAAAGTATGTGGAAGTCAATGTGCCCTGGTTGAAGTTTTCCAAGCTTCAAAGGCCAGTTGCCCTTGGGCATGGAAGGGATGGATGGCTACCCGAGTGGTATGGAGCCTGTCCCTGACTGTCCTAGCCTCTCCCCCTGCCCCCCAGGACCGCACTACCCACTACCTGCCTACAGGCAGATCCTAGGTTGTTCAGGATATTCTAAGGGCAGTTAGGAGCTAAAACAGATGTCTTACCAGAAGTGTTTCTTCCCAATTGGGGGAAGAATGAGGGAACAGTGTGCATTGTTGAACTTGTATGTTTGGAGATGGACAGGTGTTGGAAGCTATTGCCAAATCATTTCTTTCCTCTGGGCACCCATGATCAGGGCCTGGATCAGCTTTTGAGCCTGGCCTTGCAAACTAAGTTCAACAACCACCACCCATTCTGCTGGAAACCTGCTTTGCAATATGAATTCTCTGGAGTCTTTTGGTTATGCTCTGAAGCACTGTGAAATCAGAGCCAATATGTGTTGGGTGGAAGACAATGGAATATTTTATATATCTATACCTGTATATCCATATCTGTATCTGTATTTTTTTGATTTTTTTTATTAGAGTAGTTGTAGGTTCACAGAAAAATCATTCAGGAAGTACAGAGTTCCCATATTACACCTCATGCCGTTTTCCCTGTTACTAACATTTTGCACTAGTATTAATGAACAAATATTTTATAGTCACATTTTTAGCTACAGTCTGTAGTTTACATTAGCAAATCACTTTTTTTGTATTGTACAGTTCTATGGTGTTTTTTTTTTTAATTTTCATTCTGTTCACATATATACAACCTAAAATTTCCCTTGTAACAACTTTTCAATTCAGTGGTGTTAATTACATTCACAATATTGTGCTACCATCACCACCATCCATGACCAAACAGAAACTGTACCAATTAAGTGTTAACTCCCTATTACCCACTCCCACCCCATCTAGATATTTTTAAAATGATTTTCCACAATGCTTTGGGCTTTCCTGTAGTTTCCTCCCTTCTTCTCTTGTTTTTCCATCAGCTTGTTGAGGGTTTTTTTTTTGTTTTGTGTGTGTGTGTGTGTGTGTGTGTGTGTGTGTGTGTTTTGTTTGTTTGTTTCTTTAAATGGGAAATCTCTGACTATTCTCTCGGCCAGGATGAGCGGGACAGATGACTGACCTGGGGGCGCCGGCTATTCTCTTGGTTGTAAGGCAGGAGACACCGTGACCTACAGGAAGCTTCCTTGCTGGAGAAACACAACAGAATCCTGTCTGAGGCACTTCCGAAGGGGTGGGCTGGCTGCCCACAAGGCCCGGAATGGCAGCTTTGGCTTGGCCTGAGTTCATGGACATTTTTCCCTGGTTACCTAGGGAAGTTCTGCTTCCAGTTCAATTTGGTAAGTGAACCACGCCCTCTTCCCCCAACTCCTAAGGATTCAGAAGTGGGGATGCTACATTTTGCACCTCGTTTACTGTCATGGGGGTCAGCGGTGTTCCTTTTACTTCTCTCCTTGACACCTAAATGTTAGCTATTTCAGTTTGTGGTAGCAGGCTGAAGGGAACAAAGTTTTAAACTCAAGGTAGGCATCTTACTCCAGTTAAAGGTGCCTGGGAAGTTATTTATGGGTTAGGAGGAGGAGACAGTGGAAATTGTTAACTAAATGAAGCATTTGGGTCACATGTAGATTATAAATTGCTAATTGTGCAGAGAGTTGAGAGTTGCCTGAACTTCAAATCTGACTTCAGTTGTAGATTTGCTACTTGGGAGTAACTGAAATAAGCAATGACCTGTGAAAGAACTGAAAAAGGTCAACTTTTGATATTCCCATCAAGTAGAACATTTTTTCCCTGCATAAGTCGAATTCTTAGGAGTTAGGCAATTCTCCCTGATAATGAATATTTCCCTCCAGCTGGTTACATCCTTACAGCATGTGTTGTCTTGTGGTCCCTGGTGAGGCAAGAGGCGGGGAAAGGCCATTAGCTGTGTAAATTGAAGACTACAGATGTTCCCCGTCGTCCACTGATTTTTCAGATGTGAATCTCAGTGTTCAGGGAGGCCCGGTAGGAAGTTCTGGGGAATAATTCTGGGATAAAAGAAGTTCTAAACAATGCCCATTGCAAACACAAGGACACTGTAAATAAACCAAGTCCCCCGCATGCTTCCCTTTGCAGCCATAAATACATCTTTTCCTCTTCCGGAACTTATTGGTTCCCTCGTATAGGGCTTCTTGCCGTCAGCACTCTGGGAAGACTGACTTTATCTCCACTCTTCATCTAGTCTCTCCTCAAGTCTCCTGGCCTTCCTATGGCTCCCTTAGGATGTACAAGTCTTTCTGCATTTGCTTGAGGAGCAGACATAGAGTCGTGGGGCAAGAGTGGAATAAGGCAGCAATATGCTGGGGCAATGGTTCTCAAAGCCAGGGATGGGTTGTTATCAATCGTTTCAGAGATGATCAGGGTCTTTCAGGTGACACCCAGGTTTGTCCTGCAGTATTTGTGTACATGATATTGTATTTCCCAGAATAAAAATCCATCAGAAGGGAAGTCTCCCAATTTCTCTTACCAAACCAAGGCATGCTGTTTTTCTTCCCAGTCATTAAGAGAAAGCAGTGTTTCTCAAAGTTTTGTTCCTGGAGCACCTGCATGAGAATCACCTGGGCTGCATGTTGAAAAAGGCTAGACCTATTGAGTCAGTATGGAGGAAGAGGGGTGGTGGGACAGGTAGGGCACAGGGATCTGAATTTTAATGAGCACATTTGCTGATACTCATGCACACTAGTATTTAAGAATTACCACTTTAACCTATTGGTTACACTTTCTATGATATATTCATTTTCTTTTCTAAAAGAGAAAGAGAAGTAGAATGGTAAATGTCATGGACTCGGCAGCTCTGACCCTATTTGGGCAAGTTAATTAAACTCTGTGCTTCCATTTCCTTAACTGTAAAATGGGGATAATAAAAGTACTGACCTCAGGGGCTTACTGGGTAGATGAAACAAGTTAATACCTGTAAATCACTTGCAATGTTGTCTTGCATATGACTGAGATTTGTGTGCAATTATTATTACTGAATCCTTCCTATCAACATTTAAACACATTCATGACTCCTCTGTTTTAGAAATCCTCTGTAGATTATACAACTCTCTTCAATGTTACCATCCTCTCTTTCTGTATCCTTTTTTATTATTTCCTCCAACAGGTCCTGTTCCCTCTCCCCCACAGGGCTTTAGTCAAGATGAAATGCTCTTCTCAATACCACTCTCTACCTAGTTATTTTCTTCTTATCTTTCCCTTATCAGCTCACTGAAGAGGATTCCCTTTTATAGGGAACACTCAGACTAAGCATACGCCCTGTTCCCTGCTTTTAAATCCTGTATTTGTATGACTGTTTGCTTAATGCCTGTCTCCTCCACTAGACCAAAAGCTCCAAAAAGGCTGTGACCTAGCTGATTTTTTTTCATAAATGTTACACCAGTACAGGGCACTGGCTCTGCCACATAGCAGGTCCTTTTAAGTTGCATGAATGGACTAATGAATGAATATGATTATATATGAAAAACCTAAGGAGAGAAGCAAGGCAGGGCTGCTAGGAGTACTTCAGCATTGTTTAAAGAGCTCCAACTTTGGAGTGAGACAGACTGATCCTCACTCTACCATGTACCAGTTTTACGATCTTGGGCAAGATTCTTTGCCTTCCAAGGAGCTTCATTTCCTCATCTGTAAAATAGCAAAAGTACTCTAAGGAAGAATCTACTATGCAGAGTTATGGGGATTAAGGAAACAATGCATGTAAAGGGCTGAGCACAATGTCTGCCCCCAAACTAATGATCAGTAAGTGTTCATTATGAGGCTGATGGCGATTAACTTCCTCCTGTTAATAAATCTTCTCAGAGGTCCTCAGCCTTCTCAGTGCTTCTTCAACAGCACAATCTCTACGTGATCCATCGCTCACTTTCCCACCCCATTTTCACTCACAGCCATGAGTGTGGTGCCTCAGATGTCTCCTGCGCACTCTGTTTAGAGTTCGCTTTGCCCCCTCGCCAACTCGTGGGGTCGGCCTCTGCTCCCAGCTGATCAGCTTTGCTGCTAGCACCAAAGTATGCACTGTTGTTGGTACCCTTGTCAATTGCCAGAACCACACTGTCATCTTCAGTGCCTCCCCTGCCACTTCCTTTCCCCAGCAGTGTTGAGATCTCTCTTCTCTGGACTGCCTTTGGCAGGGGGTGGGAGTGGGGAATTAATCCCGAAACCCCTTATTTATCTTCAGCCCTCTTATCAGAGAGTGAGGAGACAGTGACTTCTGAGGCATTAGACAATTTGTCTTTTGCGTTCTTTGGACTTCAAGGAGCAAATTATTCTAACACTTGGTGAAAGAGGGTTTCCATAAAATGGAGACGTAATAATGCCCACCTCATAGGATTATCAAAGGATGATGAAAT
The DNA here is from genome assembly GCF_015220235.1 of Choloepus didactylus. NCBI lineage: Eukaryota > Metazoa > Chordata > Mammalia > Pilosa > Megalonychidae > Choloepus > Choloepus didactylus. Next base: position 40,928,102 of record NC_051314.1, read on the forward strand.
GCTGTCACTGTCTGACACATAGTTAGTGCCCAGTAAATATTGGCTGTTATTATTATGTCAGGTCTTGATTTGTAGCAAAATAGATGGGAGGGGATATGTGAGAGGGGTGAGGTGAGCAATATTGTGGTCTTCCCAGAGGATTTAGATAGTGCCCCTCTGGCCCTATATCAGTGAGACTGGGGACAGTGAAGGTGACAGGAAGGCATGGCCAATCCCAAGAGACTTGGAGCATCTATTTTGCATGTTCTCTTTCAACACCAGAACAGGAGCCTTTTCTACTCCACAGCACCCTCTCCCCTAAACCCTAAGCCCTAAGTCCACTTTCTCTCACAAGGAAAGTCCTCTTAACTTCCACAAAGTAGTCTTGTCCTGGTCCAAGGGTGTTCCGGTTTGCTAATGCTGCCATTATGCAAAATATCAGAAATGGATTGGCTTTATAAAGGGGGATCATTTGGTTACAAATTTACAGTCTGAAGGCCATGAAAATGTCCAAATTAAGGCATCAACCTGGGTATACCTTCGCTGAAGGAAGGCCAATGGCATCTTGAAAACTTCTTTTAGCTGGGAAGGCACGTGGTTGGCGTCTACTGAACCCGGATTGTGTTCCACTCCTCTTTCAGCTCCTGTGTGTTCTTCAAAATGTCTCTCTTGGCCGCAGCTACTCTGAGGTCCTTCTGTTTGTGAGTGTTTATAGGGCTCCAGTTAACTAATCAAAACCTACTCTGAATGGGTGGGGCCACGCCTCCATGGAAATCATCTAATCAAAGGTATTACCCACAGTTGGGTGGGTCATATCTCCATGGAAACACTCATAGGATTCCAACCAAATAAACACTAATATGTCTGTCCCCACAATGCATTAAAGAACATGGCATTTGGGGGACAAAATACATCCAAATTGGCACAAAGGGCATTTGCATCTCTGAGATGCCCTAAGCAGTTTTAGATAGCTGAGATGCCCCATTTTATACAATTTTCATGCCTTTATTTTTGTTTTTGACAATAAGGAACATGTTGCTCATCTCTTTCCTTGGGGCCTTATCAGCAATAGCATTAATCTGGAAAGGCTTTTTTTTGGAGGAGCAACGGGAGTAGGTAGGGAAGGTAGATTGCATGGTCTTTTTTTTCTCTGAAGCGGCCTTGAAAAAGCTTGAAAACCAGAATCTGAGGAATCTGTCAGGGGAGAAAATTCACTCTTGCCAGACCTCCTGCATGGCCTAGCTAAAAGGGAAAGAGGAATAAATAGAAACTTAAGCAGTCAAATGATCAGCATTGTAACTAAGCTTTGTTAATCTTTTCCCAAGGTAAAGTGCGTATGTTTCTTTTTTTCATGATGCTTTCCTGATTTTTCTTTCAAGGACAAAAGATTTGCAGTCTGAGCAGCTGGATCACTTCCTCTCACTGTTCTGTCCTTGGAGACATTTGGCCCATTAAAGGAGGCCCATGGATTCCATTTCAACAGATGCATCTCACATTTATTTAGAATATAAGTGATAGGATGACTCATTGTGCTGCTAATACAATTACAGTCTTTGTTGTCTAAGAAGCTATCTTGATTCCATATAAGCAAAGAGATTCATTGTCATACTCTGTTGTAAGGACAGATTAAAAGGACAATATATGTGTGATGATGTCAAAGAAACTAGATTGTTCCTACATTGGAATAAAATGCATAGTTTATCATTTGACTCAATCTTTAGGTAAATGCCCATAGAATGTGGGGTTTTCTGAAATTCAGTAAAAAGTCATGAAATCCTAAGTTTGAAATGTTGGAAAACCCATCATGGGATGCTCTGGGATAGTTGGTCATTGGGGAAAAAAAGGAAAAGAACTCTTATCTCTCTCTTTTTAATGTTTATACAAATCTTACCTCCATGTGAACAAAAGATTCTGGTAAATATAGTAGTTGAATTCTATTATGATCTCTTTCGGACCTAGGCATACATAAATGTAAATTCTTCAAAGAAAATTTTTGCAAAGCACTTCATTACTAAGCTGTTGCTACTGCTTCTTCAAAAAATCTCCCCCCTCTTCATAATCTGTGTCCCTTAATTTTTACCATTCTCAGCTCCCAATTTCTGTAGGTGTTACTGAGGTAGTAGGAAGGAGCTAAACAAAAGGAATTATTTGGATTGATTTGATAGGTAGTTGAACATTTGCACGGGAAGGAACAGCGGACTTCAGGCTGGAGTGAGAGAGTGCTGATTATTCCTCTTTGAACTCCCAAGGGCTAAAATGTACATTCAGATAGTGATAGGAAAGAAGTCACTGCTAAGCAGAAAAGGTATCCTCCTGATATTTTCCTAAGGTCTGAATTTAGAAATAATTTAGGCCAATGTGGGTTTGAATCCCAGTTCAGCCACTTACTAGCTGGGTAACCAAGAGCAAGTTATTCTAACACTTGGTGAAAGACAGTTTCCATAAAATGGAGATGTAATAATGCCCACTTCAAAGGATTATCATAGGATGACAAAATGCTGTTACTGTCTGACACATAATGAGTGCCCAGTAAATATCGGCTATTATTGTTATATTACGTCTTGATTTGTAGTGAAATGCATGAGTGCTCACTCAATATGGACTATTTGGAAGCCAGCCTCAGTTAACTGAGTGAGAAAGGATGGTGGCTGTACATTTTTTACTTATGGCCTATTCTTAGATTACTGGCAGCTCGGTAACCTCAAATATGAGGAACTCTGTATCAACTATAGGGCTCAGAATTTTTTTAAGGTCATCTAGATCATGATTTGATTCAACCCTGAGCAGAGAGTAAGAGCATGCCACAGCTAAGAAGAATTAAGAGACAATAAGAGAATTTTTGATTTGAGACGTAGACTGTTACGGACAAAATCTTGATATTTTGTGCTCAAGAGGCAGTATTGTGTAACAGAAAGTCCTTGCACTTTGGGTCTAGAGAGAGCTGGGTTCAAATCTCAATTCCTAGAGTTTTTAGTTGTATATATTAGGGAAAAGGACAGACCTCTTCATTTTCCTTTTTTTTTTTCTATGCAATATGCCTAAAAATATCTTCATTGGAGGACTGAAAAGATTAAATGGATAACGCACCGTTTATTACTTAATACCATGCTTGGCACTTGGTAATCCCTCTCTTCTCTCCAATAGTGGATAACACTAAGATTTGACACTAACTCTAAATTCAGCCCAAAAAGTGTCTTCTCTAAAGGTTCAAGATCTGATTTGGTCTTGATGTTTCCATGCTGCTTGCTCTCTCCTTACTCAAGCTTGGCACAGCCCATCTTAACTAACTGTTAAGAGGAAGGCACATTGTCATCGCAAATGAATATCTGACTGATGACATGTAGGTCTACCTAGGACTGCATTGATAAGAGAAGTCTTTTCAATCATACCATGTAGATCTTTATGTCTGTATACCCAGTGACAGCTACCTCAGATTATTTTTGAAAGTAGATAAAGCATAAATCATGACTTAGTAAACTACTCTGACTTTGAAGCTGCTTCTGCATTTGACTAAGGGAATTAATTAAAGCTTCCATATCCATGACTGAGAGAAGTCAAGTCATAGTTTCAAAAAAAGGTCTGTAAACTTTGGTTCTTCCTTTGTTCCCCTCTCAGTTTTTTTTACAGGTGATGGTATATGTTCTAGAGCAGGGTTCAGCAAATTACATCCCTCAGGTCCACCACCTGTTTTTTAAAGTTTTATTGGAACACAGCCACATCTATTCATTTATGTATTGTCCCATGTCTGCTTTCACACTAAAACAGCAGAGTTGGGTAGTTGTGACAGAGACTACAATATGGCCCACAAAGCCAAAAATGTGTGTGACTTTTTACAAAAAAAAGTTTGCTGACTCCCTATTCTAAAGACGTGGGAAATATATGTATTAATCAGTGCTTGAGTTCTCTTGAGGTAGAGCCTGAGTTCCTAGAATAGCACGTCATAGGCCTGCACAAATGTCTGTTGAAGTAAATGTCTATGAAGCATTATGTTGAAAATGTCATTAGCAAGTCTCAGCAAAATGTGGCATTATTGTTTGCTCTTCTCTGCGAGGTTGCTTAATTTGTTTGCACTGAACATATAAATGTGATCTATATTGTTAAACTAAGGATTAGCTCCATTGAAAATGCAAATGCTCATGAATCCAATGGGTGAGGAAGGGATGAAAACCTTATAACTAGAGATGGCCAAGCTGTACTGAAGAGTCTGGTGAATTCCTGTGGTGTCAGTCCACTCTGAGGCATTTCTCATGAATGGAAGGCCACTTTTGCTTTGTTCCCTGCTTGTAAAACATTAACACCAAACCTCCCTGCGGTTCCTCTATCCAGACATCTCATTTCCCCCAGGATTAGCACGACTCTGCCCAGTTTCTTTCACAATGTTGTGGCAAAGTGTGGAAAAATTATTCTATTTGAAAAATTATACCAAATGGTACAGTTTAGTTAAGTCAGGACACTAAAAAATGTCATACATTTGCAGCTTCATTGAATGACTTTATTTATCCAGAAAGAGCTCCAGCCCATGGTCTAATGGGACCTTCGTGACTAACCCTTCCCAGGAAGATCTGTATGTATGATTCTTTGTTTGCAGTTGTACTCTAGACCCTTGCTTGAGCCTGGGAGTGTGGGAACCCATACCTGGCCGGAACTGAGCCTAGCCCACCCACTCAATTCACACAGCCCATTACGGTCATCCGATGATGCTTATGTGACTGGACCTGTTGACCTTGCCCTGAATGGCTGTGTGTCGAATTACTAACTATCCCTACAGCTTTGCTACACAAATGCCATTTAATTTCCACCTCTACTTTTGGAAGCCACGCTTTACTCAGACAGAGCCACTGTAATAACCTCAGGAGCTAGCTGCTGCTTGCAGTGCTCTGGGAGGACTTTTCAACATCACCGGAAACACTGATAAATGATAAATGTGTTCTTAAGTAAACAACAACAGCTAATGACAATAAATAAACAGACAACAACAACAAAAACCTGCATTTTTTGTGAAAATTGCACTTCTCTGGATGATTCTCATGCTTCAGTTTCATAACTGATCGACATTGCACACTTGCCTGTGCCGTATGGAAATAACAGGCAGCCATCTGGGGGTTTCATCATCTTACTCTGAGACAGGGGTGTCTCTAAGGATTTTGCTTTGCCTCCTTGGTGAGGAAATCTTGGTTAAATTTAGTGATTAGGAAATTCATGGAGTGATTTCCCTTAGACTAATTCCAAAGACTAGCCCAGACAGATTTGGGATTCCCAGGAGAACCCTCTAGGCTGAAGGCCATAATTTCCCCTCTGTTGTTACAATATGTGTGCTAAGATTTCAGAAAGATTTTGCAAATAGTTTAAAATGACCCAGTAATCTGAGCTTACAGAAGGCTAAGAACATGATCATACTTGGACTTCAGGAAGATGCTGCTTGGGCAGAGTAGGACAGATAGGAGTAGGGGATGATTATGGTCAGCAAAGAACAATTAGGAGGCTGACAATCACTGTTTTGACATAAACAGTGAATCTATAGAATGATCAATTCTCTCTATGTTAAAGTTATTTGTGGCCATCAAAAATAATGTACTGAATGGATGTCTCAAATAGGGCTAAATTCTAAAGTTCTTGATTTTAAAATAAAAACCCAGGTTTATTTGATTCTTTTATGAATTGACACTAAAATCAAGCCAATGATCTTTATTTAACTAATGTTTATCATCTTAATGTGTGTTTAAATGCAATTTTAAGTCGTGAATTTCCCAACTGGCTTTCACATAGCTCATACATGTATTAACAAAAGCAAGAAATAAGTAAAAAATGATGCTCATTTTTATGAATATAAATGATAATGCAATTTCATTCATTTTTTCCTTTGAGCATTTATTGGGTGTCTGCCCCATAGCTTTTGGCCTGCTATTGGACCCTAGTAAAGACAGAATGCTTAACCACGGGCCACCAAGTTACCATGAGACCTGAGTTACCTATCATGAGCTGGGTGTTGTCTGACCCACCAAAACCAGGTCCTGGGAATACATGGTGAGAAAAAATAGACTCAGTCCCTATCTTCATGGGGTTATGGTACCCCCTGAGATGTGATGTGTTAAGTTAAATGAGAATATGTGTAAACTCACACAAGCAAATAACAAACATGATAATTTTACAGATGAATGTTATGGGGCATCATCTATTTTACTTTAAACTATAAATTTTCCAGTCTAATAGAATTTGACATCATTTTTTCTTGTCACCTTCTTTTTAGATAAGAGAAATAATTCTGCTTTTTGGAGAAAATGGAAAACTGAAATATTTTTTGTTTGCAAAAGCATTTCCCAGCATTAGTTTCTATTTCAAAACCTTTCTATTATGATTTAGGTCGTACTTTCTTCCCAACCTACTTTTCTAGCTTTGTCTTTCAATCATCATTCTTCTTTCTTGCTTAAATGTTCTAGCTAAACTAAGCTGCTTCTATTTCTATGAAAATGCCCCACTTTCCCCATTCTCGCTGGTCTTTGCACAGCATGCCTCCTTTGCCCGAGATCCCTTGCTGCAACATCTCTACTCACCTAAATCCTACTCATGTCCCAAGGCTCAGCCTCAAGGCTCTCTCTTCCATGAGGATGCACCTGCAATTTAAGTTTCTTTTCTTCTTTAAACAACTACAGCACTTTTGAATTCCTTTTTTTTGAGTCTAAGCAAGAATATAAGACAAACTATGATATTTGTATATATTTCTCTTCTTTTGTAATGGAATATCAGCTGACAGAGGGCAGGATTTTATCTTTTTTGTTTGATGTTACCAATTTCCATGAAGACATGGCAGGAATATTTTTTTGAGAACCTCCTGTGCTATGGGAGATTCTGGGGATATAGACACACTCCCTGTCCTTGTGGTGGGCATTAAATGTGGATATCATATATATGGTATTTGTGAAATACTGAATTAATTCTGAAGTATCATTCAAATTTGGCCCAAGTCTTGACTTTTTATATGGATTGCAGCTTCTGGGGGCCTTGATGAGTGAACTTATTTTAGGTGTTTTCATGCTCCGACAGTTCTTATTTTAGGTGGCATAACTCCATACATAATTTGCATCATGGAACATTTGGTCAAGCTGACACTGGACCACCAAAAGGGAAGAATTGGATAACTCTTCAAACTAGCACCTGCATTTGTAAATAACCATGCCAGGACACAGCTTCTGCTATTTTCTGGACTGTCTTGCTGCTTTGCTCAGTGAGGCAGTTGAGTGGCAAAGTGGGAATAGTATAGGCTGCTTTGGAGTCAGACATCCTAACTTCATCCATTGCTAGAGAGGAGGCTGTGGGTGTGTCACCTGACCTCTCTGTAAATAAGAATAGTTAATCCCTCCTCAGTGAAGATTAAATGATAGCACCCACAAAGTCCAGAACAGGGATTGATAAACTACGACCTGTGGACCAGATCTGGTCTGCTACTCTTTTGTAGATAAAGTTTTTTTGAACACAGGAATGCCCATTCATTATACATTGTGTATGTGTGTTTTTGCAGTACGTCAGTGTGCTGGTTTGGATGTATTATGTCCCCCCAAACACCATCATGTTCTTTGATGCAACCTTGTGGGGGCAGACGTATTAGTGTTGATTAGATTGGAAACTATTGACTGAGTGTTTCCATGGAGATGTGACTCAATCAACTGTGGGCAAGACCTTTGATTGGATAATTTCCATGGAGGTATTACCCCACCCATTCAGGGTGGGTCTTAATTGAATCACTGGAGCCATATAAAAGAGCTTACAAAAAGAAGGAACTCAGAGCAGCTTAGAGAGACATTTTGAAGACAGCCGTTGAAAGCTGACACTGACATTTTGAAGAACACCATTTTGAAATGCAACCTGGGAGCAAGTAGATGCCAGCCACATGCCTTCCCAGCTAATAGAGGTTTTCTGGATACCAATGGTCTTTCTCCAGTAAAGATACTCTATTGTTGATGCCTTACCTTGGACACTTCATGGCCTTAAGACTGTAACTTTGTAACCAAATAACCCCCCTTTATAAAAGCCAATCCATTTCTTGTGTTTTGCAAAATGGCAGCATTAGCAAACTGGAACAGTCAGCAAAACTGAGTAATCACATCTGAGACTGTGTGGCCCACATAGCCTAAAATATTTACTATCTGGTCCTTTATAGACAAAAGTTTGCCAACCGCTGGACTAGAACATGGCCCTGCATCTGGAAGATGCTTAATGCATATTACTTGTAATAATTATTCTCTTTTTATCATCAGATCTACTCCAGGGAAAGAGTGGGAAGGAAAGGATGGAAAAGGATTGGCAGGAGAGGGACTAGTGTGGCTGATTGTCGCTTGCCATTCAATGGAAACTCAAACTGGAACTGAAGTGAACTTCAGTCTGTAACTGAAACTTAATAGAAACCTGAAGAAGTAAAGTTCCATTTTTTTTCCTTAATTGAAAACTTTCTCTGGTCTAAAGACATTTATTTTTTTCTCCTGAAAAGTGCTATGCATCACTGTTGAAGTTAATAGTTCATTCTCAGTAATGGTTGTCATTGGCAGAGGACATGAAAATATTCCATCAGAGCATAACATTGCCATTCCAGGCAGTTTTGCTTGTGTTGGTATTAATTTGCAATTAAAACAAGTTATCTGAATCACTGGACTTCCTGTTGGCTGCGTTCATTGCCCAGTGATGCAGATGGAAGGGCTGTTTCAAACCCATGATATCTGGTTACCTACAACAAGGTCCAGGCAACTGTGGTATAAACAAAACCCAAGTTCCAATCAATGTAGGAGGAAATGATCTTCATTTGCCCTGCATGATGTCATTCATCTTGGGCCTGACAAATTTCTAACAGTTATTGACTGTGAAGCCTGGCAAATCTAATGAATTCATCTTATTCTTTATTAGGGCAGGTAGTCAAGCATATCCCAAAACATTTAATTTGGTTCAGTTCCTTGTGTACATATCCTTTCTCTTCTTTTCTTTTGTCTCCATTATGTCAACCTCTGTGGGAGGAGTATATGTGTTTGCACAAAGCATAGCGTGATGGTGCTCTATGGGTGTGTTTGTGGTATGGGTTAGCGTTTGAATGGCTATTCTCTTTTTTACCTATTAACTTATAAGTGGTCCAATCCAGTGTTCAAACTCTTTGGTTTTCACATAATGATTTAGCAATTTGTATCAGATTGGTGCTTTAAAATAGCAAAATAGATCTTTACCAGTCCTAAAGCCACTTGCAGATGAGGCTAACTGTACAGAACATGTAATTTATGATGTTGAAAATTCACCTATTTGAATCATCGGCTTTTAAGGTTTGTGTATTGCATTAAGTCACCTCACTAGAACGTGAGCCTTGGTCACCGTGGTAGATATTGGCTAGTTGTTTCCTAAACTATTTTCCTCTAGGCACACAGCTAGACCATATTTCCTAACCCCCTTTGCAGTTTGATGCAGCCTTGTGTCTGAGTTGTGGTCAATGAACATGGCAAAAGTGAAATACAACTTTTCCAGGCCTAGACCGTAACACTCTTCCAGCTTAATCCTCTACTCTTTTTTCTCATCTCACAGCTGAACAGAGAGGGCTCCAGGGACCTAGAGGAGGACAGAGTGGAAAGGTGGAAGGTTCCTGGGTCTGAATGACTATGTGGAGCAGAGTTCCTAGCCCCACACTCCTGCCATCACCAACCTACATTGGACTATGGTGAAAACAGGAAATAGACGTTTATTGTGTTAAGCTACTGGGATTTGGTGCTGTTTGTTATAACAGCTTGACTAGCCTGACTAATGTCCTGGCTTTCATTTTTCTATGTGGCGTTGTTATTCCTCATTCACCATCTTCAGAAGTGCAGCATTCATGACATTATATCTTGCAGTACTTTATGGAAGAGATAATATGTTATAAAGGGATTTGGAAATGAAGATTTGTAAAGATACATGTATAGATCCCTTGAGAATATGAAGGCTATTATGTAGATTTTCCTTCACGTCATTCCCTGTTCTAATGTCAGGGTAACAATGAGGGCATGGTTTCTAAGTTCTATTTTTTTTCTCTTTTGTAAAAAGCCCATAGGTGGGTCCATTGCCCTATATTTACTGAGCCAAGTATGAATGAAATACTAAACTTAATTATTGGGCAGAAGAGGGCAAATGACATTTTGGCTTTGTTGGACTGAGAACTTGTATTTAAGAGGAGGAATGAATACTGTATTAATGAGGAAAGTGTGCAAGTTATTATTTTTCCTTGCAATTTTATTGAGATATAGTCACAGATCATACAGTCATCCAAAGTGTACAATCAGTTGTTCACAGTATCATCATATAGTTGTGCATTCATCATCAGAGTCAATTTTTGAACATTTCATTACTCCAAAAATAAAAATAAAAAGAATAAAAGTAAAAGTAAAAAAAGAACATTCAAAACAACCCATCCTCTCCATTCTCCCCTATTATTCTTTCACTTTTTTGTCCCCATTTTTCTACTCACCTGTCCATATACTGTATAAAGGGAGTGTGAGCCACAAGGTTTTCTACAATCACATGGTCACACCATCTAAGTTATATAGTTATACAGTCGTCTTCAAGAAACCAGGCTACTGGGTTGTGCAATTTATTTTGTAGATAAGTTATCTGGGTTAGGTTGGTTATTTTATTGTCAATATACTTGTTGTCCCTATGAGACCTGCTTCTTTGTTTTAGCCAACAAGAAGAGACAAAGTAACACGTGCCATTTCTAAGCAAAAGCTTTTAATAGCCCTGTGTGGTTTCTCATTGCCACTGGTCTGCCTGATCTGGATCGGGCTTGCTCCTTTAGCTGTAGTCACAGAAAGAGGAGATTGTAGAGCAGAGCCTCAGACCCCTTATGGAAATGAACAGGAGCAAGAGATTAGCCTTTATTATTAAAACTACAAAGATTTTTGGGGTCATTTGTTTTGGCCACTTAGTCTAAGCTGACTGATACACTGGGGCTCATAGAGTTTAGGTAACTTGCTAACATCACAGCGCTAGTATGTTGTGGAGCCAGGATTTGAATCCAGGAAGTCTAATTGCAGGACCTGTGCTTAGAACCATTCTTGTGTAGGAGGAAGAATTTTCTGGCCACTGTTTGTAGGGAATAGGGAGAGACTAGAGACAAGGAGAACATTTATGATCTGAATATGGGGTTGTAAGAATTGGGAAGATCTCATTTAGGGGTATGACTTGTGTAGAGTTGGTGCCTGATATATAACACTTGAAAAGGTGAATGAATGAGTTTTTCTGACTACAGGTACCAGTGGGTGCTGCTGTCACCACTACATTCCGAGTAGTCACTTTATTTACTGTTATTCTTTGCCCACACATCACTGCTGACAGGGTCACTGAGTCACAGACAGCTCCCCTGAGGATGGCTCCCAGCTTTGAGAATGACTCAGCCTGCACCATCCAAACAGATGGAGGCCACCCTGCCCTTTTGCCAGATCCTCAGTTGGCATCATCATGGCTCTTTATTGCCTTCTCCCATCCTTTCCTTTGCAGGTGCAGTACTGTCAATTGAAATTTAACTCACTCTTTCTTCCTTGCTACTTATAATGTCACAGTAAAAAACCCTCCTGCTGTTAACTTTGCCCTTGCCCTTTCCCTCACCCTTTTTTGGACTGCAAAAAGGATTATTAAAAGATAAAGAGAAGCTCCAGTTTTACCAATGCAATTCTTTTCTGATGAGGTGTCATTTAGAACCTGGGAACACCAGCCCACATTTCCAGTTTATAGTTCCCTGCTACCTAAAGCCCCATGCTAGAGAAGGAGCCAGCAAACTTAATACCCATGATTGCTCTAAGGGGGTCTAAAGCAAGGCCTATCTGCCACTAGCAGTTGGAAAACACAGGGAAAATGGAGAAGAAAAATGGTAGGACAAGAGTAATAAGGTGAGGAAGAAAGAGAAGAGAGGTGAAAAATAAAATGTATCAACTTTACCTTGTACTAAAAGTATGTGTTTTCATCTTCAAGATGTCCACTTAATACTTTTATTTTAATTGTGTGATGAGAGCCGGTTCTACTTTCAATGGATGAAATTGATACTGTATTCTTTAACCTAATTTTTACAGGAATGAGTAATTTTGTGAAATATCTGATACAGGCTTGCATAACCACACTAAATACATATATATAAAAAAAGAATGTTTAATTTGAAAAATCTATTTCTGGTAAGTCTTATTTCTGTCATAATGTGGTCATCTTCCAATCTACAGTAATTGATGTGGGAAGAAGATTCAGGAAGTCTGTGAGATCATGAAGGGTGGAGCATCAGGATGCACAGAGCTCAGATCCATAGATGTGTCCTGAGGAGCTCCTGGGTTTCAGCCCACACACTGAGCCCTGAGAATGCAACGATGAACGAGACAGTCCTGTAGTAAGTAGGGGACTCATACAGTAGGTCAGGTAGAAGAGGTGGCAGTGGGACAGCTGGAAGGCTTCCTGGATGATGTGAAGGGTGAGCTGAGTCTTTAATGAGTAGAGTTTGGTCCTGAGAAGAAAGCATTACAGAGAGAAGAAAAGCAAAGGCCTCTGGGGAACTGTGAATTGTTCAGAAGTGCTGGAGCTTAAAACAGGAAGCAGAGTGATGAGTCATGAAGGTAGATAAGAAGGAATCCTGTGGCAACTTTACATAGCAATTAGGACATTGAAGGTTTACGTTATTTATTCTAGGGAAAGGCACAGTTCAAGAACATTTCATATAAAACTTGAAGATTCATAATAAAGTCTCAGCATAATTGGGGGCATGTTTGATGCCACTCTGGGAGTTTGGTATTTCTTTTGTGTGGTAGGAAATACAAAAGAAGCATCAGAGCAGTACATGTTCAAGTATTAAATGTGGGGCACAGAAACAGAAACCTACAAATTCAAAGGAAGAAAAGAACCTCTGAAGGTTGGAGAAGATCCTTCCTTCCTGTGTTTCTTCCTTTCTTTCTTTATCCCCTCTGCCTTTTTCTCTCTTCCTTTCCCTCCACAGTTTTATACAGGTCTCTGTGTGCCAAGATATATGTCAAGTATATTGGAGTGAACAGAAATAGAGATATCAAACAACTGTCTCCCACATTCCACTTCAGAAAGCACCCTCAGTAAAACGGTGGTCATAAACGGGGCTGAGTGGGATCAGGGAAGACCTTCCTGGCAAGTATTCTTTAAAGTGAACCTGGTGTGTGATAAGGAGAAGACAGGGGATTTCTGAAGCAGGAGAAGATGTGGACGATGGTGTGGAATAGGGGAGGGCATGTGAACCTGTGTGAATGATGTGACAGGAAAACTCCCAAAGCACAGCATAAAGGATTCATCTGTTCCTGTAAGGAAAGCCTCTGTACCATTTTCCATCTTCAGTTAATCAATATGAAAGTTTTTGCTATGTTTCCACTTTTCTGGCACTGTTAAAACTCATCATTTTTTTTCCTCCTATTTTTAATTTTAGTGATTTCGGCAGGATCTACTAGGCTCTTTATTTTTGCCTTTCTCACTTTTCTTTGTCAAGTTTGGACCCCACTTATTTGGAACTTAGACACAATTTGGGCTAAAATGGATAGATCGCAGTGTGCTTGTGAAAGACACAAAACTGCATTTCTTTCCACTTATTTTATGTTTATCTTTGAATTCAGATATATCTCACACTGAGTTAGTGAGGCTGCATTTCAGCTCCTGAAACAACTTTGGCCTTTTTAATATGACAATTTCCACAGCAACCTTGCTCCAATCGTCAGTGCCCGTGTGGTTACAGGATATCTTACTGGATATGCATTTGGCTAGCTGGGGCCTGAGGATTTGGACATAACCTTGTTACCTCTGAGCAGCTTTCCAGGCATAGGATATCTGGATGCTGATGTTTGTCCCCTTCTATATTTAACAGATGGCAGACGGGCCCATTAAATTCTGGTCAGTGCCCCATAGCTAGTGAGCAGGAAAAGGAATAAGATAGGTCCGGGGTGAATCATAAATGCTATTCTAAGCCTGCAGGACTCTTCCCCGCTTTTTCCTTGCCCAAACCCAAGCAGTCACTTTGCTGGAGAAAATCACAAAGCCAAGCTGCCTGATTCAGAATTCAGAAACCTCAAACCGGCACTCAGGATTGCTTATGAATACTATTAAATTTCTCCATCTCTGTGAGATGACTGTAGCATATCATCTGCTTTTTCCTCAAACCTCCCACACATCCTCCTCCTACCGATGACCCAGACTCATACTTCATTGAGAAAATAGAAGTCACTGGAAATGAACTCACTCATCTTCCCACCACCAATCCTGCCAACTTAGTGCATCTGCATCCAAATTCTCCTTTCTCCACGGTGAAGGAAGTGTTCCTCCTCCTCCTCTCGGAAAGGACATTTCTCCACTTTTTCTCTGGATCCCATTACCTCTTGGCTTATCAAAGATGCTGCTCCTTGGGTTATTCATTCTTTCCCTCAGTAATAACGTCTTCCTGTACACTTAAGCATTTTTGTTATCATACAGATATGCTTTCATATTTCCCATAATTAAAGATATTTTTTTCGCATAACCTTATGTCCTGTTTCATTTCCTTCCCTATTTTCTGTTCTCCTTTATAACCAAATTCTTGAGTATCCAAATTGTTTTTCCCTCCTCATTTTCATCCACTTTTCAACCCAGTCCAATGTGCTTCTGTGCTTCTCCTGCTCCCACTAACCGGAACCTTCTTTGTTAATATCAACAACAACCTTCAGGCTGACAAATCCAATGGATTTCATCCCCGCTCATCTTAGTTGTCTTCACGGCAATGTTTGACAAAGTTGACAGTTTACCCACTTGAGGCATGCATATCTGTTAGAATCAAGGATTATATTTCCTTCTACTTCTCAATCTCCTTTGTTGGGTTCTCTTTTGAAATGTTAGAATTTCTCAGAGCTTGTCCTAGTTTTTTTCCTCATCTTTTGTCTAAATTCTTTCCGTACTTCTATCACCCATTCCCACTGTTTTAATTTAAAATTTTACACTTTGAGTTCTGAACTTTCACCTCAGCTCCAGACTTTTATACCCAGTTTGTTACTTGTCTTCACTTGTATAAATTATGAACAATTTCACACTCAAATGCCCAAAACAAAACTCTATGTTTCTTGTCCTCTCCTGACTTGAGCAGCAATTCATCCAGTCTATCAAGGCAAAACCTAAGAATCATTCTTGACCTACCTTCTCTTTGCCTTCACATCCAATCCATTAGGAAGTCCAGTTGATTTTACGTCCAGAGTATATCTTGATCCATTCCCTTCTTACCATCCCCACTGCTACCCTCTTATTTCAGGTCTGTGATATTTCTATATTATATTACTAAAAATAATACATCTTCCTGCTTTCACTTTTTCTTGTGCTCCAATTCTCTTTCCATACAATGACAAGAGTGATAACCTTTAAAAATGAAAATTATCACAACTAACCTATATTGAGTACTCACTATGTCTTGGGCACTGTTCTATGGTTTTTCATGAAATAATTCATTGAAGACTCAAAACGATGGGATAGGAACTATTGTTATTGCTCTTTAGATGAGGAAACAAAGTAACTTGCTCAAAGTCACCCAGCTAATATATGGTCAAATCAAGATTTGAACATTAGCATTCTATCTCAAAAACCTGTCCCCTGATTGTTATGCTAGGTAGATTAAATCACATGACATCTTTCTCCTTCTAAAATCTGTTCAGTGCCTCCCAATTCTAACAATGTGAGTCATGGCCTATGGCTCTGCATGAGCTGAGCTGGCCTATGACTATTTTTCTCATCGTGCCACTCCCCCATGATTCTTCTTTAGCGACATCTTTCCTTTATCGCACTAAGCTTTCTCCTGCCTGCAGGTGTATGCATATCCTTTTCACTCAGTCCAAAGCATTTGTCTCTCTACCCGTCTTTCACATCTCAGCTTAAATGACAACCTCTCTAGATGCCACTCTTCGGTAAGTACCCTCAGTTGTTGCTGGTTGGTTTTTTTTTTTTTAACCTCATCTCATTTCAATTTGTAAATTATTATATTTCTTTTTTTGTTTTTTCCTTTTTATGTGTTTTCCATCTCTAAAATATAAGCTTCTTGTGGTCAAGGACTATGTTTGTCCTGATCATAATTATATCCCCTGGATTTTCACAGTTCCCTGGCATAAGATTGGATTCATGAATGAATGGCTTCCATTCTATATTTTATATAGGGAAGATATGAATTGAACCACCTAGATTTTAAATTTGGCCTTTGTACAAGCTCTATGTTCCCCCTCTCAATGAAGAAAAGAAAAAGGAACTCCCTAAGTTCCAGATGCTGTTAAATAATTGTCAACTTTATTGCCTTGATCAGGTATTGGTTGAATTCCTCACTTGATCCCAGGGAAGATTAAGCAGAACTCGTCCAAACAAAATGTAGTCTAGCAACATCTGGTGTCTTTGTGGTGTGGTTTGAAGGGCTTACTGGTTGGTGGCTCCTTGTTTTCCCTTCACATCTCTACTTGTTTTCAAAAAAGTAATAATGCTTGGAGGTATTAGAACAGACACCTGACACATTGGTCAGGCAGTACAGCCTTACCTTATAATCAGCCCATCACTGGGATGAAAATAACACTGTGCTACAATGTGGCAATTGTAAGACTGCAGGAACAAGACAATACCTAGCCAGTGATGAAACCCACATTCTGTCAACACTGCAGAATATGTCTGCAAATTGCCTACTCTAGGTTCTCCCACGTGAATGTTCCCAAAGACAGCCATACCTCTTAATTCTGCACGAATGCCACTAGAGAGATGAAGGGGCAGAACTCTATGAAGTGTCCTGATGTGTGGCTTCCTGTTACGAGTTATCTTAAAATTGCTCAGCTGCTGACCCTTCAGATAAACAGAGAGCTCGAGGGATCAGAAATCAGAACAGATGTCACTCATTGACTGCTAGCGGATTTATATGCAACTATTACCATCGTGGGAGGCAGGGATTATCCTTTTTCCCACTTTTCAGATGAAGATACTGAAGCTTAGAGAAACTAGCCAACTTGTCCTATGTCATTTACCTAGTAAGTGGGAGAGCTAGAAACCAAACCCAAGTCTGAATGACTGCAAAGCCAAGGTGGTACCTGGATGCCACACTGATTTCAAAGCCAAGGGCCATTAATTGTACGTAACTTAAACAATCAATATGTGTTTGTAAAAGCTAATCCTCAAATCTGGATACATTATTTGTTATTCGCATACCCTATCACGGTTGTGTATTTAAAACATGTTTGTGTTCTTGGTTAATTATTTCAGTCATGGTAATATATTTTGAGGGCTTCCTCTGTGCTAGGTGCTGTGATACATATACTATCTCATTTATCTTTATAAAAATTCTGTGAGATAGGTACTATTATTATCTTGATCTTATAGAAGAAGACACTGAGGTTAAAGAGGTTGATTAACCAACTAGAAAAGTGGCAGAGGATGGGCTGTTGGACTCCCCAAGGCCAACATATTATCCAGCCCTCCCTGTAATAACTGTGCTAATGCAGCTTTCTACCTGCTTGTTGAATTTGAGCGGTTGTTATCTGTAGTTGTTGGAGGAGTCAATCTAATGGTTCTGCAAATTCTTGTAGTGATACTAAGAGATATTTCACCTCTTTTACACAGCTATCTCAATGGCAAGGAAAAGTTGAATGCAGTGGGATTGTGGATAATTAATCATAGCAAGAAGTATCAACTGGTTGCATTGCATTACACCACCACTGCATTTCACTGGCAAACAGAAAAGATGTGTGAATCATAGATCCTGCTATCAAGCAGTTTAGTGAGAAACACTGTCAGTGTGGAAGACCTGGTGAATAATTAAATAGCAATAAGTTAATTCCAAAGGAATGAAGTCCCAATTAAATGTGTAAGGATCTGTTAAGTACAAAAATGCTATAAGCTGGAACAGGAGTCTTGATCAGGTGTCTGAAAATTTTAAGATACAGATTATTAGAGAGGGAAGAAAAGTTGGAGGGGAGGCCAACCATAAAACAGAGCACAGATGCAGGATTGTAGCAACTTGGTTGGCAAGCGATTGGCATGACTAGAACCGGAATCTGTGAGTGAGAGTCAGCAGGGTGAAGAGAGAAGAGAGCAGGTTTTCAGACAAGCTGGCCTGGCCTCAGAGTGTCAGGGGGAGCTCTGTTCTTTAAATGACCTCAGATAGTGTTTAGGCGACTTTGTTTGTCACTGTCTCTGCATCACTCCTCAGGCTTGCTGTAGGTCTCCTTAAACATGAAACCACTTCCTTCTCTGGTTTCAAACAACTGGTTTTTATTTAATTTACAGCAATCATTGCCAGCTACTAATTTTCCTGTAGGTATGCCTTTCTAGGCTCGGAGGAGCTTATGCATAAGAGTGATTGCATTTCCCATTTATGGAGATATTGTGCAATATCAATCAGACGCTGTTCATCAGCAATTAAGCAATCAACAAGACTTTATTTAGTTCCTTCATGTGCAGGGCCTGGGTTTAGGCACTGTTCATAGAAATTAGGTGTTTTATTAAAAAGCATTTGCCATGATTCAGAAATTTCTTTTTTCTTTGATATAATAAGAGCTAAGTGAAGTCTCTGGGCTTTGTTAAAAATGATAGAACTTTTCAGACAGACAGTGAATGTGGGTGTTAAGTGGGTTTTCAATGGTATTTGGTTCAAGAAATTTAGCTTTCCATTATTCTGAGTTATTATTTCTGTCTTTAAAGGTAGAATATTTTGTCTTTAAAGGTAGTCTTTAAAGGGTAACACTTCCTTTAATTTCCTGAATGTTTTCAGTTTCCTGAAAATAGAAATAATGAAGGAGGAAAAAAAAACAACAACTGCCATTGCTTTGGATAAGTCAAGGCCTAACTACTTTATGATGTAATGCCAAGGCAGCTAAATATATTTGCCCTCGTGACGTAAAGGCGGACATTGAGCCCAGCAAGCATGTGAAAAACCTTCTTGTTCAAATACAGCTATACAGACTACAATTGCAACAAGTATTTCTACTCTTAAACTGTCCCCAATCTCCATCACTGGCCCACATTAATTTGTGCAATAATTAAGAGCAAGGCTTCTCCCTGGGTTTAATCCCAGAGCAGCCCTCACTAGCTCTGTGACATACCTCACGGGGTTGTTCAGAGGACTAAGTGAATCAACATGCATTCAAGCTGCCCAAGGTAAGCACTGTATAAATAAGTGGTACCTAATGGTAATCATTAAAATAAAAATAATTGAGTAAAATGAACCTGTTACTCAGCTCTAGAATTACAATCATGCTAACATTGTCTTTGTAATAATAATGCTGATTTTTTTTAGATAAAAGCTATGATCTGTCAAGCATTGCGCACATGGTACATCTCATTTAATCCTCATAATGAAACCATGAGGCAGATGTCTTTACTGTTACCCTTATGGTGTAGTTGGGAGTCAGTGACTTGCCTAGGGGCACACAGGTGGGCTCTGGTAGAACAGAAATTAAAACTAGGCAGTACGATTTCAGAACCTTTAACTTTAGTCACCCTGTGCGCTGGTTTTGTATAATCGGTCCTAATTGTGGAATCAGTTTCTCAAATCCAATTAGTCCTTGTGCAAGCTTTCTGTCTTTGCCAGGTGCCCTCAGAGCCTCGGACAATCAGTCCCCTCTGTAGGGTGCCCACGTGCTTCCCTTGGGGTGTACTTAACTTTGGTTGGCCTTTGCAAGGAATCTCGTTCCAAAGATGCCCAATACTCTTACCTTTACCTGCAGATTCAAATTAAATAAACACTTTATTTCCATAATATTCTAAAATGTTCACATGCAACCTATGTGGTAGGCCCCTTGTTCCCATGTTACAGATGAGAACCTCGGGCTCAGAAAAATGAAATAACTTTCCCAAAGTCATGTAATCAGTAGTTATCAGAAATCTCTTGATTTCCAGTCTAGTGTTCCTTCCATCAGAGATGTGACTGATTGTGAGTCAAGATCTCTTACCCTTAGGAGAAAATATTTGCAACAGAAATAAACCAATAAGGGATTCAGTTATAGAATATCTAAAAAAAAGTTCCACTGATCAATAAGAAAATCACAAATGACTCAACAGAAAATGAGCAGAATATATGAAGAGCAAGAAGCATGCAGTGGCCAATAACATGAAAATTTCTTATCTTCACCAACTTCTGAGTTTGCAGGCCACTGGCAGGCATCATCTGGAGCATCTGGACTGCCCTCATTTCATAGCATCACTTAATCATTAGGATAACTTTGAATGGATAATCTGGATTGGTTTAAAAAGGAAAAGGCCATGCTCTGCTTCTGGTTTGCTGTGCCTCTTTGACTAAGAGAGAAAGAGAGAAATGGTTTACTCCTAAAGTCCTGACTACATCTCTGTGAAATTTACATGCATGCTGTGAAATGAACTCTGAGTCCGTGTTCTTGGACTGTGTTCCCCACCTATCTGCAGGGTGATGAAACTGGACAGCTGCTTCCCAGGGAGAAGGTGAAGACATGGCTATTATGTAGCCCCTTCCAACCATTGGAGGGAAGCTCTACAATAGGACTGAAAGATCCCTTCAGCCTTCTGCTGCGCCCGATGGCTTCTCAATGATCTGTTTGCACATTCTTTTCCTGCTTGGTAATTAGCACCAGCTGTCTCAACTTAAAAGCCAGGAATCCCTTTGAAATCCTCCCTATCCTCCATGAAATGTGCTACTGAAACGTGCTAATTAGTAACTGGACTTAGGACAACACAGACATGTGTTTCCTGTGAGTACTGTAGAAGGAAGAGGAGGAGGGATACGAACATCTGTTTAGTTGCCTGTGTATGTGTATGCTTTTCTAATTTTCAAAGTGACATTTTTAATGAAAATCTTTCTACCCAAATGTGCTTGGTAGCCAGTAGCCAAGGACCTGCCCCCCACCCCCACCCCCATGCCCTGACTTCTCTGCCTTTGTCTGTGCTCCCTGCTCAAGCTTGTCAGCATTCTTGTGCACGAAGAGCAGGGCCAAGGGGGTATGCCCTGCCTGCCTCAGCAAACGGACTTCCCTGTCAGCATCCCTCACTCTTCACCAAAGCATCAGGAGTCACAGGGCTGCAGGGAAATAAAGAATAACCCCCCTTCTTGTGGGGCCACTGCCCTCAGCAGCTAGCCCAGCAGGTCTCGAACAATCAGCACAACCTGGCATTTGGCGAGGGAGCGAGACGCATAACCCAGCACTGTGTTAAATGCACTTCGCTAAAAATGGAGAAGCCACTGGTTTCCAAGATTAAAATGAGATTACGTGAAAAGTCTGTGTTTTCATAAATAACTTTGAGCAGCAGTTTCCAGGGTTTCAAAGTAATGTGCTGGCATAGAGGCAAGCGCAGTTCATGACAGAGGAGGGATGCTGGCTATTTTATTGGAGCACTTGAGGATTTATCCATGGAATGAAGGGAACTCATGGGAGGCTTGATTTCTATGCTTGGAAATGGTAGGCGGCACCTTCCACAGCAAAGGTCATTTTCCTGAAGCTGCCGATCAGGAATCTATCCCTGGCACTTCTGCCGCCATCACGGTGGCTGTTTCATGACACTCCGGTGGCGGCAGCTGCGATCATCTGCACCCCAGCTGTGCTCATATCCTCACCTCCCAGGCTCACATTTGAAGCCTTGGGATGAGGGTTGGACAGGTTGAGCTTAGGTCACATGGCTACCACCTGGCTGTAAGATGGCAAGAAGGGATGGGAACAGTCATCAAAGTCCGCCCTCCGAACTTCCATGATGTCAGGATTTTTATTTCTTTTTCCCCAAATCACACACAGTGTTGAAAGGATAATTCCCCATGAGGAAATCAGGTTATTCTAGGAAAGACCTAGGGAAGGAGGATTCTCTTTGTACAGCACCACTCCTATATGGTTAGATGCTGCCTTGTACTGCCAAAGCTGAGTGCCCTTCCCGGTAGATCAGTACTCATGGCCTGACTGGCTTTGCTCTGGAAAGCCACTGAATAACTGGGTGTCTTCTGCTGTCCAGAGAGGGTTACAAGCCTAGAGATGAAGCAAGTCTCATTCCAAGGGCTCCATATCTCTTGGGAATTAGGTCTACTTCCGCTCTTTGATTACTTACCTGACTCTGACCTATGACCTGATCCTGTCCTTGGTGTCCCTGGGCTCCAGGGCTCTGTTTTGGCTGTCTGGCAGCTCCTGGTCTGGAATTTCAGGCTGTCTCTGGCTGAGGAGATCAGATAAGAACGACAAGGTTACTGTTTTCCCCTCGGATGTTTGCCCTTCTAACTGCACCAGGCTTCACTGTTTGGGCTCTTACAGTCGTAACAGTCATCACCGTTTTTTTTCTTTCCTGCTTCAGGATAGAGGCAAAGGGGAAAAGGGAGAGTAAACATAGCTTGTGTTTCTTCTGGGCTGAGCGCAGGTTGCCTCAAGTGATGTGCGTGCTCCAAACCTGATATGGGCTTAAAATCCTTAGTGATTCCTGCTGCCTTCACGGGTAAAAAGTTGTCATGGCTGTAACTTATTCTCAGTCAGCTCAAAAAATGTATATTTATGGGGAGACAGAAAGGGAGAAGAATGAAGCGAATGTGGTAAAATGGGGAGTCTGGGTGACTGGTCTGTGAGTCTTCTTTGTATTACTCCTTTACCTTTTATGTAAGTCTGAAATTATGGCAAAATAAAAAAGTTAAAAAAAAATAGTAATGCTGTGCATCAGAATGTCATGGCACAGGAGAGCGGCCTCCATGGCCCAGATCACCCGGCTTCTCTTCCTGGCCCCTCGTCTGTCCTGCACCACAGTTGGCTTGGCATGTGGGTATGTGGGCACTGTAGCCTGCACATCCAGGCGCCATCCACACCCCCCACAAATGGCCATTCCCTAGCAGTGAGCACACAAGCAGCTTGGCCCACCCTTGGGAAGATGGGCCTGGGGAAGCAGCCCTCATAGGGCCTGTAGGAGGGACTGAAGCCCCTGGGGAAGGGACTTTTGGGGTCTTGGTTCCCAGAGTATGGTCTAGAATGGGGGGTGGGTGTTGGAGGTGCCTGATTCTTGGCTCTACAGACTCTCTACCTATGGGTGGAGCAAGACCCTTCTTGTAGGGCCTATGGGTGATACTGGCACAAATTCCACCCACCCCCCCACCCAGAATTCCCTTTTTTCCTACATTGTCTAATTGATCCATCTTCAAACATCATCTCGCACTCCATCTCTCTCATCCGGGAAGTCTTCCTAACTCTCCCAGCATAGTTTAAAGGCTTCTCCTAAACTGGCTGTAATACTGTGTGACTCTGGGTAAGTGACTTAACCTCTCAGTACCTCAATTTCCTTTCAGGACTGTTTTGAGGATGAAAGAGTTAATGCATGTAGAATTTTAGAACAGTTCCTGATAACTAATAAATCTTAACTATTATAACTATTATTGTATACTCACGTAATACTCTGCACTTACTTCTGTAAAAAGATTTTGCACTGTTCTCTCCTTATGTGTTTTCTCACATCTCTCTTCCAGTAGATAATGCACTTCTTGAAAGCAAGGCCTTAATTTTATTTAACTTTGTATTCCTGACGCCAAACCCAATATATGTTACATAGCAGATGCTCAATAAATGTAAACAGAGTAGATGAAGTGCCTCGTGGGATGTTGAAATATACCCTGGAAATTTTCACACAGCCTGTGACCATCTATAAGGAAAACTCTGGGGACGCTGAACTCAGCTTCTCTAGTCCTTCTGTCTCTCTGCTCTAGGAAGATTGGATGGAGATGGTAGAACCAAGCCAGAACCATGTCACAGGGTGGCATGGAGAAGAAATTTCACTCAAGTGGCAGCCCTACCCAGGAATTAGGTATGTTTACACGAGACACTAACCCTGTGTCCTGGTAACGATTTACCACCCCAAACATTCCATTATGTAACACTGTGTTTGTCTTCACAAGAGCCACAGGATCTATCAAACATTCTTCTAAGAGCTTTGAGACCACATGTTCTCTGTATCCATGATCTGGGTAGTACGGTCCACTGTTTTCCTTAATTGGATCTGTTTATTCTTGATGACTTGCAGATAAGCAGAGCTTGGGAAATACAGTCAGGAAAAAGGCTTTAATGTTTGCTGGATTACAGTTATGAAGCTGCTCTGTTGAGTCTTCCCCATCATCTACTCAAACGGTTGCCACATGATTTCCGATCCAGTCCTACAATTAGAATGAATGGGCCTGGCTGCTGGTCAGAAAAATGTTCATCATTCATTCATTCATTCATTCAGGGTTGTCATGAACTGCGATTGATTAGACATAGCAAAATGCTTTGCACAAAGCTTAAGAAACAAGAAATGAAGGAAGATCCGAAATCCTCCTAAGTGAATTCATTTCCCCCTTTCTTTGATATTCTATTCTGTCTTGTAGCTATTGTGTATAATAAAAGTGTAATTTTTTAGTGCTTAGAGTACTACAAATATGAGTTTTCAAAATGAATTCAAATGAAAACTAAGCATCTAAGGACAATTTGACATTTTCTTTCTTTTCTTTCATGAAATAATAATCTCCTAGTAAAAATAATTATTTTCATTATAGCAAACATCTTTATAGTGCTTACAAAGTGCCAGGCACCAAGTGGTGTGTGTATATCAGCTCATTTAATCCTCATCCTATGAGATATGGACTATTATTGTCCTTATTATACAAGAGGAAACTGAGGCACAGATAATTCGGGATTTAGACTAAAGTTACTTAGTAAGTGGCGAGGGCAGGATTCAAATCCAGTCCATCTGTTTCTAGAGACTGGGCTTTTCACAACTGTGTTCTGTGATGTAAAAGAAATATTTAAAAGCATTTTTCTTTTTTTTTTTTTTTTTAACTAGAGAGGACCTGTTAAGCTAGATTTAAGAGAAGAAAATCTAAAGGGCATAATAATAATGAAAATGGTGGTACCTACTTTCAGTTTTATGTGTATTTTAATTTTTCATTTCTGGGCAACTCAGTCTTGCTGATACAAGAACAATCATGTCATGGGTGAATGAGTTTTGTTTTATGGAATTACACCTTAATATACTGAGCGTCCGACATGCTGGCCTTTTAGGATTTGGGACTGACTGCCCTAAATGAGAATTTTTTTCTGAATGAAATGAAATCGATTGAAGTTGAATGAAGTGCAAGGGGAGATGTGTTCTCTGCCCCCTGGAACCCATGCCACCCTGACATAGAGGTCTTGTCTCCATGGCAACAGGTCAGAGCATTACCTGTTGCAGAGATGGATGATGACATGATTTTGACTCTAGGTCAGCCCTACCTTCTTCCTTTCCTTAGATTCCCTGCTTCCTGAATGTACTCCCTGTTGCATTTGATCTGTTCACAAGTCAGTGATAACCAGCTGTCTCAGGAAGAAGAAGAAAAAAAAAAAGTCCAGCATCCAGTGAAACTTTCTAGAATCTGACAAAAGGAAAAAATGTTGTTGCCATTAAATTACTTGACTTTTCCAAAGAGTGCCTCATGGAGGTTTTAAGAGGCTTTTTCTGTTCTAGATTATGATTATCCTTTGGCCTGGCTGGAGGGTTGGTTGTCAAATGGAAAAAAATAAAATAAAAAGGAATTCTTACTTTTTGTCCCTCCCACATTTGCACTTGTTACCCAGGTTTGTGCTGGTAGGAAAGGCAGAGCGGGGTCACCACAAGGGAAAAGAGAGGAAAATCAAAGAATGTGGTGCTGCAGTGCTGTGTCTTTTGGGAAGGGATGCCTCAGAAATTGAGCCAAGTTTTTCATAGTTCTCATGGTCCACAAAGACCAGTATGTTCAGTTAGCTGATTTTCTTGAATAATAAAATGATTTAGTGATGCTTGAGAAAGAGAAGGCATGTCCAATTGAAAGTAGAAAAGGTTCAGATATTATCTTGTGGGTTGACCTATCTGTTAAAGGATATGATACTTATAATAGAAAACACTCATATAAAGTTAATATGTGCCAGGCACTGTTCTTTCTAAGTGCTATATATATTCATTCATGTAATCCCCACAAGAGCCCTCTGAGGTAAGCATTACAAAGATATTTACAGCTATTTTACAATAGAGGTACAGAGAAGAAAAATAATTTGCCTCAAGTCTCAAAACTATTAACCGGCAGAGGCAGTTTTCAAACCCAGGTAGTCTGATGTCAGACACATGTAGTTAACCACTACACAATGCAGTCTCTTAATTATGAGATTTTCTAGTGTGGTGCTTAAACATTTCAGGATTATAAATCTCTATCCTTGATTACTGGATTTGACAGCATCATTCAACTCTTCAGCTTCCTGTCAAAATAATTATACAGCTTTTTTATTTATGTTTATGTGTGTGTGTGTGGGAGGGTAAATCAAAGAAAATTAAAATGATTCTTGAATGTAATTTTGCAATCCCTTTAGCAATAATAATTATGGGCAACTTGAGGCACCACTAAAGCAAGTTTAGGAATTGCTTATATGGTATTTGCGCCCATAATTTGTTAATTTTTAGTTGACAGAAAAACAGCTGGGCACTCTGCGCTTTAAAGTGGTTCTTTAATCTTTTTCTCCAAAGTTCCCTTTAACTTCTCTTCAGTGCCTCTTCTTAATCTGAGTGTTTTCCTATCTGTGAAATTGACATTTATCAAAATATTTAGCGCTGATGCAGTAATATATATATTTTTTACTCATTCAGGTTGAAGTTACAGGTTCATCCTAATATAATATTTTTAAGGCAGTGAGCACTAACACTTTGGCTTGTGTTTGTTTGAAGGATCAGCAAAATAATGCTATGTAATTCCAATTTGGAATTAATATTTAAGTTTCAATTCCTGCTTAATTAAGTCTTTGGTTTATTCTGGAGTGTTAGAACATGTAAATCTATTTGATACAATTTAACTCACAGTATAATCAAGTCTTCATCAGAGAAAGAGTTTTACCAATATAGTCCTAATATATTATGATACAATTATAATATTGTCATAATAGATATACTATCACCAATGGCCATTTATTAGATATCCATTTAACATATGACATTGACTTGAATTACCACCATACTTTACAGTTTGGCGGTGATGACAATTAGAGTGAAATACTTTAATCAGATTTTATGCTGTGTACATATAGAGATGCCTAATAAATATATTCTGAGAATCTTTTAGGGGGGCAGGAATAATTTAGCATTCTATTAAAATTTACATTTACTGAAAATCCTGAGTCTGGCACCCAAATTATGAATGATTGATAGTGTTTCTGTACCCTCTAGTGGTATGCTACAGAATTGAAATGGTCAACCTAAAAATGAGATGCAAATCTATTAAAAAGAGAAGTGCCAAGATCTGATTTGTTCTTTGAAAGGATTATGTCAATCTTTTTTCCCTATTTTGGAAGCAATATATTATAATGGTTAAGACCATAAGTTCTGGAATCAGACCCACTTAATTATAAATTATGTCTCTAAAAACTCACTCCATGTGGGATATGGAACAGGTAACTTTAATTATCTAAGCCTCTGTTTTTCTTTATCTGAAGAAAAGATGTGGTTGTACCATAGTTAATCAAATATAAATGTCATCAAACATAAAACTCACCATTATTTTATGTACGACTAATTAAAAGAAAACAAACAAAACACTGCTAATCATGCATGAGTCATTCAAACCAGGCTCTCCAAGTTTGGAAATGTCTTTAATCTATTCCTGAGGCTTTAATAATTTGTCCTGCCTTCACTGGCATTGCTCGGTATTTAATAGGCAATAATTTTGCATAAATCTCAGTAATAACATGAAGCATAACTTCATCTATTGGAGATAGGTTTCATTTCTTAGATCCCAAGCAACAATTAGTTGTTGCTTTGCAAGAAAATATGTAATCATTGTCATTCCTGACTATGATGAACATTTGCTTTAATAATACCAAATTTACATCTACCTCCTTCCTCGGTTTTTATGCCTTTCTGCTTATAAAATAATTTTTAGTTTCAATGCTGAGTCATAGTGTAATATTTATAAAGATATTTTAAACAGCAGTTAAACTCAGTATATGCGATCCCAATGATGTGTATAACTTAACTGAAGTGACAATAATTTAACACATTCACAGACAATGAAAGAATTAAGTCATAGCTTCCTTCTGGCCCATGATGATTGTAAGGTGATATCAATCCTGTGTTAAAATGTGTCTGTGTGTATGTGTGTGTGTGTATATTTTAGAATGGATGGAAATCTGGTAGTAGCTTCCTTATAGAGTAGAATTTACATAGAAAGTCCCTGGCAAATAGTAAGCTTTCAGTAACTTATCATTCTCATCTCTGTGAAGACTTTATTTTACATACCCCATCCCTTTCTATAAGATTCCCTAAATTAATTTCATGTCTTCATTTTTCCCTTACCTCAAGTCTTCTAATTCTAATTACTCAGGTGGCATCCCCTCCTTCTGTACTTTCTACTCCCTAAAGGAAATAAAATTACAAGTCTCTAACTCCCTAACTATTCCCTTTTCCCAAGGCATTAATCAATGACTCATATTAAGAAAAAAATTGTCTAATGTCTCTAGAGATCCCTTCTAGGTCATAATAGATTCTTCTTTGTTTCCTATCCCCTGAGTAGCATTTAATTCAGGATAGAAATTTGCCTTGCTTTTTTTTTTTTTTCATTCCCTTGATGATTTGAAAAGCTGAGGGGACTTTATCACTTTGTCTTATCTCTTCCTGTTTATTAGTCAGCTTGCTCTAATAAAATGTTGGCTGGTTCACCCTTCTCAGAGGATTCATGATTATCTTAAATGCTGTCCCCCAAGCTTCGTCTTCTGGTTTATCCCATACTCGTAATGAGATCGTTTAGAGAAAGACTGAGGGTAGCAGCACTGCTGATTATTATTTACCCCCATGCCTTTTTACATCTTCCTGGATTAAGGTACTTCTTGACCACCTGTATCATCAAATTAAAACAAGAAGGAAAGCAGATTCAGTGAGGAGCCAGCAGATCAAAAGAAGGCCAGGAGGAAGCTCATCTCAGGGGTCAGATTACTCTTTACCCTTGTTATTTGTAACCTGGAAATGTCCTGGGTGCTCAGCTGCTCTGGAATCTCAGGCAAGGAAAAGACATCAATTTCTGTCCATCCCATGTAATTAACAACATATTAAATCTTTAGATTAAATTGCTACTATGGCTTTTAGAGCAGGTGGTCTGTTCAGAACTATAGGCTGTGTAAATGTCAGAGGGTGGAGAGTGTCCATTTGTGAGAGGGTGGGCAAATAAAAAGGTCTTTGTACTTTAGTTGAACCCATTTACTTAATCTGGTTAAAGGGTAATAAAGCAGATTATTGGTTCCTTTTAAAATTATTGATTGTAATTTAAGGCAATCCATCTAAACTAAACATTCTTGATTATTAAAATTGCTCTAAGCAGTTTAATGCACTTGTTACCTGCACCTGGGTTGGAATTTGTAGAAAAGTCAGTGGCCAGATATTTGCCTTGGAGGTCACTTAAGCTCTAATTGGTTTTCTTCAAACTTGCAAAACAAACTGACATGTTGACCCTGTTATGCTCCCAGTTGACTGTCTCAGTTGAGAGTTTTAAAATTTCCATATTAATATTTCTTTATTTTATTCTCCAAGTTTATATGAAAATGAACCCCAAGGTACTTTAACAGCCCATTCTTATTTTGAATGTTTAAAAAAATTAAAAAAAGAAAATTAAAAGATCCAAACACCTTCAGGCTTTAATAGGCTTTCCTCTTTGGCATATTTCAGATTAAGAAAATGGCTTTGAGTAGAAAGAAATCATTCTTTATGATTTTTGCCTGTTCATTGATCTTATCTAGTAAGGGTCTGTTTTCAGATGAGAAAGATACAGTCTAGACAGAAAGGAGAAAGTGACAGGTATGTGAAAAGAACATAACTCCTCATGGCTCTTTGGATTTAATCTCTTTGGACAGCCACACATTATGGGTATTGATATTAATGATTAGTAAAGATGAGAGGGCTAAATAAGTATTCAGAATCACACTCAAATTATTGAGTTAAGCAACCTGTCCTTGCTAAGAGTCTGCTGTAAGTAAGCATTCTCCCTAGAAGGAAAGGAGTTGATATTATTGATTATTATTTGTTTTAGGTAGACTAATCTTCTCTGTCAAATGAAAGATTGAAAGAATCTTAAGTGTCTTCTAGAATGTAGCCTAATCACCTATATGATGTTATAACACCTTGCTACGGAAACATCTTCAATGCCATTTTGTTTGAGGAAAGCATTCTGGGAAGTATTCTGTTGATGAAGGCTTTGGGAGGATCTGATGTTGGTTGGCCAACCTAAAACCTAATCTACCCAAAATATTTTTTGACTACCTACTGTTTGCCTGTTGTGCTAAGTGCTGAGGATGATAACAGTATTAAAAGTGCAGTAGATTACATCATTGGCCCTGATGTTTCACCATATTTCTCTACCATATTACTTAATGGGTGACTTTGAAGTGCACCCCACTAAAGGAGTAGATACATGGGGCAATCAACTTGTCCCAGTTTGTGCAGGACTCTCCTGGTTTTAGCACTGTAATTCCTGTATCCCAGGAAGCTCCTCAATCTTGGAGAAACTGGGATGGCAGTTCACCCTTAGCAGACTAAATTTTCACACCCCTTTGTTTTAGAATTAGACATGTGACTTGCTTGGCCAGTAGAATGAGGTAGAAATGGCGGTGTGTCACTTCTGAGTCTAGGCCTCAAGAAACTTTGCATTACCATGAGAAGAACTTTCCCTGACCATCCTCCAAGGAGGAAGAGGGATGCCTGGAGTAGATCCAAGCTCAGCAGAGCAACCCAGTCAAGCCCACTTTACAACTGGCCCCAAGCAAAGCTATAGTTACATGAGCAATTAAAAATAACTGTTATTTGGATCCACTGATTTAGCTCAGGGCAATAGTTAACCTAAACAAATGAATTCCATTTGTGTCATGCACTGTAATGAATTCTACATAGATCATCTTCTGCTACCACCTGATGATGTAGTAATTATTATCACTATTTTACAGTTGGGGAAACTGATACACAGAAAGATGGAGTAAATGCCCAAGGTAAGCAATGGAGCTGATTTCATATCTATTTCCAAAGTTATCCAACACTTGAAGGTTTTAGAAATATCAAGCAATAAAGATGCAAGCCAATCAGAATTATAAATAGCTTGCTTATAACAGACTCTTAGCAAGGACAGGTTGCTTGACATTGCCTCCTCTCCCCTCCTATCACATTTCTCTAATTGCTTCTCCCTGAGATAATCACTATCAGCCTTTTGGTGTGAACCCTACCATATGGGTTTCTATGCATTTTATAAATGTTTCTTTATTTAAAGTTTTATATAAATGGAAAATACCTATTGTTTTGCAAAGTTTTCCTGTTGGATATCTTGAATATCTTTCCCTGCCAATTCAATGAGGCGTCTTATGCTCTTTTAAAAAATGCATAGCACTCCATAGTATAGTATTATCATAATTTAAGTATTCCTTTAACAATATACATTTAATTGGTTCTAATTTTTCACTATTCCAAATAATGATGCAGTGAACTTCTTTTTCATATATCATTATGCACATATGTATTTCTATAGAAAAAAATCCAAGAAATTAAATTCTGAACACAACCACTTACACTTCAGTAATCAGCAATTGTTTGTGTTTAAATAAATGCCATGTGCAAAAAGTGCAAACCAGTACTTGTGCAACATAAGCAATTGCTCATCAGATACTGCTTTTCTCTTTCTTGACCTTTCTACCCTGTTAGAGGCATTTTCTAAGCCATTTAGGGCAGCTTGTAAAGTGCATTAGCTGTACCTGTTTGTCCCCAGATGAAGTTGCTATCAGCTGTTGAATCTGTTGACCTTCCACTTCACATAACATGAATGATTTTCTGCAAGCTTTACCCTCTGTTTTAGTTTCCTAGGCTGCTTAAAGTAGATACCATTAAATGTGTTGGCTTAAACAATGGGGATTTATTAACTTACAGTTTGAAGCCACGAAAATGTTCAAATCAAGGCATCATCAGGGTGATGCTTTCTTCCCAAAGACCAACTTTCGGAGATTCCTGGCTTCTTCTGCCACATGGCAAGGCACATGGTGGTGTCTGCTGGTCTCTCCCTTCTTTTCTGGGTTTTGTGGGTTTCAGCTTCTTGCTTCTGTGGCTTTTCTCTTTCTCTCTGTATTCATTCCATTTATAAAGGGTTCCACTAATAGGATTAAGACCCATCCTGAATGAGGTGGATCACACCTTAACTGAAGTAGCTTCATCAAAAGAGCCTACTTGCAATGGGTTTACATCCACAGGAGTGGATTAGACTTAAGAACATGTTTCTCTGGGGTACCTAAAGCTTCAATCCACTATACCCACAATCCTGAAAGACTCCATTAACTATAGGTGTTTACTGTTTAAGTAACAAGCCAATGTTTAATTTCTCCAATGGAAACATTTGTCCCATTAGAAATGAAATCACGGTTTGTGCTTTGGTACATGGTCACTATAAATTAAAATGGATTTGGTCACTGTTTCAGTTTAGATGCTTAATAAAGGGTCTATCTGAAGATACTCAAAAGCTTCTGTTCAGTAGAATTTCCCTTGGCTAGAAGGAAAAACTGGAGAGAGACAGAGAGAGAGAAAAAAAAAAATAAGGGTGGGAGGGGGAGAGAAAGAGACCCAGAAGGATGGGTTAGCATATATTACATGTCTACTATGAGCCAGGAAGTCTTTCTTTAATTGAAAGTTATTGAGAATCAATCATGTACCAGACACAGTGCTAAGTACTGGGAAGAGAGAAATA
The DNA here is from genome assembly GCF_015220235.1 of Choloepus didactylus. NCBI lineage: Eukaryota > Metazoa > Chordata > Mammalia > Pilosa > Megalonychidae > Choloepus > Choloepus didactylus. Next base: position 40,960,761 of record NC_051314.1, read on the forward strand.
AAAGAGGCATTCCCTGACTTCAAGCAGCCTGTGGTATGCTGGGGACACTTATGGAAGCCAGTTACCATGAAAGAGCACACACACTGCAACAGGAGAATAGAGAAAAGGTGGAAATCCTTCCCTGGTAGACTCAGGGTGGACATCTAAGGACAAGTGGCCCATATGCTTGGTTGGGGTGGGAGCCCCAAGTGCCCTTCCCATTGAGACCAAAGATGGTTACTGCCATCTCTCATGACACCAACCATAGTAGCTGACATCTAGTTGGGGCTCATTAACAGTGACCCGAGGAATCCAAACATACTTGTATTATGGGGCGATCTTCTTAAACTGAACATGCCCGTGTAACTGTAATCCAGACCAAGAAATAGCACATTGCCATCACTCCAGAGGAACCCCCACCCCTACCCCAGTCACTATTCCTCCCCAAAGTTAATGACTATCCTGATTTGTGTCTTCATGGATTCTCTTTGCCTGTTCTTGATCTTTATGTAAATGGAGTCATGTTATATCTACTATTTGTATCTGGCTTTTTGGGTTCAATATTATATTTATAAGCTTTATCCATGTCGCATATAGCAGCAGTTTATTTTCATTACTGCAAAATATCCATTGTGTAACTATACTCCAATTTATGTACATATTTAGCTGTTGAAGAAAATTGGGATGTTTCTAGTTTGGGGCTATAATGAACAGTAATGCTACTTTTGTCTAAAATATATATGCATATGTGTGTGCATGTATGTGTGTGTGTGTTACACATATATTGACAAATGTTTATATCTTCTGTTGTTTAATATTTAAGAGTGAAATTGCTGGGTCATTGCAATCGAAGGTATTGCAAATGACTTCAACAACTTTTAACACCAACCACAATTCAATTCAGGCTGAACACGCAGTGAGGCCAAACTCCACAGGCCATAAGCTCTGGGACACCAGCCATAAGCTTTGGGATTCCCAGGGCCACCCTCACTTCTGACTAACTGGCTCCAAATAAGGGGTTTCCCACCATCCTCTTAGGTTTGATAATTCACTAGAACTTCTTTCTCACAGAACCCAGGAAAAGAGCTAGATTTACAAATATAATCTTATTACAGCAAAAAATAATACAAATCTGAAGAATGAAAAGGAGGAGGTGCATAGGGTGAGGCCTGGGAGGGTCTCAACTGCAAAGTTTCCGTGTGTTCTCCCTGTAGAGTCAGAACATATCACCCTCCTGCACACTGATGTGTTTGAGTATCAATCATGGAAACAATCTGGATCTTCAGTGTCCCAAACCCCTTTTCCATATAAGGCAATATTCACAGCTTCCAGGAATTAGGATTTGGCTATCTTTGAGAGTTATTATCAGCCAACCACATCCCTCTACCATTTTGATACAATACATGTATATCTTGTGTTTTTCCCTCTGAGGGCTTGCACTTGCAAATAAATTGTTTTATTGCCTGGTTCACTTATGCTGAATATCAGTCAAACCATTCAGAAAACTTCTGTTCAGAAATTTCTGTTTCTGTGATTCCCATGAAACACTCACTTCCTCAGGATCTCCTAAATGTTCTCGGCCAGCACAAACATGTTAGTGTTTATGTTTTATTTTAGATATTGTGGTGTCTTGGAATCATGTACGCCACAAAAACATATTTCTAATCTTAATGCATTCTTGTGGGTATGAGCCCATTGTAAATAGGATGTTTTGATGAGGTTACTTCAGTTAAGGTTTAGGCCAATTGAATCAGAATGGGACTTAATCCTACTATAGGAGGCCTTATAGGGAAGGCCACAGGGAGAGACTCACAGGGAGCAGCCAGAAGCTAGAAGTCAATGGAACCCAGAAGTGAAAGGAGAAAATGCAGCCATAGGCTTTGCCATGTGGTGGAGAAGCTAAGGAACTGCAGACGCTGCCAGCCAGCCAGGAGATACCAACCCTGGGAGGAAGTAAGCCTTCCAGTCTCTGAAACCATGAGCCAATAAATTCCTGTTATTAAGCCAACCCATCGTAGGGTATTTGCTTTAGCAGCCAGGAAACTAATACAGATATAAATTCTTTGGTTGATTCATGGGGTTTCTTAGAGTGAAATCACCTTTCTCAGAAGTTTCCTTTTCTGAGAAACTGATATGTTCTCAAATCTTCTGTTTAAAAAAACTTACTGCTCCACTTCTGTTATGTACTTCTAGCAAATCCCTGTCAGAAGTGACAGGAAGCTCACTTCCGAGGGAGGGCTTGTGAGGGCTGGCTGGCCCCAGGGCACCTGTTGTGCTAGTGGTGAAAATGAGAGGTCGGACATGTGTTGTCCCTTCCCCCCAGGCTGCCAGGTGGAAGGCTCAGCTGCTCCACAGACCCTGGATCTTCATGACTTTATCCAGATACTTGGAGTTCTCTCTCATCCTGCTTTTCATCTTCCAAGTGATTCACGTGAGCATTTTTATGCTGTAGCCATTTGTGGTCAGTTCATTCAGAGTGTGTTTGTCAAGCATCTACTGTGTACCTGGCATTTTGCTTGGCGCTGGGGATTCAAGGATGAATGAGGCACAGATCCTATCCACAGGTATCGAGTTGTTTCGTCAAGATATGAGAATCGCAAGTATTAGTCCTTTTTAGCTGCGTGTGACGGAAGCCAAATTCACACTGATTTAAAAGAGAGTTTATTGACTTATGTAATGGAAAAGTCCAGGAATAGAGCAGACTCCAATCAGAGAAGGACTCAATCAATCCAATGTGTGTGTGTACACACACACACACAAACACACACACACACACACACACATACTTTAAGGGATTTATTGCAAGAATTTGACATTATGCAATTGTGGAAGCTGGTTAAACATTCTCTCTGAAGGTTGTTGTCTTTGTTTCTGATGCTGGAGCTTGAAGATGTCAGGGCTAGCCATCAGGAAAGGAAGCTGGATGTAAAGTGGAAAAGAGCAAGGGCAAACCAGAACCCATGAACATGAGCTAGAACTCATTGGAATGGACTGGAATCCATGCCAGGCTCTCACCATCTCCTGACAACATCGGACTTCTTGGGGGTCCTTCAGGAGAAGAGAAGGTGGTACCTTTCTCTAGAAGATAAGCATACACCTGGTCCAGGAGTTGGTGAAGCTGAAGGTGAGTCTGAGGGAAGGTGGAGCAGATGGAAACCTATCTGCTGCCCCACAGCAAGGAACTGAGCTAGCAGATAAGCAACAATGTGCAAGCACTAAAGCAATACCTGGTGCCCCTGTCCTGACCTTTCAGGCATGAAAACAATATGGCTGACTTCACTTTTACCTTCCAAATCCCATACAAAATGTTTTTTGTATTCCATCGTTATCAGAAACATAGAGAAGGGGATTCTGGTAGGCATGGTCCAGCTTAGTCGAACTGATACATTACAAAGCCACAGTATGCTGGCATGAGGAATGGCTGGCTGAAGGCATTCAAACAGAGTCCTCAAGAATCTTTTAGCTCTCCATATGACTTCATTCTCAAGGAGCTTCTTCTCTTAGTTTAGTTTCTTAACTCTAGAGGAAAGACAGCTTCTCTTCAATAGTTCTAACAAGTCCTGGGACTGACCTTCATTATCTGTGATTGACCCAGAAGATGTGGCACTCTCATTTGACAGCCCTAGGTCACTTGCCTTCCCCGAAAGTCAGGATATGGGGCCATCCCCATTCTCACTATAGGTAAGGAGAATACATGAAGGGACGTTCCCCAGGGGAAAATCAAGGTGTGGGCACTGAAGAGCAGACCAAACCAAAAATAAAAGTCCGCTAATACAGATAAGCAACTCAGGGAAAATTGTTGCTGTAGTATGATTGTTTCAAATACGAAGGCAGCTGGAGATGCAGGGTAATTATTAGTAGGCTGGAATCTGGAGGCCTCTGTGTCTGTCTTTATTGGCTCTTCTATTATCCATCTACTTGGCCTTAGGCAAGTTGCTTACTTAATCACTCTGGAATGAAGTTATCTCATCTGATGAATGAGAAAGTGACACCAGATTCATTTGTTGATCCAGAAAGCATTTATTGAATGTTTCACCACATGCTATACTCTGTGATGACCAAGAAGACATCCCTGCACTTAATGGAGCTTTCCACTTAAAAAGGGAGACAGACAAGTAGTTGCAACACAGTGTAATAGTTGCTGTGCAGGGAGAGAAAACAGTGCCAGATTGGAGCAAGATGGGGGTGCTCCTTGGGGAAGGACACATGAAGAAAATATTTTAAAGGATACGTAAGACTTTATTGGCAGACAGGTTGGGGGTGGTCATTGTGTTGGTAGGGACAGTAGATGCAAAGGTCCAGAGCTGTGGAGGTGCATGTCATATCTGAGGCAAAATCTCAAGGGTTCTGGATGGCTAAATGCTAGGCCTTTGTGGATAGTCAGCAAGATATAAGTCCTCTGTCAAGGATCTGAGCAAAAAGGGCCTTTTACTCCATGCTGAGGAGTGTGGCCTTCATCCTATAAGGGGGAGCAGCAATAAGATAAATTTTTGAGCAGAGGAGTTTCATGAGTGATATTTTAGACACTAGGTGCTGAAGAGGAAGAAAGAAGTGAGAGCAGAAGCAGACTAGCTAAGAAATCATTTCTTTTATCCAGGTAAGGGACGGCATGTGTCTGGACTTGGGTAGTGGGGTTCTGTCTGGAGTTAATGGGTATTTAGGGAGTGACTTGTCAGGATGTAGTAATTTGCTGACTGTGAGGAGAGAGGGTGAAGAGTAAATGCCAACTCCCAGGCTCACAACCAGGATGAAGGTGGAGATGCTGCCATTCAGAATAGAAAAACCAAAGGAAGAACAGGTTGGAGGGACGGGCAGATATTGAGTTCAGTGTTGAGTATGTTGAGTTGAAATAGCTTTTAGGAGAAGCCCACAAGGACAGACTGATGCTTCTAACTCACTCTGAGAGTCTTTGATTTTATGTTGGGTTCATTTCAGTTTGCAGCTTTTCTGCTGGGCTTTTCTTATCTACTTGTCAGGATATAAGGATATATGTCAAGAGGATAAAAGGACTTGAGAAGTGTATAGTAGGTATGGATCAATGTATCTATTTTAATATGCTATTCCCAATGTTTAGTAGGAAAGCACTAATGCATTTCATGATTTCAGACACCAAAGGAACTAAAATAACACAAGTATTCTTAGGTTCCCTTCAATTTTTATCACAGAGGAAAATCATGGAGTAACGAAGAAATGTTTTCTGATGATTTTTCATATAGTAGTTTCTCCATTTCTCTGCCATCTGAAACGACAGTCTGCAAATAATTATTTTTAATAAAAAATGTTTCTCTTTTTTTTCAAAATTTCAGTAATGTATCTTTACCAGACTTCATTTCCAAGAAGTTAAAAGATATTCCAAATAACCAAATTGTTACACTACAATAAAAAAGTCCCATTTCCAATTAGATGAAGTCATTTTCTTTCAAAAGTTTATGCCTTTTATTTACCTAATATTGTATTTATCTAGATGGATTAGGTTTGTGCTGAGCCATGCAGGTTTCTTCTAGAATTGTCAGACACCACTGTATTACTAAATGATCATGAAAACGAACTTGCCCACCATTTTGGGGGCTCTCAGTTCAATTTGAGTAGATTTGATGAGATACAGAAATGGAACAGATTCAAACATGATTGCAGTTTCTCTTGGAATGGTTCATTGAGGTTAAGCTTGTTTTCCTCTTGTGTCTCTAATAGCCTAGAAGACCAAATTCAATCTTCACATACATATAAGTTTTCTTTTTGAGTTCAGAAAGGCTAAGGAGCCATTGCAATTTTATTAATCTGTGGTAGTAGAGGGAACATCTTGCTTCCCCTTTAGCTCTTTTTTAAGTTGGATTTTTTACTATTTGATTGGAGACAAGATTGAGTGACTTTTAACTGACTGAATAAATGGATTTTGTTTGTTTATGAATATGAGCACAAAGTAGTCATGTCATTGACATTCTACACAGAGGTGATACTCTGACACGCACACATATGCCTTGAGCTCCACAGTCAATATTCCCATTAAATCCTTTCAACAATTTTGTCAAGTAGGTATTACTATTTATATTTTATAAATGAGAAAATTGAAGCTCAAGTAAGTAACTTGTTAAGTCACTACTGTTATGTATCAAGTTTGTTTTCATCTACACCATATGCACTTTCTAAATATCCTGTATATTTTATATTTGAATATTCACACCATACCTTACAGGTGGCCATACAAACCAGAAAGAGCACAGGATTACAAGATAAAAGTGAAGTTCTGGTTCTGACGTCATTAATGATCACTTAACTCCTCTACAACAAGAGATCCTGCATCATAAAGTAAAAATAATGGCATCTGCATCTGTTATTTCTACCTTACACGGTTGGTATGAGGGTCATATATGATAATGCCTGAGACAGGGTTGGTGTCATGGAAAAAAGATTGGAAGAGTCAGAAAATAATTAACACTCCAGCTCAACCACTTGCTTATCAGCTCTGTGACCTTAGGCAAGGAGCTTTGTGATCTAACATCACTTTTCTCATCTATTAAATGGAATTATACACACATAGTCTGCCTATCCTACATGATAACATGCCATTCAAATGAAGCATATAATTATTAATAAAATATTAAAAGTCATTAATACACAGGTTTTGTAAGGTGTTATGCCTCTATGCAGAATTTGTACTGGAGAGAGCATAAGTAATAATATTACTTAATGTATATATTAGTTTACTATTGCTGCTGTGGTAGGTTGAATTATGTACCCCAAGAAACACATGTCCTTAATCCCTGTGGGTATGAACCCATTGTAAATAGGACCTCTTGAAGATGTTATTTTTAGTTAAGGTGTGGCCCACCTGAATGAGGATGGGCCTTAATTTGCATTACGGGAGGCCTTATAATGAGAACCTGGAAGTCACAGAAGCCAGAAGGGAGAGAGGACATGGCTGCAGGATGGGAGGCAGAAATACAAACCAAGGAATCCCAAGCATTGTCGGCAACCAGCACCAAAATGCTATAGTCTTCTGGGAGAAAGTATGGCTTTACTGATATCTTGATTTTGATCTTCTTTTAGTCTCAAAACCATAAGCCAATAAATTTCTATTGTTTAGGTCAACCCATTGTGTGGTGTTCATGATAGCAGCTCAGGCAAATTAAGATAACTGCTAAACAAATTGCTACAAACTTAGTGGTTTAAATAATAGAGATTATTATTTATCATTATTTAATATCTTATAGTTCAATATTATTTATTATTATTTATTATCTTGTAATTCAATAGGTCAGAATAAAGTCAAGGTGTCAGCAGGGCTACTTTCCTTTCCAGAGCCTCTAAGGAAGAATTCCTTTTCTTGCCTTTTCCAGCATCTGGAGGCTAGCATTCCTTGGTTTATAGCTCCTTTTCTTTATCTTCAAAACCAACATCATTGCATCTCTGATACTCTTCAATTGTTGAAACTGTCTCTGACCTCAACCAGAAATTATTTTCCAATTTTAAAGATGCTCGAGATTAGATTGGGCCCATACAGATACTCCAGGATAATCTCCCCATCTCGAGTCTATAATCTTAAACACATCTGCAAAGTCCCTTTTGCCATGTAAGGTAACATATGGACGGGTTCTTAATTGTATTCCATTGGTCTATATGTCTGTTCTTACACCAGTACAACATTTTTAATTACTGTACCTTTCTCTGGCACTTTTCAAAGATAATTTTACCAGATATAGAATATTTTTGTTTTCTCTTAGAACTCTAAATATGCCATCCCACTGTCTTCTGGCCTCCATGATTTCTGATGAAAAATCATCTATTACTCTTTTTCAGGATCCCTTGCATGTGACAAGTCACTTCTCTCTTGCTTTCAAAACCTTCTCTTTGTCTTTGGATTTTGACATTTTCACTATAACATGTCTTGCTGTAGGTCTCTTGGTGTCTAACCTGTTTGGAGTTCATTGAGCTCCTGGATGTGTATATTCATGTCCCTCATCAGATTGGGGACATTTTCACACATTATTTCTTCAAATACTTTTTCAGTCCCTTTCTCTCTTGTTCTTCTGGAACTCCCATAATGTGTATGTTGGTAGGCTTGATAGTGTCCTGAACGTCCCTCAGATTCTGTTCATTTTGCATTTTTTTTTTCTTCTGCTTCTCACACTGGATAATTTCAGTTGTCATGTCTTCAAGTTCACTGATTTTCTTCTGCTTATTCAAATATGCTGATGAATCCAACCCATGAGTTTTTTCATTTTAATTACTGTATTTTGTAGCTCCAAAATTTTGTTTGGTTCTTTTCCATAATTTCAATTTCTATTCATTTTATTCAGACAATGTTTTCCTAATTTCCTTTAGTTCTTTGTATATGAATTCCTTTAGCTCATAGAACATATTTAAGACAGTTCACTTAAGACAGCTTTGACTAATCTTTCCAATGTATGAGTTTTTTAGGGGATATTTTTTGCAAAATTCTTTTTTTCCTGTGAAGGGCCCATACTTTCCTGTTTCTTTTTTGTTGAGAACTGGACATTCTGATTATTATGTAGTCATTACTCTGGAAAGTGATTCCATTTTCATTACTCTGGAAATCTAGTTCTCTGACTCCTCTGGGATTGCTAGCTTTTTGTTGTTGCTGTTGTTGAGGGCTGGGGCCATCAATTTGTGACTTTTCCAGAATGCTTTTCCTCCCAATGAAATTTGCCACCCTTTTCTTCCAGCTCTTCCCTGGGTGTTGCATAGTGTTCCACTGGACCACAGAGTTCCAAAATAGTTGATTCAGACAGTTACTGCTAGTTCAACAGCTGATTGGGTGGAGAGACTGATTCCTGGTCTTTCTGACTCTGCCGTCATTCTGCAATCCACCAGGAAGGACACAAGTTTTGAAAGTAAAACTGGGTGACAAGGAACTATACAAATCAAGCATTCTTCCTTTTTACCTTTGCCCAGGCAGTTGTCACAATACATGAGCTGGTCAGGCTGAAGCATGAGGTCCTGCAGAGGGGCTGAAAGCAGCCATCACAGAAACCCCAGCTGGCCATTTCTTCCCAGGCATCTGAGTCTGGGGTCTTGGTTTTGTATACATATAAAATTAAAGCTAGCATTAACTGAGCACTTAGTAGTTATCAGGCACTGTTCTGAATATATTGTATGTATTTACTTACTCATCTTCACAGCTATCCTCTAAGGGATTAAGTATCTCTATTTTATAAGGAAATATTAAGGCAAAGGGTAAGTGGCAATCTCTGAGTACAGGTCAGGTCCAAGAAAACATTCATGTTTATCCCGTGGTGTTGTATTATCCTTGTGACCTGCTGCCTACATCTAGCTTGGGAAGCCTAGGCCAGGTCTATAGAGTCTAAATTCAAAATCATGTCATTAAAAATGCCCAACAATCAAGCACATATGCCCAACCTTAAAATCTCTTTAAAATTTTTGTGGACTTACAGATATCTGTTATAGCTTTCTATACTTTTTTAATAAATTTGAAATATTTCCTGTTTAAACAAAGATAAAATCAACACAGTGTACCTCCTAACTACATCTCCAAACTTATCTCCTCTCACTTCTTTTACTGTTTCCCGTGCATATTTCTGATTTCAAATCTTTACTTATTCCATTCTCCTGCATGAAATTCCTTCCTTCCTCTTTTCTGCTTGCCTGAGCCCTACAATTTTTTTTGCATAATTTAGTTTAAATTTCATCTTGTACAGAAAACAATATCTAATATCTTTATTTTTCATTAATCACTTCCTCTTCTAAGCAGCTGAAATATCAATTACCTGGGCTATTCATGAATTCCAATCTGCCTGGCATGGATATTTCTCTTTTGTTGTTATTCCCTTTTTCTTAATTAGCTGATATGTGCTATAGTAGGCATTTCAAAAGAATTTATTGGGAAAAAAATAAGAGAAAGACTTTAGAAAGCCAGTCCTTCAAACTTTTAACTCAATTGCTTTCATGAAAATGGGCAGGAGATGGTTTCTATTAGTGAATCTGACTTGCCAGGTGAGTCAATGCACCATGAAAACACACTTAGAAACCAGAATATATTTCTCTGTTTTCAATTTCAAATTTACATGTGGTTCATCCATTCATTTATTTAATAAATATTTTGAGTGCCTATTATGGTCAGGCACTATTCTAGGCCTTTGGAATGTAGCAATGTGCAAGCAGATGGTGGTGGTGGTGGTGGTGATGATGATGATGAAACCACAATGGATCTCGCCATCTGGATGTGGTAATTAGCACTTCTCATCAGCTGTGTGTCACTCAGTGTGACTCTGAGCATATATTGAAAGTTTCCAGTAACAGCTCTAAGCAGTTAGTTCACTGAGTGAGCCAACTAGATATGTTGAAGCTGCTGGTTGGAACAAGAGCTACCCCTTAAACCATCTGGCAAAGTAGTGGGATGGGAGCTCACCTTCAGGAGATTTTTCTGGTTAGGGTTGATGAGAATGGATACTATTGAGTGTAGGACCCAGATGTGTGTTCTGGAGCAACCCCTGTTAAAACTGGGCCAAAATCCTAAAAAGGGGGAATTCATGATAAAGAAAAGACAAGTCATAAGAAGCATCCCGAGATCTACAATTAAACAGTCAGAACAAAAGGCAGCTCTGTTTTGTGTTCCTAGTAACAGAATAATTCACTGTAAAATAATTCCTTCTAATGCAAAGGTTGGGCTTTAAAGTGTTGCTATTGTTTTTAATAGTGTTTTTCCTCCTTATAACAGTAATTCATTCTTTTAGAATTATTAGAAAATTACTAAAAAACTTAATGAGAAGCCTGATTCAAGTAGGATGTATTCTAGTCACAAATAGATAAACCAGTGGTCCTTCTCAATTCTTCCTCAAAACTTTCCCCATTAGGTGAATCTTTAAACTTTATTTTTTAATGTATAAGCCAGTGTGTGCTATTTTTTTTAACAGCCTTGAGAAAAATGCAAAGCCTATTACTCTTTTTAAAGCCTGTATTTTTCTGATTATTTAATTTATATTTATTTTTGTAGAAAAGTTGAAAAATGCAAAAAAGAATAAAGTTAAAGTCATCTAAAATCCCACCATTGAGAGGTAACCACTGCTAATATTTTGATGCATTTATTTATCGAGTATGTAGATGTATATGCATAGATGCCATGGAGATGCCATCGTGTATGTGAAGAATCTTACCTTCATGGAAGATTCTTAAGATGTGATGCACAAAGAAAACCGGGGGATGCAAAACCCTTTGTACAGCCTGATCTCATTAAAATTCTTCACAAGTATGCTTTTAATAACTGCATGATAGTTCATCATTTGAATGTGAACTGATAACCTTTTCAGATAGAATGGAGATGCTCTTAATTAATTTAGAAAATTCTCTCATATGAAATGAGGGAAGCTTGTCTACTTACTCTTTCTCCACCTCTCATCTTTTTGTCTCACACTTTCCAACACCTAGAACTTTTAACAGGGAATGTGCTGCCTCTGCCTGCAGAGAGTTTAGAAATGGCTGATAATATTAATATTCCAATAGTCTATCAATACATGTTAATATCATATTAACACATTAACATCAGTATTCTGAAAGTAAAATTAGAAAATGTAAAGAATCACAAACTTTCTTCATACAGTTGGAGCTTCAAAACTTAAAATACTTTGCTGTTTCTCTCTCTGTGCCTGATACAATAGAAAACACATTTCCCTTGGCAATCATATCTCAGAATAATGATAAAATATCTTCTTAGCCCTGATCTCTGTGATTCCCCAAAGCCAGTGCTTGGATCAAAGTGGCTATGTAAGGGTCCCCATGAAGAGTTCTTTTAAAAATACTGATTCCTGTCCCTGATTCAGTGGGTTTAGAGTGGGGCCCAGAAATCTGTATCTTACAATGCTTCCCAAGTGGTTCTGATGAGTCATCAGGTTTGGGACCCACTGCCCTAGCTAGGAGTTGTAATGTTATACAATTATTTTCTGACAGCCTTGATGGGGAGAAGTGAAGGTAGGTCTTGATTTATTGTGTGAAACATTGATTCCTCAGAGAGGCTGTCCCTGGAAGACATTTTAAAAATCTATTTCATGATAGTTATTTACCTGGAGGGTTTTTATTGTCATTCTAGCACCACTGGCAGAGATTTGATGAACTTTGCAGGTCGCTTGCAACCCTCCAATTTTATAAAAATGTGCCTGGTTCTGTAAATGTTGCAATGATCTTTAGAAAAGATTTTCCCTCCAGAAAATAAGTGGATTTGTTTCACACCCATTAAGCTAGGCGATCATGACATGTTCACACCCCTGAGCACATTTAGTTCCTGATAGAAAATGAGACATTTAGCTTTTTGTGGGCACATAAAGACATCGAAGTTTTAAAATTGCTTTCATTTCTCAAAAAAATCTATATTACATATAAAACCAATATTTATTTCTTTCATAATTTGCTTTGTAAAGAATATATAACATTTCCCCCATTTTACACAAGAAATGACTTGCTTAGAACAGATATATCTACTAATATGATCATATGCTGCTCTCTTTCAAACTCATTTTTCAGTAAAAAATCACTTTTAACCACAGATTTTATGTATGTGTTTGATAATAAACAAAGCACTCTCTCCCATGTCTTCAGACACAAGAGAGGAATTATTTTAGTGGAAAGTTGATATTTTTGTCTATACACCATGCTGACACATTTTAGGGATCTGCTATTGGTCAATCCGTGTGGTCCTGGTGAGTCTGTCAATCATCTTGACTGCTCCTATGGTTGACAAGGAGCATGTGATCCCGGATGGACCAATTATAATAAACCAGCCTTCTGGGAACTGTAAATAGCTTAGGGGTGAACATATGCCCCAATCTAGGCCAATCAGATGTTGAGAGAGAGTATTGTCTTTTTTTTTTTTTTTTTTTTACTTCCTGGACTTGCCAAGCTGGAAAAATGTGACTCTGGGTCAATAGGAAGTAGTTTTTTTCTACTAAATGATGAGAGTCTGTTTCATAAAGAAGCTGGTATTCAGAGAGGCAGAGAAGAGGGATGGGGATGACTAAGGACATTTCTGGATCTAATTGTGTTGACAACCTGAACTTCCAGCAATGTAAAAGCCATGAATTTTCTCTTCAAGTGATCTTGAATTGAGTTTGCAAACAAATTGAATTGAATAGCAAACAAAAAAGTCCTGACTAAAACAATTATTTTCTCCATTTTTCAGATGAGTAAATAGAAGCCCAGAAGGTCACTTAACTTGACCTAGGTAGTGAGTAAGTAAACCAGACTTGAACCCAACCCACATCTTAACCCTCTTAAGTCCTGTGCTCTTTCCTCTTCATTCTAATTCTTCAGCAGCTACTGAAGAGTTCTGTCGCTCAGGGGGAAAACATGATAAAAGATATAGATCAAATGTGGCTGTCTGAGAATGATACCATAGCAAAATACAGAGGTAGCTGAGCTGTTTTTGTCCAAATCTACAGGGGTCTTTGCATAAATTGCAAGGACTTAAGGAGTCAAACATAAAAACGGATTTACTGATTCGTTTTTACCTAAAATAAAATTAGACTTTGAACTTTATATTATCCAAAGACAAGGATATTTCACTCAGGAGTACTTCAGCATTTTAACTGAGTTTTGTTAATTCCTGGGGAATGGTAAATACAGACACTAACTCTCCCGTAATGCACAAATCTGCTGTGATGCTTATATACGTGGGCTACCAAAAATATCTTGTTGTAAGTGAAAATTTTAGGGAATGGCCCAACCCTCTAACCTATGTTAAAAATGGCAGCCTAGCTTGAACCACTGGAGACTGTTTATATGTTATTTTCCAGTCAAAGTAAAATTCACTTTACCAGCTAGTGACAGTTTGAAAGTTGTCTCTTCCAGGCCCCATTGTACCTGAAATTTTCTTTGATTTTTCCCCTCTTACTCCTGTCCATTCTTGATAGAATGCTTTACAACAAGAAAGAATCTTAAGGGCATGATGCTTAAAATTTATATATTTAAGAAACTACTAAAATGAATAAAATTGAATACAGGAGAAAAGCAAAGTGCTAAACTTGTCTGCTACATACTATAACTGAGCTTTGAATTTTATTTTTCTCTTTTAGTACATCTGTTTTTAAAATTTTTAAGATGTAACAATGGATTTATAAGAACAGTGACATTTATAAAAGCTATATAACATAGTAATAAAATGAATAATTGTGGTTCCACCATGGAACTTAAGGACAAGAATTTGATCAATCAGTACTTGAAAAAGTATGATTTTTCCCCAACTGTGACTCTCTCCTCGGAGATAACTGCTATCCTGAATTGTAAATTGGGTTTTTAAAAGTTGTGTTTTTTATTACGTTTTCCTAACAAAATATATTGTATGGCTTGAGCATTATAAAATTTGTATCATGCTGTATTTAGTCTTCTGCGACTTGCTTATTTCACTCCACATTTTATTTCGAAAATGCATTCTTATACTTGCAAGTAGTGGTAGTTTGTTTTTATGCTGTATAATACTTCAATATGTGACTATTCTATGATTCATTTATTTACTCTCCTGTTGTTGGAAAAGTTGACATTTTATCCTTTTTTTTTTGGCCAAAATGAATGATGTGGTGGGTTGGATTATGTACCCCAGCAAATACATGCTCTTAATCTTAATCCTTGTCCCTGTGGGTGTGAACCCATTGTAAACAGAACCTTTTGAAGGTGTTATTTTTAATGAAGGTGTGGCCCAATGGAAAGAGGTTGAGTCTTAATCCAGATTACTGTAGGCCTTATAAAGAGATCTGGGAAGCCACAGAAGGCAGAAAGGGAAGGACATTGCTTTGTGAAGGGAGACAGAAGTACAAGTCATGGAACCCCAAGGATTGCCAGCAGCCAGCACCAGGATCCTATAGTCTTTCAGGAGAAAGAAAGCCTTGCTGATATCTTGATTTTAGACTTCTTTTAGCCAGTAAAATTCCCTGTTTAAGCCAACCCATTGTGTGGTATTTGTGATAGCAGCTCAGACAAACTGGACAAATGATAATGTGATAAATGTTCTTGTTCATTTTCTTGGTATGTATGTACAAGAATTTTTTGAAGTACATATCTAACAGTAGAATTGCTATGTCTTCGGGAACAGAATATTTAACTTGACACGAAGGTGTCAGGCTGTTTTCCAAAATGATTAGATCAATTTACATTCCAACCAGCAGCATATGACTATCCATTGAGCTGCATCCTTACCAATACTTGGTAATGTCAGACTTCTGAATTTTTGTACATTTAGTGATTGTAAAATGGTATCTCATTGTGGTCTTCATTTGCATTTCTGTGATTACTAATGAAATCGAACGTCTCTTCTTATGTGTATTCAGCATTTGTGATTCCTATTCCACAAAATACCTATTTACAACTTTTGCTCATTTTTCTTTTGAGTATTTGTCTTTTTCTTATTGATTTTTTGGGTGTTTTATAAACACATTCTGGATTCTATTCCCTTATTGGTTTTGTGTGTTGCAAATATCTTCATAAATTTCCAAATTTTCACTTGCTTCTTGGAGCTTTTAAAAATGTTCCTTAAATTTTAATGTAGTCAGATATTTTCCTTTTTGATTAATGCTTTCTTCTTCTTTTTTTTAAGAAAACCCTGCTGAATATAATCTTTTATATTTTCTTCTAAATGTTCCATTTCTTGCATTTTACTCTTAAATTAATCTAAAATTGCCTTTTATATATGGTGTGGGTGAGGGAACCTATTTCATTTTATTCCATATGACAAACCAATTGTCCAGCATCATTCATTTGATAGCATTTCTGCTCCCCAGCCATCTGCAATTCCACTCCGTCTTCCATATGTGTGCCTCTTTTCTGGGTGCTATTCTGTTCTGTTGGTCAATTTGTCTCCCTCTGTTTCTATATCACACAGAATTAATTCCTGTAGCTTTAAAGTTAATCTCAATATCTGGTTGAACAAGTGAGTATCTTCACCTGTTTCTTTCTTTAGGAGTATTTTGGGAATTCTTGAGTCTTTGATCTTCTATAAAAATTATTTCAGAATGAACTTCTTAATTTCTTGAAAGTACACTGTTGGGATTTTGCTTTTTGAAAGGGGCTGATGCTGCCCTTTTCAAAACCCTTAGGCCAAGTTTCAGGGTCCCTTGCCCTACTGCCAGATTGCTTGCCCTGTCCCAGAGTGGGATAGGGCAATGTTGGAAGTCCCAGATGCCACGTCTCCTATCTCCATGGATTTCCCCCAAGAGGGCACTGCTGCAGCAGGTGTAATGTATTTTCTGCTTGGTACATGTGTACACCTGCTACAGTTTACTTATTCACTCTTCCAGTGATGGACACCCAAACTGCCTCCTGGTACACAGCACCCTTTGTGCATATCCTCTAATGGACTTGTGTGAGGATTTATTTGATCTTTATACCCAAGAATGGAAATGCTGGGTCATAGGTTATGTATTACCTTATCTTCTTAAATAATCTCAGGTTTGTCTCTAGAACAGCTGCATCTATTTATACTTTTGCATGCTATTCAGTGTATTTCTCTCTATATAGGTATGGGATAGATACAATGTCTGGGAAATTATAGTTTTTGTTTTATATGTAGTCTTTTTTTCAATGAACATACCTTTCTTTTTTTCAATGAATATAATCATAATCATAAAACTATTTCTCCAAAACCAGTTCCCTTCCCCACAACCCAAGTGTGCATGCACACACACACACACACACACACACGGACACACATCAAACATTACCAAAAATTATTTCTCAATCCTGGCTCCCTTGCACCATGAATAGGGCCTTTCTTCAGTGGCATGTATAAATGGTGCCTCTTTGGCCCACCAGTCCCGTATCCACCTGCCATTAGCCTCCTCCCCGTGTAGAGAAGCACCCCATCCTCAAATCCAGGGAGACCTTGCCCAATTTATGAAATTCTACTACTTGTCTTACCAAGGCAGAAAAATATGACTGAGTTTAATGAGTATATGTGTATGTGGGGGAAGGAAGGAGAGATGAACTTTATTTAAAGGGTGAAAACTATTAAATATAACTCTAGCTTAAGAAAGTTCAATGAAGAGATTGTTCAAGGAGAAGAGAAGTGACAAGATTGTCCTTAACTCTGAACCTACCATCCAACAGAGCCATAATAGCCCTCCCAAATCCTTCTCTGGCAGAGCAGGCTCCTGTAGACTCTCATATCCTACTGTGAATTCCAGCACTTGTCTCCATTCCGCCATCTTGTGGCCTTTCCTTTTTGCCGCAATGATACATTCTTACTCAGAAGATAACTTTGGATTTAGGCTTGACATAACTGGTATCACTCCTGTTTTCTTGTGATTCATAATGAAGAGATTTCTGGCATCACCTAAAGAATAAGTGAGTGGTTTATGTTGAGAGGTGGGAGCTGAATCTACTTTTTAAATCTTAGGAGTTAAATCATAAAGGTCTTTCCTTGAGTCACTGTTGAATCATTGTTTCTGATTCATCATCGGCCATTTCTGTAAGAACACCAACAAATCATTTCCAATAACTTTCTCAAAAATATACAAGATGAAGAATGAAAGAAAATCCAAAATTTTTATTTTCTTCGTAGGCTATGTATAGCCTCATGGAAACTCTTTGAGAACAAGGACTTTGTCTTATTATTGGTATTGTTGTGGCCACAGTTTCTAGCACAGAATTGTCACATTATATTCTATAAATGTTTGTTGAATGAAAGAATGAATTGGTTTTTCCTACCAATCTGAGCTATCAATTATTGTCAATGTGACTAGATGGAGACTATGCCCCTGCACCAATCAAGAGTTTAAGTGAATTCAGATTTATAAATGAAAATAGATGTGTGTGTGTTTGTGTAAATACAGGAATTAAAACAATTCAGAATATGTAAAGTTAAAAAAATCTACCTTCCTTAGAGATAACCATTGTTAATAATTGGACATTCTATCTTTCCAGAACATTTTTAGTATTTCTGTGTATTTACATATAGAAATATACATACACATGTATGTTCATAAACATATATATATGTAAACATAAATGGGATCTTATTTTTAATGATAGTTCTCTTTATGTTCATAAACATATATATATTAACGTAAATGGGATCTTATTTTTAATGATAGTTCTCTAGCTTTTTTTTCCCCACTTAAGTGTAGGGGAGTTCAGTCTATGTCCATATTTGGAAACGGAGAGCATTCTATGTAACAGCTACATAGCATTCCCCGATATGAATGTCCCATATTGTTAAAATCATTTCCCTATCAATGGACAGTTCTGTTCTTACAAACAATGCTGTTCTATACAATTCTTGACCATGACTCTTGGTGCTTGTGAGTCTCTCTGTAGGAAAGAGTCCTGGAAGATGGGTTGTTGGGTCACAGGTTTGGGTGTTTAAAAATTTTGATAAATACTCCCTAATTTACTATGAATTGATACAAAGGCCTTGCCTCATGAATTAAGGTTAGTAAGAAATTCTGAAATCAATATGTCTTTTTATTTTTAAGGTGATATTTGACATGATCCAAAATAATAAGACTGACTGAATTTTCTCCTTTCCAATCAATGGTATGAGCACCTAGTTGGTACTATTTACATGTGCCAGACTGAGAAACTGGCAAGGAGAAGCAAAGCTGGACTGGTGTTTTTCTTTTTCCCGTGGAGAATCCTATGGAGGCAGGAGGGCTCTGGAGCCATGTGTCTGGGGACCGAGCGTGGCCCTTCTCTGGATTCAGCTGGTTCAAAGAAGCACTGCAGTATCCATATTTGATATATGCCTAACTTCATAACACTGCATGGAAAGGTTTACTGTGATTGCAAGTTAATATATATTCATTATAGAACATGTAAACAATGCTTAAAACTATGTTTTTCTCTCCCAGAGATAACCAATATTGACATTTTAATGTATAGCCTATCAAATAGATATGCTTTTTTAAACATAATTGCTTAAACAAATGTTTTTAAAGAAAAACACTTAATACTATTTTGCAATCTGTTGCCCCCTACATACCTAAAAATACATTGTGAAGTTTCTGCTATATCAATATAGTATCACTTCAACGTAGGATTTGGAGAAAGCATAAGCATTTAAGACTTTCAACTCACTCTGAGAATTTACAAATAGATCGCTGGCACTTTAAATTCCATGTCCTTAATATGCAAATAATGTTAGTGAACTGTACTTAAATATATACGACCCAGAGTAGAGGAATACTTACCTGTAGGTTCATAGTTATCTGTGATTAATCAGAACAGCTGTATTTTATTGAGTACCCTAAGCCAAGTGCTTTCTAAAGCACTTGGCAAAACTGTTCGTTCTAATTGTCATAACTATCTTTGGAGGTAGATAGCATTATCAACATTTTGCAGAAAACAGAAAATTGAGATTCAAAGAGATTAAGCAACTTGCTCAAGGACACATGGTCAGCAACTGTTGGGATTTGAATTAGAATCCAGGTCCACTGCCAGTTAACTCTGTGACCTTCCCACCAGCTCTTGTTGTTTTGGTCACACATTGTATTTTCAGGTGTGTCACTGCTTTATTTTCACCTCATGTTTGTGTCAAAATAAATTACAAAGGGAAATAAGAAGCATTTGTCAAAATTTCTAGCCACATAAAAGAATTCAAGCATACTTGTTTATTTCTTTTCAAACTTTTGCATGGGTGGGCGAAGAAAGCATCTGTGACAACTGAAACTAGAGCGCCATCTGTTGGCTGTAGAGTTCTCTGACACTTAATACAGGAGATTTTTTTTTTTTTTTTTTTTTTTTTTTACAAATTGTATCATCTCTATTGCTTTCCCCAACAAAGAAAATACCTTCTGCAACAATCTTTTTAGTTTTATTTTTAAAATTTGTATTGCGGTACCATATACACAACATAAAATTTCCCATTTTAATTCCTTTCAAGTACACAATTCAGTGGTATTCATTACATTCACAATGTTTTACTACTACTACCTACCGCCATCTATTACCCAAACTTTTTCAATACTTGGAGTACAAATTCTGCACCCATTAAGCAATAATTTACCACCTCCTTCCTTCCCCATCCCCTGGTAACTGGTAACCTACTCTCTTTCTCTATGAATTTGTATTTTTTAGGTCTTTCATCTTAGTGGAATCATATAATCTGTCCTTTTGTGTCTAGTTTATTTCACTCCACATGATGTCTTCAAGGTTCATCCAATTGTAGCATGCATCAGAACTTCCTTCCTTTCTAGGTCTGAATAATGTTCTATTATATGTATATAGTACATTTTTTTTATCCATTCATCTGTTGATGGACACTTGGGTTGTTTCTGCCTTAGGTTATGTGAATGTTGCTTTGAACATCTATATACAAGAGTCTGTCTGAGTCTCTGCTTTCAATTATTTTTAGGAGATACCTATAAGTCAAAACTCAGCAGCAATCTTGGTTCACATGTAAGAGTAAGTTAGTTGCTAATAGCATTAGCTCTGATTTTAAGATGAAGATGTAAATGTGAAGTACCTGGCACTGGAGCTAAAGCTGCTGTTTGAGATGAAGTAAGAACAAATCATCTCAGTGCAGAAAAATAAAATCAGTAATGGATCTAAGAATGGATATTTTACTTCTGTTTGCTGTTCAGAGACCTTGTCTATCCCAATGATTAATAAATGTTAAGGGCGTCAGAATTACCCAAAGTACTTGTTTAAAATGCAGTTTCTGTTCCATTGCTAGCCCCCATTCCCAAGTCTGGACATGAGAGGAATATGCCTTTTTAACAAGGCATATTTAGCAAGGCATATTTAACTTTCTCTTGGTGATATGACTCAAGGGTCCCTGGCACAATACTCTGGGAAACACTGGTCCACCATGACTAGCTGTGTGGCTTGGGCAAGTTATTTAACCTCAGTAAGCTTCGGGTAACTTACCTCATAGATTTGTCTTACGGGTCAAATTAAAAAGCATGAGGTGTTTTGTATGGGGCCAAAGATGTCAAGTATTCAAAAAATGTTAATTGACTTTTCCTTTGTTTCTATCAGGAGAGCTGACTCTAATTGCCTGGGATTTCAGAAGAACCATATGAACTTTCACAACAAAAACAGTCTCCCAGTAACGAACGAGAAGGGATGTGAATGGCGTGTTGACCGATGTGGTTGCTTAGTGTGATGCAAACTTGTTCGTTTTCTCCTCTGTGGCTCTCTGTGGTGACGTGCAAGGACTTAATTTTTCTCCCCTAGAGAAAAAAAAATTGTTTTTTTTCTTGGGAGGCATTTTCCATCACTCTAAAAATGATCTCAGATGTTCTTGTGAGTCAGATGTTTGAGAGAAAGTACTAAAATACCATAAATATGTTTTGTCTTTTCCACAGCAAACTTGCTGATCCATGTTTTTAAAAATGTAAGTGTTCATGTAAAGGAAATGCAAAATTATACCCAAGTTACTTTTAAATTTCAAGCATTTTTTTTGTGAATTCCTGCTCTATAACAAGGTCTGTGTGCCTAGGAGAAATCATGTTCTCACAACTTTGCAAATATGGACTGGGTCCTACTTTGGGAAAAGTTTAGTTGTTAATGATTGAGAGAAATGCATACTTGTGACTGGCTTGACTTGGTGAGCACACTTATTTCCAAAATAAAATTAACTTCGGGGTTTCCTAAAAAATAAAAAATATTATGTCTCTGAGGGTGTGGTCCTCTAGTTGTGTGTTTGTGTCTTTATTAAAGATCGATGCTCTCACAAGTAGCAAATGAGAAAAGCTAAGCCATTCTTAGCTTACAGATAAATGAAGAGATATATAGAAGAGGCTGCAAAGGACAGAATAATTAAACTCAATTTGATGTATTTTTATAGAAGGGCAAGGCAAGAGGGAATGGGGCGGCCCCCAAAGATAGTCTTGCTCTTCCCTTGACCTTATCCATGACTCAAGCCACAATGTATTGCACACTTTTTGAATGCCAGACAGTTAATATTCTTTATCTCCTTTACTTAGGACAACCACCTTGTGAAATACACGATATTATCTAAAATTTACAGATAAGGGAATTGGGACTTAGAGAGATTAACTAACCTGCCCAAAGTGTACATTTCTTTAGTGAAAGAGGTGGGATTTTATCTAGATCATTTTGACTTTTAACCAATATATTTTCCTTTTTGTTCTAGGAAGAAGGAAATAGCTCACCAGTTTCCCTTCTGGTCTGGAAAAAGGAACCTTCTGTGGTTGTCATTCCTACCCTTCCACCATGAAAAAGTTGTTCAATAGAATCCAAGAGGTGGAGAGAGTCTTGGAAGCCATATGCTCAATTCCATCATGCAATTCAAGACTTGTTTGTAAGTCCTGAGGCTGCCATTCACTTTACTAAGACCAGAGTTTGGGGGCTGACTACTTTGTGAAGCAGCCCATCAAATATTTACAGCTATGATTGTGAGGAACTACTTTATAGAGCTCCTTGAGTGAGCATTCAGCATGTTTAATTTTGCCCAGTGAAGCCTCAAAATTGTTAGTTATTTCATTCAAGTTGTTCCTGTGTTTGTTCATTCATTCAAAAGATTCAAAATATTAATTTAAGCCAACCCCTGTCTTATTCAGCTTTGAAATTACTGCCCTACATAACCGTGAATACATTGCCTTTTCTGAAACCCCACTGCTGCCAGTTCATTGTGGGTAATTAAAACTCTTTATCTGTTTTACAACAACTGTTGCCTGGTCCAGTCTCTTTATTTTTTATTTATTTTTATTTTTATTCTTTACTGCAATTAAGTTTTTCCCTGGGGCTGGATTTGTTAGTCTTTACCCTTCTTTCAGCTTTTTGAATTCTGTTTATCATCTAAGAAATAACTCCAGTTTTGTGTTATCTGCAAAATTGGTAAGCATACCTTCTGTGTGCATTTATATAATCATGAAAAACAGTGGGTGGAACAGGAGGCCAAGGTCAAAACTTGAACTAAGCTGGGCTCTATGCTAAAGACCTCCCTAAGTTTTGATAACTAATGCATTACCTAATTTTTTGGAGGGATTAAGTTTATTCAACAGAAATAAATCCAAATAAGCATCCAGTCCATATGTCTTCATTTTGCTTGAAACTATTCATGAGAAGTGGTTAAAGCCTCTCTGAAATGCCTATGAGAAAAGAGGCCTGAACTTTTGGTGTGATTGCCTCAAGCTAGCATCTCTAGCTCAACTCACTAGCTATTGGGCCTGAGTCAAATAGGTAGGGCCAAGTTGAGGAGAGAAACATGCAACCTTCTTGAAAATGGAAATGAAGTATACCCAGCATGATTTTATTTTTGATCCGTGTGTTCTCCCTTCAACTATACATCATCTCATGTTTGGTAGACACACAAACCGTATTTTAGATATAATTTTTCTAGAATTGTCCTTGGGATTCAATACTTTCCCCAAAGCAACATTTGAATTTCTCTTTTTCTCTTTCTGTGTAGCTCCCTGATCCTTAACTGTCATTACTATTGCTAAAGCTGTCACTCATAAAATGTCAGTCTCCTAGGAACTAATTCCTCTGGGTTAGAGACTTGGTCACATTTTGAAGATCTCAGTTCTTTCTTACTTTCTTATAAATCCCATCAACATAGAGTTTACTCTTTTTCAGTTTCCAGAAGTATGGTTAGCATTTATTTATGGGAGTTAAACAATTCTGTTTAATTGCTGTCATTTGTAAGGAAGAGTCCCTCTCTTTTCTTTAAAAAAATGCCTGAAGAAAGGTTTTTCTTTCATTCTTCATTTTCATCTTCATTTTTTACAGTATGAACATCAGGTCTTGGGCGATTTTCCTGGCTTCTTAGGGCTGCATTAACTAAGTATCACAGACTCTGTGGCTTAAAACATCAGAAGTTTATTGTCTCACGGTTCTGGAGGCCAGAAGTCTGAAATCAAGGTGTCAACAGGGCCATGCTTCTGAGATCTATAGAGTTCCGGCAGCAACTTGATAGCAAACCATGATGTTCTTTGACTTAACGTGTGACTCAATCTCTGCCTCTGAGGCATGGTTGTCTTCTCTCTGTGCCCAGTTCTCCCCTTCTTATAAGGACACTAGTCATATTGAATTAGGACCCACCCTAATCCAGTTTGGCCTCATCTTTACTGTTAACATCTTCAAAGATCCTATTTCCAAGGAAGGTTATGTTCATGGGACTGGAGGCTGGGACTTCAACGTATATTTTTGGGAGACACAATTCAATTCATAGCAAGGATCCAGCTCTGCTCTTCCTTATACAGAACTGTTCCCATGACCAGTATGGAAATTTCTCAGTCGTCAAAGGCATAATTTTGGGGGAAATGCCTTTAAAAAGTCCATCTGAGGGCTTGTTCTATGACTGCTCTTTTAGGCTTGATCTTTACCTGAGGTTAGGTTACTTTTTCTGAAGGGATTGATCCATTTCCCAAAAGGGAATATTTCCCTCTCTCTATTTCCTAGTAGGATCAGTTCTCACCCCTTTATCAATGTAGTTATTCACTCACTCTCTTCAATCATTCATTCATTCATTCAGTAATTATTTACTGACAGCAACTATGCCATGTACTGTTCTTTGTGCTGAGAATACAGAGGTGAATAAGACAGAAGAGGTGAGGGCCTCAGAGAATTTACATTCTAGTGGAGGGCAGGGAAGTGACAATAAATACAGGGGCATATACATGAATAAAATGTTAGAGATTGTGAGAAATGCTGTTCAGGGAGGGTACGAAGATCTATGATAAAGATGAACTTGGGGTGAGTGTGGGTCTATGTTAGATGGAGTGGTCAGGGAAAATCTCTCTGAGGAAATGAGATCTGAGCTGAGACCTAAAGAGTAAACCTAACAGCCACATGAAAACTCAATCATTTTCCATCAAAATTCAGCTTTGTGAACTCTAAGCCCATGCAAATGAAGGTCAAATGCTTCACTGGCAACAGTAGATGGCAGGCCAAGCCTCAGCTCAGCTGCAGCCAACATTTAAATGAGAGCATTTGTCAAAAGAGGAGGCTATTATGAGAAACAAGTGTTCTAAAGCTCTATTCCAAGTGCCAGACTTTGAAACTGGGAATAACACTGTTCAATGAGGCTTTTGAGGGCATGTACTGAGGCATGACCAAAAAAATTTAGTTCTATTTAAGTGGTGAAAGTGCTTCCCAATTATTACGGGAGTATCTGCAGACCCAACTATTGCACGTGTGCTTGTTTGTTTTAATGAACAAATTCAGTCAACCAACCATCTAGCTATTGACTACATGCATTCTTTTTCTCCCAAATAACCACCCATTTGGATGGTTAATTGGTTTTGATTTCTATTTGTTTGTGTACATAATGTCCTAAAGACCATTCTAAGTTCCTCTATGTGTGGACACACACACCCCCAAATACACATGCCTAAAGAGTGCTTGATGAAAAATTTATACTGGTAACTATAAAATTCAATGTATCTGTTCTTTTCTCAAATTGATGATTTATATTAATGATTAAGCAAATGCACCACTACTGGGTGCTCTAATCTAAGGCTTCTGGAACTAAAGGACATGTGGACTTAATGTTCTTGAAGAAGAGAAATTTGTGGATGATGACCAGAGCATGGATGCTTGGGAAATACCCTAAATGCAGGACAATTCTTGGGAGTAGCCACATACATGGCCAGCTTCATGGAGAACGTTCTGCAATATTCTTTTTCTTTTGTTCCCTGTCCCTTTGCACTGTTGAATCTTGCTATTAAAATAGAAATTTTTAGATACATGTAAATTTTAAGACTTCCTACTTGTGTATATCTACTAAAGCATGAGTTTTCTTGGAAAAATCTGATCACAGTCCTCCCCTGATTAAAGCCTTCCAATGATTTTCCAATTCCCCATTGCCCTCAAGGTGAAGTCCAGGCTCATCAGAGTAACAGCCTAGGTCCATTGCAGTCTGGTTCCTGCCAATGTCTTCAGCCTCCCTTCCTGCTATCATCTTCCTCACTCAAGGAAAAATTGGTAACATTACTGAGTACCAGGCGCTGTGCTACTCGCTTTGTGTTTTCTCATTTGATCTTTATGACAGTTTCTCAAATCATCATGCCATTTCACACCTCTGTGTATTTGACCATGATATTCCCTCCTCCCTTTGCCTGAACTTCTAATTATCTTTCAAAACGCAGCTGAAATATCACCTTCTTTGAGAAGCCCTCTCTACTTCTCCAGGAAGACCTAATGACTTCCCCAGTTCTGTTCTGATTATAACCCTCACACAGTACTTACCACGATGCATAGTGTTAATCCACTTTCATATCTGTCTCCTTCACCAGACTGAAACTGCTGGAGGATGGTAGCTTGGGGGTGAATCAGTTTATGATCAGGCACATATTGTAGGCTCATTAGAAGGTTGCTTAGTAGAATTAAATTGAATTAAGTTGAAAGTAACATTTTGAGATTTATCAGCATTTATCAGTTAACATCTGTAGTGGGTTGAATAGTGGCCCCCAAAAGATATATTCATGTTTTAATCCCTGGAAACTGTGAATATTACCTTATATGGCAAAAGAGTGAATATTACCTTCTATGGCTCTTGAGAGGAGGAGCTTCTCCTGGATTCTCCAGGTGGGCCCTAAATGCCATCACATGGTCCTTGTAAGAAAGACAAACAGAGGAGAGGGAGGCACGGAGAAGAGGAGGAGGTGAAGACCACAGATGTAGACCTTGGAACTAACACAGCCTCAAGCCAAGAAGCGCCCAGAGCCCCCAGAACTGGGAGAAGCAAGAAAAGGATTCTGCTTTAGAACTTTTGGAGGGAGTGTGGTTCTGCGAACACCTTGATTTTGGATTTCTGGCTCCACAGAACCATGAGAGGATAAATTTCTGTTCTTTTCAGCCACCTAATTTGTGGCAATTTGTTATAGCAGCCCTAAGAAAATAACACTATGTCTTATGGTAAAATTTCTCGAAATCTGCTCCTGTGAGGCTGAAAACAAATCTATGGCTCTAACAGTATAGGGAACACTGGAAAGTTATATACAGTTTTTCCTAAAAGTCTTTTCAGGTCTTTTGGTAGGCTAGGGTGTACTGTGTTATCTCCAAGAGAGATATATATAGATTGTAGCATTTCTCAGCATCTTTTATCATAGAATCCATATTAACCTCTCTCTGTAGATGTCAATGTTTGGGGGTCAGTAAGACTCAAGGTCCTTCTCTGATGGAACACAGAGAGGGTATTTGAGAGAGGAGCAGAAGGTGTAGTTTCTGTAATATGTGCACAGGAAACCACCGTGTGTTGAGTAAAATGCTTCTGCAAATATCTAGTGTTTGCTTGGCACAGTTCCTCCTGGGTTTAGCTTTGTAAAATCTTCCTCAGACTTTGTTTTTCTGGTTTCCATGGAGTCAATTCACTACTTTAGGGAAGCTGGGCCCGGGCCTGAGGGAAACAAAGAATTAAATGACCGTGTTTGGTCTCCAGATGGACAGATGGTCAGTCTAAAGTGTAATTTGGAAAATTAGTGCTCATCTCTGGTGCACTTCCTCCTCCCTCTGCCATTCTTTCTGCTTCAATCTCTTAGAATCGCTCTCTTGCCCAGTGTAAATAAGAGCTCAGTGCCTCATGAAGCAGCTTGGTTTGGTTGTATAAGAAAGCAATAATAACTGCATTTATGTAGGCAAAACTGTTATTATTTGTACCCTGGATGCAAAGAGTACTGCTGAGGCAGGTTGGAATCAGGAATTCAAAGGTTTAGGTGTCATATAGAATAAACTTGTCTGAAAAATAAATTCAGGAAGAGGGTTTTAAAATATGAGATAGAAATGAATAGGTTTGCAGGATCTTTAGTCAGGCTTAGTAAGTTCTGCAAACTTTAAAGGCTGCACAGGGAATTGCTTAAGTGACCCAACCACCTGGAAAACTTTAGATGTAAAGATAAAAATATTCCTAATAATAAGATTATTTTAGCAAAATGAGCCTGAAGATGGTGAGAAGAAAAGCCTAGAAAATGCTAGAAGTATTATTTCGGCCAATTTCTCCAGTGAAATGATTCCTTAGCCTGTGAATACAAAGAGGTACTTTTCTTTAGTTAAACTCAAATTATGTTGTTTCAACCCCCTTTTAAAGATTGCAAGATTGTTTGCCTTAAATTAGCACCACTCAAGGAGTTCAGTGTTATTCCTGGGTACCCCAAATGGGTGCCTCTCAGGTATCCACAATTAAATTGGTCCACTGCTTCTGATCTGGCTCCCACTTGTCTATATTCCCTGCTCATGAAGCTAGGTGAAGATAGTCTTTACAAACTTGCTAAATTCTAGCCGTGCCAAAATTTTCCTATTTTAAGGAAACAGAGTGTTTCTAGCTTCTTCATAGCGACAAAGAAAATGACATCTTTTACAATTCAGTGATAAAAGTATCATCTGAGTCCAGGAAGACACTGCTCTATGTGTTCCCTACATCTCACAATGTTTCCTTTGCACAGCTTAGTTTAGTGTGTGGTGTCTGACCTCCAGGTGTCTGGATATGAAACAGAACCACACTAGTCCAACTCTTTCTCTTCCTAGCCTCGTATATATCAAATGTTAAATCTTTAAAACTGTGAAGGGTTTGAGATGTTATCCTACTTGCAAGCCAAGTTAGTCTGCCACAATATATATGCGAGGGTATATGTGTATATTTATAGTTTATATGAATACAGACTTACATTAGAGCCATTTTCCCATGCTCCCGTTCCCCACAGGGCAGCGATGAGGGCCTGGTATCACTTGCGTGTGCAGCAGGGTTTGCACCACAGGAAAAGAACCTTGAAATTATGAAACTTGGAGCTGATTTATATCGGAGCTAATGGCATATCTGCCCATTCTCCCTCCCAGAGGGAGTAACAAACAGACTTTACTCTAGAATGTACAGAAATCCTCTGTGGAGAAGAGGGGAAAGTCTCTACACCATATGGCTTCAGGGAGGCAAAACTGCAAGTTTCTGTCTTTAGGCTTCTGATTCAATCATCCATTCACCCAGGTGTCAGTGCTTTTTGTTCAGAAAGCCCTCACCATGAAGAAACATGAAAATATTCATGGACCATTCTTTCCTAACACTAAAATGACTCTCTGTCTTTTCTTCTCCTAAAGAATAAAGCTTCCCAGAATATCAATGGATTAAATAGACTCTGGAGTAAGGTAAGGGGCAGAGAGAGAGAGAGAGAGAGATAAGGGGAGGGAGGGAGGGAGAAAGAGAGGAGAGAGAGAGAAAGAGAGGGAGAGAGAGAGAGAGAGAGGGAAAGAGAGGGAGAGAGAATGAAGAAAGAGTGAAGATATTGTGCATATGTGCAGTTCCTGGGTCCTAAATGACTGTTATAGTAATTTATTGCAATCATGATAAGTTATAGACATAAGTGAATTCACCCTTTCTGTGGAGGAAACTGAGATAATTCTTACTCTCTCATTCATTCATTATTCTTTTTTGCAACAAATATGTATTAAATGTTGAATAAATGGCAGACACTGTGCTAAGTGCAGGGAAAATAG
This sequence comes from Choloepus didactylus, assembly GCF_015220235.1. NCBI lineage: Eukaryota > Metazoa > Chordata > Mammalia > Pilosa > Megalonychidae > Choloepus > Choloepus didactylus. Next base: position 40,990,083 of record NC_051314.1, read on the forward strand.
TGGCTTACAAAATAGATACAGTCTTGTTTTTCTCATGGAACCTAGAGTCCGGAGTGGCATAGAGATCATTTATAAGCATAGCATTATAAATAAATCCATCAGGTAGAATTTTGTTAAGTTTTGTGAAGGAAAAGCCCATGATACTCTTAAGAAATGAGATAAACCTCACCTGCATGTACGGTTGCAAGAATTAGCAAATAAAAATATAGGATGCTCAGTTCAATTTGAATTTCAGATAAACAATGAATAATTTTTTAGTATAAGTATGCTTTGTGCAATATTTGGGACACACACACTAAAAGATTATTTGTTGACTATCTGAAATTCAAATTGAACTGGGTTTCCATATGTTATATGGCAATCCCATGGAGTGCAAGAGGCAGTGGTTATGGAAAGCTACTCTTAGGAAGTGGCATCTGAACTGCAACCTAAAGTACAAATAACTTTGGAGTCGGACAGTCTTGGATTCAAAGTCTGGCTCTGTCTCTTGCCAGAAGTGTGAACTTGTGTAAGTCAATCTCTTGCTGAGCCTCAATATTTTCTCTTGTGTGGGATGAATTTAGTAACTTGTTTCTCACTGAATTGGTAGGATTAGCGCTTTAATTATATTGAAGAAACAAGATGGAACTCCACCCACAATTTGGTTCAGATGTCAATCCACACACCAAGAGTAGGAAAATGTGTAGTACTTAACCAAGGCTTTATGGAGAGAACAGGGTTGACTTACAAAGCTTTCTTGGGAAATTGTCTTGAGAAAGCAGGACGAGGAGACTAGTTTGGGTTTTATGGTAGAAGGTGGGACTGGGGTGAGGGTTCCCACACGTGGTAAGGGACTTTCATTGTTTGAATCTCCCATTGGCTTCAAAGGAGGGAATACCCAAACTTTCTTACCCACTTGCCCAAATCTGGGGCAGGGGCAGAAGCAGAAGGAGAAGGGATGAAGCTTAAAAGCAGATAGGAGTCAAACATCAAAAAATGGAGTCAGACTCATTAAAATTAACGATAAGACGAATAGACTGCTTGCCATAGAGATTTGTACATACTCAGCCAATGGTTATTTGCCCATGTAGATTGGCTGTCTGTTCATAATTTTAAATAATTCTGGAAACCTTTGTTGGAAGACAAGAAGATAAAGGGGAAGAGAATCATTTTTTATACAAGGTACACATTATGTATGTCACAGTTTTTGCCCACAGCCATCCCTGCTTTTGGAAACAGTTGATTAGTCAGGACTTCCTGATGATAATTTGATTAAAATACATTCCATTAATTAATTAAACAAAAAATTATGAATACCTCTCATGTAGCTGTTAAGCACCTTATAATCTCATTGGAGGAAGTTGGAGAGGCAAACATATAAACTCAATAGATTCTCCCAGGGGAATGGCCTTAATCATACTGTGTGGCAGAGAAGTGGAATGTCATACTGTATAGTGGAGAAGATGGCTCTGGTGAGACCTTAGAGCATCCCTCAAAACAACCAATGGAGGGTGCCCCTGATCTGAAACAATGGCTCTGGCTAGCCCCATTTCCCTTCTCCTGCCCAGCATGTATAGCTCATTTGGGCTGTAGAGCTGGGTCGTGATCTCATTTCTCAGTTCCCTCAAAAACAGTGAGAGCAAATGTCAGGTACTTGCATGTGGTAGGTTAATACTTGATAAATGTTTGTTGAATTGAACTGTTTACCTAATGGCTCAGTGCCAGGTAGGAGGCAAAATATTTAATAGAGTCTTTCATACATTAAAAAAACATTAGCTGTACATGCTCATTAAGCTGCTAGATTTTTAAGCAATCAAGACGAATGTACAGGAATCCATCCATAGCTGGGTCTAGTCCATGTGTTTGCAAAGCAATTGGCCATATTAGGAGAGGAGTCAGTGGCTGAGAATAGACAAGCCAATCCCTTAGCAAAGGTGATGTCTGAGACTCTTATTCCTGAATACAGGCTGAAAAATAGAACCCAGAAGGAGCAGATGAAAGAATTTACAAGTTGGGGTCCTATGAAATGTTTAGTTTAAATTGACAACAGTTTAATGCTCCAAACAGAGTTTGTTTTCTGTGCTCCTCCTATGGAAGAAAGAAGCAAATTTAAGAAAACTACTTGGCATGAAGGTTTAAGTTTAAGAAAGCCAACCTCCCACACCTTCAAGAAAAGCCAACCTCTCATACCTTCTACAGCTATGGATTTGGGTGAAGGAAACTTGTTCCAGAGAATGCCCTTGAGGCACCAAATATCAGAATCACTAAGGAAACATTTAATTGTGTTCAGAAAAGTGCTTTTCCTCACAAGAAAGGGAGTGGCATGGCCTGGAGTTATTGCCAACTACAAGGATTGAAACAAAAATATCAGTGACTCAGATCATTCATCTTACTTCTGCCCCTCCAAGAGTCACAGATTTCGATGGTAGTTACTCTGGGCAATTGAGGACGTCCTGATTTTAGGAAGTTCCAGTCTGATGGGAAAGAAAAGGCAAAGGGTGATGAAAAATGTGTAAAATTCAAATGCATGATTCACACACATTTGTTTTAATTTTTCCATTTTAACCATCCAGTTTGTGTTATCTCTTCTTTGTTGGGCTTTTAAAAAATATTTTAAATATATGTTGGCAATTTCTGTGTAAATCTCTGGGAGCTATAGAGACAGTGATCACAAACCCTGCTTTCTAAACAGTGAAATGTACTTGGACCTGCTTTCTCTGGTTTACAACAAGCCTCCTTAACTATAAAACTTCTACTTAATAAAAAGTCCATGGCCCACCTTTAGGAACATTGTCAGTATCATCATAAAAACGATTTTTGATAAAATGCCATGTTGCATTTTTAAATCCAGTTTCTTTTTTGAATTTGAGTTTACTGGAAAATGAATTCATAATGGATATAATAACAGCTGGTTGTACAAACCTCGTCTTCCAGGAAATTGAGAAATTTGCAAGTTAGAGTTGGATTAGCAATATACATAATATTCTATTTTAACTGTTAAGGATAACTATCTATTATTCTTTTTCCTCCCTGTGTACTACAGTGTATAGCTGTATTGGAGAAGTTAAGTTTAGGCTGTTGATATTTTATTTGAGCTATCTGGATATATGTTTGTCTCTCCCAAATTGGTAAGTTTTGAAGGCAGAGTGGCATTTTGGATCACTAGTGCCTAATACATTGTCTGGGACATTTTTTTTTTTTTTTAGTTCATATTTATTGAGATATATTCACATACCATGCAGTCATACAAAACAAAGCATACATTCAATAGTTTACAGTGTCATTATATAATTGTGCATTCATCACCAAAATTAATTTTTGACATTTTCATTACCACACACACACATATAATAAGAATAAAAATTAAAGTGAAAAAGAACAATTAAAGTAAAAAAGAACACTGGGTGTCTTTTTTGTTTTCTTCCCCCATTCTTCTAGTCATCCATCCATAAATGAGATGAAGGGGAGTGTGGTCCATATGGCTTTCCCAATCACATTGTCACCCCTCATAAGCTACATTTTTATACAATTGTCTTCAAGATTCATGGGTTCTGGGTTGTGTTTGATAGTATCAGGTATTTTCTGCTAGCTATTCCAATTCATTAGAACCTAAAAAGGATTGTCTATATTGTGTGTAAGAGTGCCCACCAGAGTGACCTCTCAACTCCTTTTGGAATCTCTCTGCCACTGAAGCTTATTTCATTTCCTTACGCATCCCCCTTTTGGTCAATAGGATGTTCTCCATCCCGCGATGCTGGGTCTACATTCCTCCCCGGGAGTCATATTCCATGTTGTCAGGGGGATTCACTCCCCTGAGTGTCAGATCCCATGTAGGGGGGAGGGCAGTGATTTCACCTGTCAAGTTGGCTTAGCTAGAGAGAGAGGGCCACATCTGAGCAACAAAGAGGCATTCAGGAGGACACACTTAGGCACAATTATAGGCAGGCCTAGCCTCTCCTCTGTAGCAATAGTCATCCCAAGGGCAAGTCCCATGGTAGAGGGCTCAGCCCATCAAACCACCAGTCCCCTATATCTGTGAGCACATCAGCAACCATTGAGGTGGGGAAGCCCAATACCCCTGCATTCTCCACCAGCTCCTCAAGGGGGCTCTGAATATTTTTTTCATTTTTTTTAAATTAACTCTTTTTTTTTAATCAACTATATCAAAATATAAAAAAATAAAAAAATTCAATAAAAAAACATTTCAAACAAACCGTAACAAGGGAGTCCAACATGTTCCTACTGTACCCCAAGAAAATGATCTAATATAGCAACATTTCTGTGAACTTGTTCCTACCATACCCATCAGAAAATAACAAACTATAGTCATTCCTGGGTATCCCCAGAACGTTAAATTTACCCACAATAGCTTATCTGTTCTTATTGGGTTATCTTTCCCCCTTCATTAATTGCTCTCTGTCGCTAATTCCCCTACATTCTACATTATAAACCATTTATTTTAGGAGTGTGTTGTTTAACCTCCAGGTGTTTGTGAATTTTCTAAGTCTCTGATGGTTATTGACTTCTAGTTGTATTCCATTGTGGTCAGAGAATGTGCTTTGAATAATTTCAATTTTTTAAATTTATTGAGGCTTGTTTTATGTCCCAGCATATGGTCTATTTTGGAGAAAGTTCCGTGATCACTAGAGAAGAATGTGTATCCCGGTGATTTGGGATGTAATGTTCTATATATGTCTGTTAAATCCAATTCATTTATCTGATTGTTTACATTTTCAGTTTCCTTATTGCTCTTCTGTCTGGTTGATTTATCTATAGGAGAGAGTGATGTGTTGAAGTCTCCCACAATTATTGTGGAAACATTCATTGCTTCCTTTAGTTTTGCCAGTGTTTGTCTCATGTATTTTGTGGCACCATGATTGGGTGCATAAACATTTATGATTGTTATTTCTTCTTGTTGAATTGCCCCTTTTATTAGTATGTAGTGATCTTCTTTGTCTCTCATAACATCCTTGCATTTAAAGTCTATTTTATCTGAGATTAATATTGCTATTCCTGCTTTCTTTTGGCTGTAGCTTGCAGGGAATATTTTTTCCATCCTTTGACTTTCAATTTCTCTATGTCCCTGTGTCTAAGATGAGTCTCTTGTATGCAACATATTGATGGTTCATATTTTTTGATCCATTCTGCCAATCTATATGTTTTAATTGGGGAGTTTAATCCATTTACATTCAATGTTATTACTGTGAAGGCATTTCTTGAATCAGGCATCCTATCCTTTGGTTTATGTTTGTGAGATATATTTTTTCCCTCTCTCTCTTAATGTCCTTTAACGAACCAATATTGAATCTCTTTAGTACTGAACCTTTCTCCATATCTGTCTCTCCTTTCTTTGTTTCTCTGTCAGTAGGGCTTTCTTTAGTATCTGAAGTAGGGCAGGTCTTTTATTAGCAAAATCTCTCAGCATTTGTTTGTCTGTGAAAAATTTAAGCTCTCCCTCAAATTTGAAGGAGAGCTTTGCTGGATAACGTATTCTTGGTTGGAAATTTTTCTCTCTCAGAATTTTAAATATTCATGCCACTGCCTTCTCGCCTCCATGGTGGCCGCTGAGTAGTCACTACTTAGTCTTATGTTGTTTCCTTTGTATGTGGTGAATTGCTTTTCTCTTCCTGCTTTCAGAACTTGCTCCTTCTCCTTAGTATTTGACAGTCTGATCAGAATATGTCTTGAAGTGGGTTTATTTGGATTTATTCTATTTTGAGTTTGCTGGGCATTTATGCTTTGTGTATTTATATTGTGTAGAAGGTTTGGGAAGTTTTCCCCAACAATTTCTTTGAATACTCTTTCTAGATCTTTACCCTTCTCTTCCCCTTCTGGGACACCAATGAGTCTTATATTTGGATGTTTTATTTTATCTATCATATCCCTGAGGTCCATTTCAATTTTTTCAATTTTTTCCCCATTCTTTCTTTTGTTCTTTCATTTTCCATTCTGTGGCCCTCGAGGTCACTGATTCGTTGTTCAGCTTCCTCTAGTCTTGTACTAGAATCTTTTTAATTTGGTCAAAAGTTTCTTTTATTTCCATAAAATCATCTATTTTTTTATTTACTCATGCAATTTCTTCTTTATGCTCTTCTAGGGTCTTCTTCATGTCCTTTATATCCTGTGCCATGGTCTTCTTCATGTCCTTTATATCCTGTGCCATGCTCTCATTGTTTGTCTTTAGTTCTTTGATTAATTGCTCCAAGTACTGTGTCTCCTCTGATCTTTTGATTTGGGTGCTTGGGTTTGGGTTATCCATATCATCTGGTTTTTTCATATGCTTTAAAATTTTCTGTTGTTTTTGGCCTCTTGGTGTTTGCTTTACTAGATAGGGTTCTTTCAGGATATGTAGGATTATTCAAAGACTAATCTCTAATTTGTCAGATCTACAGCTTGGTGGAGTACACTTTCTGTAACTAACCAGCAGATGGCATCTGCAAGTCACCTATTCCCTTCAAATCAGTTATCCCCAACTTTGTCTTTGTGGTGTATGGGGGTCTGATTCTTGTGGGGTCCCATTGGTGCAAGTTTATGTGTGTTGTTGGTGCTGTCCACCCTGAATGTGGGATGTGTGTCTGAGTGGTTAGGGAGGCAGGGCAGCTTTAATAATCAAACCTCCCAGGTGTTCCTGGAGATTTAAGGCTGTTGCAAGAGTCTAAACCTTCATTTCAGCCTTGCCACAGATTGTCTCTGCTGCTGACCCATAAGTCCTTGGTATTGGCGTATGGTCCCTGGGATTTCCCTCTTTCAAGTTGTGCCCTTCTATGGCCTCTACTGAGGGAAGGTTGTGCTACATCACAAGTGTGCACCATCCCTTAAGGGAAGTTCTGGGCCACCAGGCCATGTAGGTGCATTCCCAGCATGCTGTAAGGATGGCTGTATGGGGCATGTTAATTTTCCCCTTTTTGCACAGCTCCACCTTCCCAGCTTCAGGAAAATTAGTTGTGGGTGTGCGAAAGGCTATTGTCCACACCCAATATTGTGGTGTGTGCACTTGTTGCTGGAAACACTTTTCGTCATACTGGGTTTTTTGGTGCAGGTCTGGGCTATGGCTCCAGCACCAGGCAGAAGTGTTCCCAGCCCTCCAGGAAGATGGCTGCAAGGGGTGTAGTTATTTTCCCCTTTTGGCTAACCTCTGCCTTCCTTGCTCTGAGACAATTAGCAGCAGGTGTGCGAAAGGGTATCTTCCACGCCAGATATTGAGGTGTTTGCACAGCCCGTTCCTGCCATGCTTCACTGTGTGGTTCTCACTGCCATATCTGCAGTTGCTTTTGGGTTTTTTAAAAAAGAACTAGTCCTCCTCCAAATGCCAATCCACAGTTTCCCCACACTGCAGCATGGCTGGTGGATGTTCAGCAGGCTTACTCACTCATTTCAGAATGTAGACTCCTGGTTTCACCAAGTGCACAGTTCCTGTGGATTTAGCAGACCTTATCCAGCTGGTGCATTGCTGGAACTGGTGTTCTGGGTCACTTTCTGGCTCTTATCTAGTATTTTTCATGGAGGTATTTTTTTGCCCTGTCTCTCCTAGCCACCATCTTAGGTTCTCCCTGTCTGGGACATTTTGGAGTGAGTTGCTACAACACTGCATCATGGGAACACAGGTTCAGGGCACAAAAGAAATTTTCAGCAAATGATCCCTTTATTGTACAGAATAAAGAGTGCAGAAAGGGTAAATCTTCTTGCCACTTATACAGCACAAAGAGTTCAGAAGAATGGGGAAGTAGTCTCAAAATGGCTGGTCTTTTGGGGTGGCTGAAACTGCTATGGGTTGGGGTCAATAGGTGGCAGCTCTTGGACAGGAGAAGAGAGACTGTTGGAGTGTTGTTTTTATTTACCTCAGGTGGAGGGGGCCCTGCTACTGAGAATTCCTGTTCTGATAAGCATCTAATATTCCTGGTTTCTGAGTTTGAGGTCTGGTGAGCCTTTTCATTAGTCTTAACCTCTACCTCAGGTTGTGGAATGGCACACAAGAGAAAAGGAGGTGAGGATGGCTGCTTAGCATGTGTTTGTGACTTCACCCGAGAAAAGAAGGTAGGGGTAAGTGAGGTCAGGGCAACACCCACTTAACAGGTATCTATGATTTCCCTAAGAGCCTTAGTTGGTACAGAATAACTGAGTAAATGACTTTGGGTTGCTGGAGATGGTACTGTAGACATGGTATTTCTCATGGGAAGTTATTACTGTTCACCTCCAGGAGATATTTGTGGGATGTTTTTGATGGTCATTGTAATGTATATGTGAGTGAAGGGGGGATCTGCTTAGTGGCCAGAGATGCTAAATGTCCTGCAAATGTGGGGGATAGTCTTGCTCAATTTTTTCATCTATTCAGATGAATAGTTTCTAATGTTCTGTGGCTAATGCTGAGGACTGTTATTTTGGTTCAACAAAAGTCTCTGGAAAGTGCCATTACACACTGCCTATGACATTAAAAATAGGTTAGAAGGAAATTTTTTTTGTCAATGCTTATGAAAATTCTTAAACAATGAATGTATTTAGACCTAGTTATTCCATATCTAGAAATTTATCCTAGAAAAATAACAAAGTATTTATGGAGAAAATATGTATAGTTTTTCTTGGGTTCAGAATAGAATGACCAGCTCAGCCTGATTTTCCTGGGACTTTCTCAGCTTTAGCACTATAATTCCCACTCCTGGAAACTCTCAATCCTGGGCAATTCCTGACCAAGCTGGTATGTTTAACCGCTCTACAGCAGAATTCTCACTTTTATTGAGAGAATATTTTGAAATGATGTGCGGAAAGATGGGGCTGGTCACCAAACATCCTTCCAAGACAACTGGGTTTAGTTAACTTCAAGATTTTGCTTTTTAGAGTGGACTATAAATTAGAGGAAGAAGGGAATCCCTGGGAACAATAGACTAAATGTGGGCAGAATTTTAAACAAAGGAGCAGATCCAGAGGCTCATGGCCAAGGGAAAAAAGTTGAGGAAGAATTTAAAGTCTGTGAGGGTGCCCTCCCGCCTACATGGGATCAGACACCCAGGGGAGTGAATCACCCTGGCAACGTGGAATCTGACTCCCGGAGAGGAATCTAGACCTGGCATCATGGGATGGAGAACATCTTCTTGACCAAAAGGGGGATGTGAAAGGAAATGAAATAAGCTTCAGTGGCAGAGAGATTCCAAAAGGAGCCGAGAGGTCACTCTGGTGGGCATTCTTATGCACAATTTAGACAACCCTTTTTAGGTTCTAAAGAATTGGGGTAGCTGGTGGTAGATACCTGAAAGTATCAAACTACAACCCAGAACCCATGAATCTTGAAGATGATTGTATTAAAATGTAGCTTATGAGGGGTGACAATGGGATTGGGAAAGCCATAAGTACCACACTCCCCTTTGTCTAGTTTATGGATGGATGAGTAGAAAAATAGGGGAAGGAAACAAGCAAACAAACAAACAGACAAAGGTACCCAGTGTTGTTTTTTACTTCAATTGCTCTTTTTCACATTAATTACTATTGTCATTTTTGTGTGTGTGCTAATGAAGGTGTCAGATTGATTTAGGTGATGAATGTACAACTATGTAATGGTACTGTGAACAATCGAATGTACGATTTGTTTTGTATGACTGCGTGGTATGTGAATATATCTCAATAAAATGAAGATTTAAAAATAAAATAAAATAAAATAAAATAAATGGATAATTCACTAGAAAAAAAAATAAAAATAAAATAAAAATAAAATAAAAAAATTAAATATCCGGCCCGGCAAAAAAAGATAAAAAAAAAAAAAAAAGTCTGTGAGGGATTGTTATCAAGTATATCGCCATGCAATGTGTTTTTTTTTCAAGTTTCTCTTCATCTTCCCATAAAAACGTCTGGCTATATTTACAATGCAACTGACTGGTTAAACAGAAGATTAGATACAGGAAAAGAGAGAATGAGTCAACAGAAAAGTGAGCCAAATAAAAAAAAAAGAAAGAAAGAAATCACCTAAAATGCTAAAATGTGGTTTAGGGAGACAAATAGAAAACGCTAAAAAGAGATATTTTTATAACATATATGACTGAGCATTAATTGTATTCAGAATTTAAAAAGACAGGAAAAATGCTTTCTATAAATCAGTACAAACAACTTAATGGAAGTGTGAGCAAAAATATGAATAAAATCACATGAAAGGAAATATGGATGACAAATAAACACATGAAAGAAATTCAACCTCATCACAAAATACAAATTAACTCCATATTATCATTTTACATCCAGCAGATTGACTTTTTTTTTTTTTAGTTAAATTCAGTTTTATTGAAATACATTCGCACACCATACAATCGTCCATGGTATACAATCCACTGTCCACAGTATGATAACATAGTTATGCGTTCATCACCACAATCTATCTCTGAACATTTTCCTTACATCAGAAAGAACCAGAACAAGAATAAAAAATAAAAGTGAAAAAAGAACATCCAAATCATCCCCCCATCCCACCCCATTCATCCTTTAGTTTTTATCCCCATTTTTCTACTCATCCATACTCTAGATAAAGGGGGTGTGATCCACAAGGTCTTCACAATCACACTGTCACCCCTTGTAATCTACATTATTATATAATTGTCTTCAGGAGTCCAGGCTGCTGGATTGGGGTTTGGTAGTTTCAGGTATTTACTTCTAGCTATTCCAATACATTAAACCTAAGAGGTGTTATCTATACAGTGCATAAGAATGTCCACCAGAGTGACCTCTCGACTCCATTTGAAATCTCTCAGCCACTGAAACTATTTCGCAGCAGATTGACTTTTTAAATTTTTAAATTAATTTTTATACATATAAAGTGTTGGCAAGGATAAAGATCAATGGGAACTTGTATTTTGATGGTGGAGTGTAGACTGGTGGAAAGCAATTTAACAGTATACATTATATGATAACATTATACCTAGCAATTCCTCTCCTGGGTATATTCCAAGGATATTCTCTGGCACACTGCATAAGAAAATAGTAAAACGATTTGATTGCAGCATTGTTCCTCCCAAACCTACTAGCCAAAATCCGGACTGCATTCATGACTCCTCCCTCCATTCACACTCTATTCAGAAATCCCTTCCTCTCTTCCATGCTCCTATCATTTCTGGCCTGAACTGACTGGACTCCCCTCATTTACTCTTAAAAATATATTTATATATGTGTGTGTGTGTGTGTGTGTGTGTGTGTGTATCCATTTTTAAGTATACAATTCAGTGGCAGTAGGTAAATTGACAATGTTGTGAAATATAATGGAAAAACTTGAAAGCAATAAATTGTTCACTGTTAGGTTGAAACTCTTATGCTCTGTGATGATGTTTTGCTCCAATGGAGGGGCATTAAGTAGTATAATTTCTCATGTTCACCTCCGCACCAGAAGTGCAGTAAAGTATTGGTGAGTTTGACATGAGGAAATGAATCTGCATAGCTTGGCTCCTTTCTTTCTTTTTCTTGGGAATGTGACACTACGTAAGAAGTGACAGTGATGTCCTGCTGAATAATGTAGTAGTTTTATAGGGGCTAGTCCTGTCCTATTGGTGTGGAGTGAATCTGGGTGACTGCCACCTTTGAGTTCGGTTTTGGGATTTAGAATTAGGAAGCCTATTTTTGCCCACAGAAATAAGCCATGTTTTCCTATTCAGTTTTATCGGTAAAAAGGTGATGTTTTAATCTCCATCTGCCATCTGTTCTTAAACATTAGATGTCTGTAGTTTACTAGGCCTTCGTGAATCATGACATTGAGAATACAGCAAGAGACAAAATTTGGGGAAGTACAGTACATGTGGAATAAAGAGTCTCCTAGTGTAGAAGGGGCACTTCCCAAATATGGGTTCGTTTGCTTGGTGCGGCCATTGAAGTCACACCAAACCAGACTGAAGAGGAAAAGATGGTTTATTATTTACACTTGCGGGGAGACGGGAAGTTTTCCCAAATCTGCCTCTCTGAAGTGTTTCTTCAATTGGGTTTTATACCCAGGTTCAGAGACAAAGAGATAATCATTTAATTAACATGCAACAAGAGTGAGAGACAAAAGGCTTGTCTATATCTGGGAGGTTTGGGGCAATTTCCCCAAAATGATTCTCTAATTCGCTAAACCAATTAGAGACAAAGGGAGTTAATTATTTTAGTTAGCATGTAACAGGTTTGGAGGACTTCAGGAATTTGGTATTCCCTCTTTTCTTTAGGAACTAGGTGATACCTGGGAAAGGTGTCTCCAGGTATTTAGAAAGATAGATGAAAAGGCTTTATTCTTATCTGGGTGCAGACTTTACATTTACATGCTGCTTCAGACTTTACATTTACAAATTTTTTCTTTATGAGAATAAGAGCTTTCATTATAGCCTGTTTCTAGCTTTGAAGGTTACATTACAATTTTCTGCTTGCTTGCAGTTTTAAGATTATATTTAAAAAGTCACTGGCGGGGTGGGTAAATCTATGCTTTGTGTATATTATGCTAAGCTGTTACCAGGTAAGAATTTTACCTAGTGGGTCCCTGAAGCTTCCAGTGGCTTTGTCCACAGGTGTGTGCCTGTTTTTAGAAAGACAATGCTGCAATGCACACAGGAAGCCTTAAGCAAACATCTTCTGGCCCTGTCTTCCTTTAGCAAATCAGCTGCTCAGCAGGCTGTGAGCTTCAGCAAATGCATAGGCCCAGAAGGCATCTTTTTTTTTTTAATTAAATTCAGTTTTATTGAAATATATTCACATACCATACAATCATCCATGGTGTACTTTCAACTGTTCACACTACCATCATATAGTCATGCATTCATCACCCCAATCTATTTTTGAACATTTTCCTTACATCAGAAAGAATCAGAATCAGAATAAAAAATAAAAGTAAAAAAGAACACCCAAATCATCCCCCCATCCTACCCTATTTTTCATTCAGTTTTTGTCCCCATTTATCTACTCATCCATCCATACACTAGATAAAGGGAGTGCAATCCACAGGGTTTTCACAATCACACTGTCACTCCTTGTAAGCTACATTGTTATACAATCGTCTTCAAGAGTCCAGACTACTGGGTTGGAGTTTGATAGTTTCAGGTATTTACTTCTAGCTATTCCAATATGTTAAAACCTAAGAGGTGTTATCTATATCGTGCATAAGAATGTCCACCTGAGTGATCTCTCAATTCCATTTAAAATCTCTCTGCCATTGAAACTTTATTTCCTTTCATTTCGCATCCCCCTTTTGGTCAAGAAGATATTCTCAATCCCATGATACTGGGTCCAGATTCATCCCCAGGAGTCATATCCTGCATTGCCAGGGAGATTTACACTCCTGTGAGTCAGGTCCCACGTAGAGGGGAGGGCAGTGAGTTTACCTGCCAAGGTGGCTCAGTTAGAGAGAGCATCTGAGCAACAAAGAGGTACTCAGGGGGAGACTCTCAGGCACAATTATATGCAAGTTTAGCCTCTCCCTTGCAGTAATGCGCTTCATAAGGGCAATTCCCATGATAGAGGGCTCAGCACATCAAACCGCCAGTCCACAATGCCTGTGGCAACATCAGCATCAGTCCAGGTGAGGAAGTCCAACACTTCTGCATTTTCCCCCAGTTCCTCCAGAGGGCATCTTAATTAAGTGATGGGAACTTGAAAATGCAGACTGCTGCAACTTGACCTAGACTTACACCTGGGCCCAGTACTGGAGATCAGACTGAGGCAGAGGTAGAGATCTTTTAGCCCATTGTTGAGCAGAGCAGCATTTGCTGATTTTAAGCTGTGAGACACAAATAGCTCCAAATGAATTACAGAACTCTGGTGAGGTTCTAGCTTTAAACATTTAGAACTGGGTGTAGCTTGGTAGCTTCCTCACATTCCATTTTTCTTCTAAGTCTAAAGAGAGAACTGCATAGGAACTAACCTTGAATTCACATTGCTTGTTCACAGGTAAAAGGGTCACTCAGTGGTATGCTGAAGCCAGCCAATTGTTAAATTTTCACTAATTTTGCAAGACGGTTTATGTCACCTTGGTTGAAATTGGCCATGGCGGGAGTATTTACACCATTGAACTCAGCAAGTCCTACAAATCATACTCCTCCGTTGCTACCCCCGCACACAGCAACCAGTTGTTAAGCATTTACCATTGAGGGCCTTCATGTTGGCTTTGGAATTGAAAATTGCATAACTCACACCCAAATTGAGATCTAATTTGTGTTTGATATTACCACTTTTAAACAAAAGAGAGACAATGCATCCTTTATAAAGAGATGTTCCATTGGAGGAGAGGGTGGTTTGAAGTAGAGAACTCAATGAAATTATTGCAAACCCCATGATTAGGAAAACACCTAAAGAATTCTATCCCTGGGGTGAGCTGTCTCTAGGAATCATGCTTGCTTAGGAATTCAAGGAGACACCATAAAGGTTTGAAAAACACAGTATGGTAGCAAAATAAAGACACAACAACAAACAAAGGCAGGCTGATTAAGCTATTGTTGTAGATGAATGTCCCTAAGGAACAGACAAACCTTTTGTAAAAGGGAAAATGAAAAATTGTAGGGCAGGACATTAAAAAAATATTAAAGGAAAATGAGGATGCATTCCAAACTAAATGATCTTAAGAGGGTATTGGAAGAGTGTGGACTGCCTTAGCTGTACACCTGTCAGAAGCATTAGCTGGGGCCCAATGAAGAAGGTTAAATCTCAGGGAGGAAACTGGCATGATTCCCCCAGAAGAGGTTGTTGAGAGGCAGCTGTTTAATGTTCCATAGGAGAACAACTTCTTACGGTCCTGTGCCTTAGTTGGTGGCATTTGAGGTATCACCTTGGAACTTCAAGATTGAAACCAGGTGGCAGAAAATCTGGACAGATTTCAGAGGAGAAAATTAGGAAGATCAACATTATTCTCAAAGAATTACTGGGAGGGTTTCAAAGTGCCAGTTTTTGCAAGTGGGGATATAGAAACTGCTAGTTCTAAAGGGAACATGATTGAGAAATTTAAGGAATTAGAACTCCAGTGGAAGACACAGCAAAGATGAAATATTAAAAGCACAATGGGCAATACAATGATACCTTGGGTCTTGGTTAAAGGCTGAGCTAAAGAGGAGTTTGGCCAAGATTATTTAACCAAGAAAGGTGAAAGTGGAGAAGTTTTGTTTGAGTAGTGGATAGTTTTGGCATATCCAGAACAACTGATTTCATCTCTTTCACTAAGAAAGACCGTATGAGATAAAGATAAAAAATTTCAATGTTTGGGCCAGAAATCAGAGAAAAGTTTAAGGAAAGAAGACATTCAGGGCCAGGAAAATTATAACCCTTTATGAAATAGAGAAGGCAAGGGACTAAATTAAGAAGTTTGATGAACTGTTTACAAACTGTTGAACTTTTCTGAAAGAATTGGGGGAATAGTAGAAGGAAATAAAACATGAGAGGATTACACTATCACAAAACAATGCCCCCCCCCCCACATACACATATACACTTGCTATGGAAAGAAATGCTACCCAATGCTACCACACTCCAGAACTGAGAATAAACAGTCCCTTGAGGAGCATGTGAGATACTGGACCTTGCTATGTCCCTAGGGGCAAAGACTTCAGAATAATCAACTATAGCTTCATTTCATATAGGAATCTGCTGGGAGAAAATTCTCTGGATTGATAAATTCAGGGGGGTGGGAAAATCATCCCTAGGAGGCTGATATCACAGGCTTAAGCAATTCCATAGAAGCAGTAATGGAAAAATTCAGAGGCCCTGGAATGAATGTGCCTGCTCACGTGAGTAAGTGGATCTTTCACTGGCAGAGCCCACCCTCAGACACTTGGAGTTCAAAGGGGAAATGGAAATTAAGAGACTCTGGTACTCTGGACAGGAGATAAAGGCATCTCAAATTGGATGAAAATTTCTAAACAATTGCAAGAAGGTAGTATAATCTCAAATGCTGCAGTCTAAGAGATAAGACCATAAACATGAATAGATTTCTCCTGGAAACCCTCCACCCCAGATACCCGAGAATGGCAATGCATAGCCCCAAATTAAACACTTGCTGGGAGATGTCTCCCATTTGAATTTAAATGTACATTTTATAGACCCTTACCCTCTGCCATAGATCTATTAGCATTCTGCTGAAGTTGAATCTAATTTCTCTCTCTGTATTCCTTACCTTGGATTCTATTCATTGAGGTTTGCTGTGATCTTCAGCATCACTAAGTAGTAGGTTTGGGAAACTTAATTTTTGCCTGTGATGAAAAGTACTTCAGAAGTTGCTTTTCTTTCTTTCACACATTTGTTTTTCTTTTGTTCATTTGCTCATTCTTTTGTTCCTTCTTTCATTCTTTCATTTTATTCTTTCTGTTTTTTTCCTGTATCTGGTAGGATTGGGGATGGTGCTGGTGCTGGGATAATTTTATGTATCCTTTTACCCTTTAGAAACTTTAAAAAGTGAGGTGCATTATTGAAATTATCCAAATGTTGAATTCTCAAAGGCACTAAATTAATTCTTGTGAGCAAAGCCTGGGATGCAACTCCTGAGGACTCTGGATTCTCTATAGGCACTAAGAACCCCTCCAGCTGAGACCGAGAAGAGTGAGAAATTAGGGAGGATGACTTTTAAGCTCTCCTTTCTCATTTCTTTTAACTTCAAATCAAATGGCAGCAGAATTTGATTTTTGGCTTTACTATCATAGAATTTCAACATTCAAGATGATTACTCTTTGAATTTTAATTTCTCGTGAACCACATTGGACAAGGAAGTTGAACAAAATTTGTGACAGCAAATAGAATAGTGACTTTTCAGCCTTGGTATGGAGTGGTCTTGGGGTTAATTTAACTAATTTCCTGTTCTGACACATTCAGAGCCTTTTGAGGGAGAACTATACACTTGACTATGGAGGGTGCATCCTTCATTGGCAGTGGTTCCAAGAAGAACCCAAAGGATAATGGCTGGAGAGAGGCCTTGTAAAGGTAGGAATAGAACCACTGTCCCCTGGTTGATTATCCACTTAATGGTTAGACCTAGTAAGTTAAGGGAAAAGCTACTAAATGTTAGGAAAAATATTTTCCCTACTCTAGATGCTTCTTTTGCATTCATCCTTGCTCACTCCTTTCCTAAAAAGACTGAAATAGCTGATGGGTGATTTGGGATAAGGGACGGGGCATCACATGTCTTAAGAGCTGTTGCTACTCTTAACTTACAATTGCTTTCAGTTCTGCTATTATCTTAGTGGTGAAGCTCTTGTCCCTGAGGGTAAAGTTTTGTCTTGGTCCAATATTGACTGTGGGTTTTTGACTGTGGGTGAATAAGTCAGTCTAATTCTGGAGTTCAATATCATGAAACCCAACTCCCTGCAGATGTAAGCTACATACCTCATATTAGCTTTTTATGTTGTACTGGTAGTATTTTACCTTTTAATCTGCCAATTCCAGTCTTATTTTCTAGGGGAAATACTCCACACTCCTGATGTTTCCTTTCACATGCAGTGGTGTACATTTGTATAACCTTCCTGACCTCTCTATCCTGCCCACACCCTTCCCTTCTACTTACTTCATGTAGAGAGGAAATGATTTCTCTGATTGTTAGTTTTGAGAAAGAAACTGTGCATACCTTCTTCTTCCCTTTCACTTTGGAATCAGTCAGCCAATTGCTTTTGGCCATATCACGAACTTAGTGGTAAAGTCTCTTCTACAGGGAAGGCCTGCAGTTATCCAGCCTCAACTTACAATGTGTGCCTGTATTACTTGAGAATATTCAACAATGCTATAGAAACAAAGAAAAACAAGTAGGAAGGATGAAATCCATAAGATGTGTTTAAGTAGAAATTAGTAACCTATAAGATATGATGTCATGGATAAAGTAAACAGAGCATATAAGTTCTAGACACAGATTGAAAGGGAAGAAACGCCAAGAAGATCTAAATATACATAATTTACTAAATATACATCAGGCACTTGAAGCACATAATATTGGTGATACATGTGAAGCAGCATTCAGTAGTCATGATGTCTTAAATCAACCAATGATGACAACTTTTCTGTCCTCACGAGTTCTCTCCTCAATAAATACAGGCAAAATCCATGGTTGCTCATCAGAGTAATTAAGCTACAGAAATTGCCAGGCCTATCTTCCCCAAGTCTCTTCAATAGAGTAAGAATGGGTGGCTCAGCCAACTTCTGTCTGTGGGTCTCCTTGCTCAAAACTCAACTCTTGTCCTCACAAACACATCATCAACAGAGAAACCTGATTTAGCAGAGAGAGACAGGACTCAGGGTATGTGGTTCTTCTACCCCTCTTGTAGCCTATCCTAAGTGTGCTAATCAACCTCCTTCTCTTTCCCTTTGCTTCTCACTGTGAATCTTAAAATGATTTAATAAATCATGTGATTTGAACATCTTAACTTGGCCTGTGGGCCTTTTTGGTCCGTGACCTCTGGGATAGCTTGCCCAGTGGTGTACTTGGAGGCTACCATTGGCATCAGGGTAATTTCTCATGTGATAAAACTGATTTTCAGTTGTTTCAAAACTATGTAAAAGAAGATGGGTTTTATTCACTAGATTCCTATACTTTAACATCCGTCAGTAGATGGATGGATAAACTGTGATTTATCCCTATAATAGAATCTAAACAACTATTTAGATGACTAAAATGGATGCATAGGTAACAACAGGGTAAATCTCCAAAATGCAATGTTGAATATAAAAAATTACATTATAAAAGGTTACACACAGTGAGATAAATTTACATAAATGTTAAAACATATAAGTAACTGGCTGTCCCTCACTATCCGTTTTGTCCTTTCTTTGAATAAGAGAACAGCCATTTACTCAGTATTCAGCAGAGTTCATGGACAGACAGCTAGATACTTTTCAGCTTCCCTTGAAGCTAGGTTTGAACATATGCTAAATTCCTCCCAGTGTGATGTGAACAGATCATGTATTACATCCGTAAATGTGAAAGGTCACTTCAAGGGCACCACTACCTCCCTTTTGCCCTTCCAATGACTGGGACGCAGGAAAGCCTAGCTTCCACCACGAGGACAGCCAAGATGATGATGGAGCAACAAGCAAAGAAACTTGAGTCCTGCCTGACCTTGTGGATCAGGGCCAGCCACCTTCCCTGGATTACTATGCTGTTACTGGTTTCCTCACCTTGAACTATGATATTTTTGAGCCACAATATTTTGGAGTTCCTTTGTTATACTATCTTAGACTGTATCCTAATTAAAATAACACAAAATGATAAATTTATTTATAAATACATATGAAATAAATTAGAAAATATTTATAAAATGGTTCACACCAACTTTAAGATAGTGGTTAATTCTGGGGAAGGAGAGAGGTGAAGGGATGGGGATATATCTGTTTGTTTTTTGAAACAGGGAACTAACCTGAAGCAATTATGTCAAAAGTCAACATATATTTTATTCAGGATATTTAAAATACTTAATAATTGCAAATAAATTACAAATAATACTGTTTAAATATTTAATAATTATAAGTCATTACAAATAAATACTCTGGGACACCTATGACATGAAAAGTGATTGTGCATCTAGAAGGCTCCTGTTACATGGCAGGCCATGCCATTAAAGAAATATAGACTGACCAGTCTTTTGAAATAGGTCATGGAATTTTTTAAAGCTTGGAGGTCTTGTGACCAATTTGTGCACTGTGAAGGATTGTTACTTGAGCACTGAAGAGATATCTGTCAAAATTTCTTGATGGCTTTCCCAAGAAGACATGTAGCAATATGGAATTCAATTAGAGATTAAAGAAAATCATGAGTTTACATAGGGAGTACTGAAAAAATTCCTAAAAATTTTAATTTTGATATACCTCAAAATCAAACACAGACAGTCTTAAAGGATCAAGTTTATAAGCACAGGCTATGAACTACTGTATGTTCCCATGATGCCATGCATACCTACTGATGGTCAAAAATGATTTAGAAGAATCTTTCAATTCTGAATTTGAAGAAGGCTTAGATTATGATTTTGAAGAAGAAAATGACTTCTAGATTATTATATTGAAAAATCACTGGCATTAAAATATGTGGGTGTTGGGCATTGAATCTTGTACCCCACAAAACACATGTTCTTAATCTTAAGCTGTATTCCTGTGGGTGTGAATCAATTTGTAAACAGGACCATTTGAGGATATTATTATTAGTTATGGTGTGGCCAAATTGGATCAGGGCAGGTCTTAATCCATATTGCTGGAGGCCTTACAAAGAGAGAAAATTTGGATGCAGTCAAAGAAAGCCAAAGGAAGAAGCTAGAAGTCAGTAGAAACTGGACAAACAGACCCAAGGAGAAAGAGATCACCATGTAACATGAGACAGAGATGCAAGACGCAGGACCTCAAGGACTGCAGCCAGGTAGCACCAGAACACTACTGACCCTAGGAGAAAGCATGGCCTTGTTAACACCTTGATTTGGAATTGTAGCCTCCAGAACCATGGGACAGTAAGTTCCTATTATTAAGCCAACCAGTGTGTGGGGTTTGTCATAGCAGCTTTGGCAAACTAAGAGAGTGAGTAAATGTAGGCTGTGCTTGGTTAGTTAAAACCTAAAAAAGTATGTATCTATCTTATCTCTATCTGTTTCTGTGTTTCTCACTACATGCTGTTTTCCCACTGTGGCAGACAGAAGTGGTCACCTTAATCCTGGGAACTGTGAATATGCCAAGCAATGCAAAATGGGCTTTGCAGAAGAAATTGGGGACATGGATGTTAAGATAAGGAAATTATCTTGGATTATCTGGGAGGACCCAATGTAATCACATTAGCTTTTGAAAACAGAACTTTCTTACACTTGAGAGCAGAACAACAAGTCAAAGAGGTGTGGCAAAAGGGGCAGTTAGAGATACTTGACACATGAGAGGAACTTGACTCATCATTGCTGGAAAAAGTCATACAGAATGTGAAAAGGAAGGTAGGTAGCCTCTAGGACCAAAGACTGGCCTCCAGTTAACAGCCCACAAGGAAAAAGGAATCTCAGTCCTGCAACCACAAGAAACTCAATTCAGTCAACCACCTGAATGATCTTGGAAGTGGATTCTTCCCCAGATTCTCCAGTAGGGAACATGGGTCTGCAGACACCTTGATTTTGACTTTATGAGATGCTAAGCAGAGTAGCCAGTTCAGCCCACCTGGTAACTTTTTTTTCCTTTTTTTTTTTAGATCTCTAGTAACTGAGATAATATATTTGTGATGTTTAAGTTTCTCGGATTTGTGGTAATTTGTTATGGCAACAATAGCAAATTATTATACCCACTGAACCAGTGTGAATTTTGTCCAGTTTCTAAGAAGAAAGGACCTGGTTCCAATGACTTAAACTCATAAGAGGTTTTTTTCCTCTTGAAAATGAAGTCCAAAAGTAGGTAATCTATAACTGGTAATATCAGTCCACAAAGTCATGGGAATCCACAATCATTCCTTAGTTTCATTTTGTTCACTCACTGTGTGCCAATTCCTTCCTCAAGGTCATAAGATGTTTGCTAGAATCTGGTCTTCACATTCTTATTCCAAGCAGAAAACAGTGGAAATGGGGAAAGGAAAAAAAAGAGGCACATGCCAAATTAAGCTCACTTAAGGAATTTTATGTAAATTCTACCCCACAACTTCTGCTTACACTTTTCTGTTTTGGAAACATTCTTTCTTCATTTAGCTAACTCCTATTTTTCCTTTAAGACTACTTACCCTGTGCCCCAGGGATTTCTGAAAAGTATTCCTGACTCTTGGGCCTAGATCAGGTGTGGTATGAATAGACTTAAAAGACATTCTGTGTATTCATCCATAATAACATATCACATATATTAAAATTGCTCATTTAATTGTCAGTCTCCACTACTAGATAGTTAAAGGCAGAGATTTTCTTGTGTTCCTAGTGTTTGGCATCCATAAGTTGTTTACAAAATAGAGCAACCATTTAATTTGCCTTCCAAACAAGATGCTAATAATGACTTCACTGGGACAATAGTTAAAAGCTGGGCAAACTGGGACATATGGTCTTCCTATCAATAAATGTTTGGTTAATGTATACAAACCATTGCACTGGAATTTTTTAAAAAATTGGCTTCCACACTGGACTATGAGTTACTTCACAACTTTTGCATCGAGCATAATTCACAGCACACTGTAAGAGCTTCATGAATGGCTAAGAAATTCATAAATACATGCTACTGCAGATCACCTGCATCGCTTTACCTGAGACAGGGCATTCACTCTTTATGACCTGGAGAGAATTGATAGAAAATGATGATTCAAATAAGAAAAAGTGCACTTTTAGGTGAGTGTATGAGAAAATACTTTCATAGAAGAGGTATTATGAACCACCGTGTTGTCTACCATTAACATTTACTTATATGGTTGTTTTTCCTGAAGAGCCTTCTTTTTTTCTCTTTTCTACTGAAAGTTTTGTGATATCCCATAGTCCTCAAAGTCCATCATAAGTACTTCATCCCCTGAACTTCCACACTTCTTGGCCTTACCAGAGGATGTGGTCACTGTGGAGAGCAGGGTTGAGGCAGGGTGTACACAAGAAAACAAGTGACTTTTGGAAGATCTCTAACTTGGAAGTCAAATGCCAGAACTGCTTCATTCACTCACATTTCTTGGCTACAAATTCAGTTCATTCAGTTTACTTTCAGAAAAACATGTCTTAGTTCTCCTTCCCCCTGGTTTTTGTTGTTATTATATTATCCACCTTTGATAATTTTTTTTCTTTTGTGTGAGTCTTCTGCTCACAAGACAATTTTGTGTTAAAATTAAGAAATACTTTTGATTGAGTGATACAAAGCAAATGTTTAGAAGATTTGCAGAGTTCTTTGTTTACATTCTGAATTTAAAACAATTATTTCCAGACATATTCATTACCTACTAGCTGTTCCAAGTTCCCAAACCACAATTAAATTTAGTTAAAAATTTAACTAACAAGATACACACTTATTCCCAGACAGACACAAACAGGCAATAGGGTCAACATTAAGTCAGGTTCTGAGGAAAGCAGGTTTTGGTGATTGTGTTCTTGAGATGTTTAGAAATGTGTTTATAAGGATGGGGCACTTACTACTGGCCCAGCATTCCAGATTTCCATGTAATTATGCAACAATAATTCCATTGGAGAAGTTTCAATGTACACATATAAACCAAAATAAATGCAAAACACCTACTCCTTTTCATAAGGCTCAAAAACCAGTCAGAACTAAGACAAATCTATCAGACGTCTTCAGGAAGATACTAAGTCATAAGGATTCCGACTTTTGAACAGACAGGTTACAGCTTGTCTTTGCACAAAGAACCAAATTCTTCTAAACTACACCAAAGTAATCTGAGCTAATTCATTTACGTTGCATATTCAGAGCCAAAGAAAATTAGTCCTAGGAGAGGCTACGTACTAGAAAGATACCTGGATCTACCACTAAATAAACAAGAAACCTAGTGTAAATTATTCTCCATTTCATGGCTTCATTTTCTTCAATGATAAACCTGATCTAAATGATCTGTAAATTTGATTCCAAATATAAACATCTGTGAATTCAAGGTATCAGAGATTGTGACAAGTGCATCTCCTGACCACTAGTCGTCCTTCTTGTGTAGAAAATGAGGATGCTAGTGTGAAAAGATTTTGGTTTAGCTGGTCATTTATCAAATGTAGAAGTCATTGTGGCTACAAAATGCTTGGCCTCTGTTTTCTTATTGTCATCATTCTTCTTCTAGGAGTTATTTGTGTACACATCCAAAGCTCTGTGTTATAGAGAAGATGATATTTTTGGATAACAGAGTTTCTGTTTGGGGTGATGTATGGAGGTGATGGTAGCACCCACTATGGATGTAATTAATACCACTGAAGTATACACTTAAAAATGGAAAATTTTGTGTTTTATATACATGTTATCACAATAAAAAATTTTAAAAATAGCTATGTATCTTTTCTTTACACTATCATGTAGAGTATAATACAAGCATAAATTTTATTTTATATAACATTTGAATTTGCTTTTTTTAAAAATTCTTAATGAAGAAGCTAATCTGAACTCTATCATTCTTATACTGTTTTATCAATCAGATAAGCTAACATTGCTTCCATGTAATGCTTACTATTAAGAAAATAATGTAAAATCATGTATTCAACTAAATTGAATTATAATTTTGACAAACATCTTTATATCAGTAGAATTATGTCCTGTAGTGTGTCAAACATTAATTCCAGAATCTTTAATTAATTTTAAATTTTTGGAATTATAATAAATTAAGTTAATTAATGGATGATCTTGGATAGTTGGATAATTTCTAAGTAATATAGAATATGAAAACATTGTTTTAATATGGTTTTAATATACAAATATTGTTTTAATATACAAATATTATTTTGCCTCTTACCTTTATATGTTATAGAGTGGTCATATATTTGGATCATATTAATGACTGTATTCAGTTTACCATTTTTAGGAAGGTGTAAAAGGAATTAGTGTGACCATAAGGAGTGGTATAATGCTATCCCAACAGAGATTTTTTCTCTTCTCCATTCATGAGCTCTGTGAGTATGCTAAAATGTATGTATATGACACATAGCTATCAATTACCTGTCTCCCAGTTCTCTCTGTGAAAAAGTAGTAAATTAATATAGTGGAAACTTATAATTTATATGAATGACTGAGACTTTATTAGGTACAGTAGTGACAAAGACGGTATCAAGATAATGGATGTGTTTTTGTTTGTCAAGTGTAAAAGAGAATAGTTTTGACCCAAAGTTAAGTGTCAGGTTTTCCATAATGTGAAAGAAGACAGTAAGAGACAAAATTTGTATTGGTATAGAAAGTTGTAGTAGACTTGCAGAGTGCAAACTTTATTACCTTGGTTTCTAATATCTTGAAATAATGAATCTGAAAAGAAGAAATAAACTGTGTTAAAATTTTGGCAAAGTTTATTCAATGTTGAGGGACTTATTCAAAAGATGATTTATAAAGAAGGAGTTTGTGAATCCTTTATTACCAGATATTATATTCATACTATGCCAGGATTTGGCTTTCTTTCTTTCAAAATGATAAATGTGTGTTGACATATTCTGCTCTTTATAGATGTGGTAAAAGTTTACCCTTTACCTTCTGTGAAATATGTTCAGATAGCAGATACTCTCTAGCTCATGGCCATTAAAAAACAAAAATGTTCCTCACTTCCAAAAGAGTTAAGCTTTCTGAAAGTTTTGTGTTGAAGATATTTTATTGTTGTTCTGAAATAGCCAAAGTTCCATTATTTATTCTTTTCCGGTATTCATGATTTTATATTAAGTATCCAAATGCATTCTCATAATTCTTTTCCTTTTGCTTTCCAAGATCAGACCCAAATTCAGGAAAAAGAAATCCAATATGCTGTTTACACCTAAATCTATTGTTGAGATTTCCCAGAGGGTCAAAGAGCAATCACAAAATTTGTGCTTCCCTTCATGAAGAGGGATGCCATAAATAAGTCTGGTTTAGTTTGTCTGATATTTCTTAAATAGTTCAACACTACAATAAGAGCTGCAAAGAAAGAATTGTCAGAATAAAAGAGAAAGTTCAGCCTTCCCCAGGTCACTTTCCCCAGGCAAGGAGGCTCAGCAAATAATGAGACCTTGCAAAGAGAGAAATTCACCCACACCGATAGGTACTGCACGTGAAACTAGTAGAGATAAAGTTCTTGGGCTTGGTTTTGTAACCTGTGGATAGAAGAGCAAACAATGTAGAGGCTTTTGAAAATACAATCCTAGATTCCTTTTGCAATTTTTACATGGAAGACAATTCTCTGGCATATATATATATTTTCTTAACACTGTATGCCCCTCTGTATTCAAGGAGGTTAACACCTTGTGTTGCATCTATGTAAATGAACTGGCCAGAACACAGTAAAACCACAATTTGTGGGTGTGTGTATGATTTTGTGTGATTGAGAATAATCTTTGGAGATTATTTGTGATCACAACGATGTCTGTTAAGAAAAATATCCCTAATTTGGAGATCAGACAAATAAATGGCAGCATGCATTTTCAGTTACAGGAGAGCATTTTTTTTAACAGGCCCATCCAAGAATTATTTAACTAGTTAAATAATCTAAACCATTTATCCTTGTTGTGCTTGCTCCTCACTCTTGATTAAGTGTTTGGATTTTGTGAGCTTGATATTTACTTTAATAAAGAGGGTGACTGTTCTAGTTTGCTAATGCTGCTGGAATGCAAAACACTAGAGATGGATTAGCCTTTATAAAAAGGGGTTTATTTGGTTACAAAGTTACAGTCTCAAGGCCATAAAGTGTCCAAGGTAACATATCAGCAATCGGGTACCTTCACTGGAGAATGGCCAATGGTGTCTGGAAAACCTCTGTTAGTTAGGAAGGCATGTGGCTGGTGTTTGCTCCAAAGTTCTGGTTTCAAAATGGCTTTCTCCCAGGATGTTCCTCTCTAGGCTGCTGTTCCTCAAAAATGTCACTCTTAGTTGCACTTGGGATATTTGTCCTCTCTCAGCTTCTCTAGAGCAAGAGTCTGCTTTCAATGGTTGTCTTCAAACTGTCTCTCATCTGCAGCTCCTGTGCTTTCTTCAAAGTGTCCCTCTTGGCTGTAGCTCCTCTTCAAAAGTTCACTCAGCTGCACTGAATTCCCTCTGCCTCATTTATATAGCTCCATGGATCAAGGCCCACCCTAAATGGGTGGGGCCATGCCTCCATGGAAATATCTAATCAGAGTTATCACCTACAGTTGGGTGGGGCACATCTCCAAAGAAACACTCAAAGAAATCTAATCAAAACTGATAACATCTGCCCACACAAGATTACATCAAAGATAACGGTATTTGGGGGACACAATACATTCAAACTGGCACAGTAACTGTATAACTGGTCTAACCAACCAGGTTGCTATTAATACTTATGCTTGAACAGCAGTGTCCAGTAGAGATGCCAGTGCTTTCTTAGGCACAGAATAGAAAATCCCAAAGATTGTTGCCCTAAAGGATATTAAGTTTTGTGTCTAACTAGCAACTGTATTCAAATGTACATAGATACCCTGTTCTTCAAATGCTCTTTGAATCTGTTTCACCATCTGCTAGTTCCCTAATTAATGAGTAGTGTGAGAGTCATGTTTTTAACTTTTTGAAAATTGTACTTTGACAGATGTTTTGCAAAGGAAACTCTGGGATTTAAAAGTCCTGAGAGGTATGTGCCGGTTTGAATGTACTGTGTCCCCCAAATGCCATTATCTTTGTAATCTTGTGTGGGGCAGAAGTTTCGGTGCTGGTTAGATTTGCTTGGAATGTGCCCCACCCAGCTGTGGGTGATAATTCTGATGAGATGTTCCCATGGAGGCATGGCCCCGCCCATTCGGGGTGGGCCTTGATTAGTGGAGCTATATAAATGAGCTGACTCAGAGAGAGGGAAGGGAGTGCAGCTGGGAGTGATGTTTTGAAGAGGAGCAAGCTTGCTGGAGAGGAACATCCTGGGAGAAAGCCGTTCTGAGGCCAGAGCTTTGGAGCAGACGCCAGCTGCCTTCCTAGCTAGCAGAGGTTTTCTGGACACCATTGGCCATTCTCCAGTGAAGGTACCCAATTGCTGGGGTGTTACCTTGGACGCTTTGTGGCCTTAAGACTGTAACTGTGTAGTGAAATAAACCCCCGTTTTATAAAAGCCTATCCATCTCTGGTGTTTTGCATTCTGCAGCATTAGCAAACTAGAACAAGGTATTTTATTGGGAAAAGGATTTCATGCGCAAATAAGTTTGGGAGACTGTGATTATTTTTTACCAAAATAACTTCCCTATAACCCTTGGTCTCTGTAGACATTTTACACACACACACACACACACACACACACACAGGTACACATGCACACATGCACACGTACACATGCACCACTTACTTTTATTCTTGTATTTAACCCTGCATTTCCTAAACACTTGACTCTCGTGTCTTCTCACTTTCTTTTTCCGTGTGTGTGTGTGTGTGTGTGTGTGTGTGTATGTGTGTGTTAACATCCTATTGGATTTTTCTCCAAGCTACATTGTAAATTTATGCACTCCTATCTCCCCTAATGTCTCCCCCTAGTTTGAGTCATTTTCATCTCTTGCCTGCCTTTAGCCGTAGTCTAAAGCATGGGTCCCCTGCTTCCTCACCTCTCCCTGAGCCATTCTCCACATCGTAGCCTAAGTGAACTTTCAAATATATAAATCATCTTTTGTTTTTCCTATTTAAATGTTTCCATTAGCTTCCCAATGTCCTCAAAATGAAATCCAAATGTTTCCCTTGAGAGGCCCAACATGTGATGTGCCCCCTGTCTGCCCCTCTCTCCTCACCTCAGCCCTCCCCACCTTCCTGCTCCCCATATTCTAGACTCACCAGCCTTCTTCTTCTTCCTAGCACTAGCCACGCTTCTTCTGCCTTAGGCTCCAGCTGCCTGGAATGTTCTCCCTCCTGATCTTTCCGTGGTGGTTCCTCCATGCCCTCCAGTCCCAGTTTAAATGTCACTGAGAGAAGCATTCTTGACCACAGTCTAAAGTAGCTCCTCCACCCTTCAAAACATGTAAAAATTTTCACACCATTCTATTTATTTTATTCCTACTATTTGTCACTCTCTGAAATAGTTTATTTACTGATTTGCTTCTTTATTAGCACCACCACTCCAATCTTGTCTTTTGTTTCCAACTCCATCCCCAGCACCTAGGACAGTGACTGGCATTCAGTAAGCACTCAAAAAATTTTATCACATGAATGAATTAATTATTGCTATGGAATAAACCATGCAAAGATTGGTTTTGTGACTGAGGAGTAGTGAACAAAGTTGGAAGGTGGTCTTTCCCTTGATTTAATGTGTCTTCCTCAAAGGGCCCTATTAGATGTGTGAGGATTTGGGAAGTAGTGTTCTGTCATCTGAGGTCTTCCTAACCTTTAGCAGAGAGATTCCACCTGATGCAGGGTCAGGGCTTGTTGTTTCCCTCTTGCCTTCTAGATACCACATACAAGTAGCCAGAATAGAAAAAGGTCCTCATGACCCCATTTCAGGATGGTGAATGCTCTAAATGCCCCACATGTTCTACTTTAGGATTGCCTGAAAGTGTCCTCTTTTAATTAAAATGAATTCCTAGAAGGATTAAGGCAGAGGTAGGAGTAAAAAAATTGTTTTCCAAAGGCAGGAATTCTGCCTGCAGGCAGGTTCTCTTTGGCCCAAACAAGTGTTTAAATATTTGAGTTATTGCCAATATTTAAAAATTAAGAAGTTTTCAAATAAATCTCTCTCTCTCTCTCTCTCTCTCATTTTTTTTTTTTTTTTTTTTTTTTCTTCTGTTGAAAACCAGGCCCCTTGGTGGCAATCTGTTGTGCTGAGCATCAGCTGCCCTTTTGCAAGAGAGCTTGTATCCTCCAGGGCTTTCCAGTTCCCTCGTGACCCAAGGCATTCACTGAGGTTACTTGCTTGGACTTTATGATGCTTAACTTAGGCTACGATCTTATCCTACCTGATAATGAACCAGCCGAAAGTTTTTGTTTTTCTCTAGGAACTAGACGACGCTTCTGAATTTTGTTATAGGTAGGAGCTGATTTTTTTTTTATTAAATGGGGTACTTTATGGTAATCATAGCTATATAGACTGAGTTTTAGAAAGGATTTTAGAGGTCATCTAGGTAATCCCCACCACAGTGAAAGAATCATCTTATTAAACCTTTACAACAACCTTTTGAAGAAATCATTAATTTCCTTCCCTTTGATAAGGAAATGGGTCCTCAGAGAGATCAGGCAGCTAGTAAGTGGCAGAATCTGGGATCAATCTCACTTGCATTTGTTTTCAAGTCCAGAGTTCTTTCCAGAGTACTCCACTGCTTTCCACAGGAGGGCAGGATTCATGTGCAGCTGATGTGAGGGCTTTGCCACAGCCAGTTCTCCAGGTTGTACATTGTCCTGGACTTTGACTTCAGGCACAGTTCTGGATCCCTTATTTCACTGGTGTAACACTGTGTAAGTGCTGCTCTTGATTTTGATTGTGATCATCTGGCTCATGTTCCTTTCTTGCTACTTTTAATCCATTTGTTCACTCTTTGGCTTGTGGACTGCCAGGTTTTAGTGGTGGTTTTCCTGAACTCTCTGGATTTCAACACCACCTTCTTCTCTAGAGCCCTGATACTCAAGGTTGGAGGGCTAACAACATGGCGTCAGTTGGGAATTTGTTAGAAATGCAGCATTGCAGGCTTCTTCCAGGCTACAATAATCAAAATATGTATTTTAACAAAATCTCCAGGTGATTCATATGCCCATTAAAGTTGGCAAAATACTGCTCTATATGATTACTTTCCCAGCCGTCATGAAGTAGGCCTCCTTAACTGCTGCAGCTATCCTGCAGTCCCACTGGATCCATTCCAGTTAATCAGAAATCTTAAGACAGTATCTTGCACTTTTGATGTCATCCCTTCTATTGGCCTGTGATTGTCCTACTGTTCCCTGGACTCCACTTGGCTGTCATACTGATTTGGATGACATTGACAATAGCGTGTGTGTGTGTGTGTGTGTGTGTGTGTGTGTGTGTGTGTGTGTGTATGTGTGTACACATGCATGGTCAGGAAAAAATACTTAGTAGAGGAATATATTTTCATGGAAATGGTAGATTTTTGAACTGAACATTAAAGATTGAGGGGGATTTCAAAAAGGTGGCATTTGGGAACAGAGAATGGAGAAGGAAACCTTTTATAATAATAGCCAATGAAATTAGGCATTTCTTATGTGACAACCAATGCTTCAGATACATTTCTCTCATTTAATCCTCATAAAACTCTATAAGTTAGGTTTATTATTATTATTATCCCCTTTTACAAATGAAAAAACAGAGGTGCAAAGATGTTTAATTAACTTGCCCAAAGCCACAAAACAAGTACATGGTAGAGCAGGTCTTTGATCCCCAGCTGTGTAAATGACACGCCCATGCTCTTAACCACATCACTACATGGGGAATCAATGTGAGAAAATGATTCTAGGGATAGAAGAGAGGGGTTCAACTCATTGCACCATGAATAGTCAAAATTAGTTAGAACATGTTAGAGAAGAAGAAAATTAGAGGAAAGTAGGAGCAGCTGCAGAAATTTGGTGTAGTATATTAAATTTGAGGTGGCTTAGTGGTATGGTGAGGGCAGCCAAAGACCAATAAAGATACATAGGCAAGAGGCCATGTAAAGCTTGTCCTTGTCACTGCTAGTTGTGGGGAATTTAGCTGGGTCAAGAGCATGTATGACCTCAAATGTTGAACTGGATAAAGTTAAAATGATGAAACTGAGATTTGTGAACAGGGGGCTTTGGAGGAAAGAGAGAGTGAAAGGGCCATGAGAGATAAGGAGGGAATAAGAACTAAGCTACAGCAGGGGCCAATAGTTTATAAAATAAGAGACAGTAGAAAGCCATATTCTGTGACTGGCATAGTCTTGAGGAAATGAGAATAATAAAACTGAAGTTTGATAGAATGACTAACAGAATTGGGGTCTTTTAGGGGAATGCTAGTTTGGGCCACTTACAGATCTAGCCTCTACTTAAACACTTGAAGTGATAGAGATCTCTAGTTTGCCAGGCAGTCTGTTCTACCATAAAGTAAGTTGAATTATCATTGATGAGAAAACAAAGATTCATATTAATGAAAAAAGAAGCTTGTTTGAAATTCAAAGCTGATCTTGGAATAATGAGGTCACCTTACTCCAGAAATACTTTTCCATATACACCTCGAAGAGATTTGTATATTTTTAAAACTACAAAGAGAAACCTGTAATTAAATAATAACAACAATTTAATGAAACAAATACTAATAATGATATGTAAAAATTTGGATTGGAAACTTGAAGGAAAGATAAAATTTGATAAGAGGAAAAAAAGTGTTCCAGGAGGAGGGAGTAGCATGTGTGAATACCCTGGGGTGATAGAGAACAGGCAGTGTTTTTAGGGAATTGAAAGTGGTTCAGACTAGATAGGGTATGGGTGTGGTGGGGTTGGGGCAGATCCTGCAGGGCCTGGTGAATCTGGTAAACTCTTTGGAACTCCATCCTAAAAGCATTGGGACGTGAGATGGACATGATTGGTTCTCACCAGTGTCGAGTTGTCTTCTCCTTCCTGGGTACATGTAAGAGTACACTGCCCAGAATCTTTGCTGCTGGAAAGAGATATGTATCTAATTCTGGCCAAGGGACTGTAAGTAGCAATTTGGAGTGTGGTAGGGGGAATAATGGCTTCCCCAAAATGTCCATGTCCTAATTATCAGAGCCTGTGGATAGTTACTTTACACAGCAAAATGGACTTTGCAGATGTGATAAGCCTTTTGAAGTGGGAGATAATCCTGGATTATCCAGTGGGCCTAATATAATCATAAGGGTCCTTTTAAGAAGGGGGCAGGAGGCTCAGAGTCAGAGAAGATGCAACAACAGAAGTAGAGGTGAGAAAGAGAGATAAAGAGAGAAATATGAAGATTCTATGCTCATGGCTTTGAAGATACAGGAATGAGCCATAAGCAAAGCAACAGGTGGAGCCAATTATTGAGCAAGAGAACAGGGAAAGAGGATGATGAAGGTGGAGAGATGAGTTTAAATTTCAAAAAAGTAATTGTGGTAACATATATAAGAAAAATTTTGCCACTTTAACCATATTTAAGTGTACAATTCAGTGACATTAATTTGGTTTTCTTAAGAGGTTTCTATTGAACAGCCAAGCAGAGAGGTGTATTGTGGGAAGAAGAAAATATTGATCTGGTACTCAGTAAGAGTTCTAAGCTGGAAATTAGATTTGGGGGTCATCAGCATATAAATGACAATTGAATCCACTCTCTCACTCACTAAGTATTTGAGTGCCTACTACGTGCTGGGCACTATTGCAGGCACTGGGGAGTAAGCAGAAAAAAAACAGACTAAAGCTCTGTGTGCGTTCTGGTGGGCATGGGTGGGATGACCTTAGGGCTTGAGACAAGACAAGGGCCGAGGACAGAAACTGAAATAACAACTGTATTTAACGAATGGAAAGGAATGAAATACCAACTCTTTAGCCTGCTATAAAAGACTCTTTATCCCCTGACTTTTTAATTTCTCTTCAGACATGTCTCCTGAAATTTCCATGACACCAGCTTTGCTGAAAAGGAGATGAAGAGGGATCAACAGAGAGGTAGAAGGAAAACCAGGGAAGTGTATCAAGAAGACCAGAGGAAGGGACTATTTCTTGAAGAAAATAGTTAATTCTATTGGATACTCTGGAGAGATCAAAGAAGAGGGGGACTGGAGAGTATCTGCTCACTTTAGAACAACAGAGTCCTTGACAAGAGTGATTTAAGGTTCTGAGGCATTCTGTGGTCTCTAGACATGAGTGGGCTACCATGGCAGGGATGTGATATGCCCATTTCCTGCATGAAAAAAAACATTGCAAGATGCCTTAATTATCTACTGCGGTGTAATAATTTATCCTAAAACTTAGTGGTTTGAACAAGAAATATTTATATTTCTCCCTCAGTTTTGGAAGTGTAAGAATGTAGGAGCAGCTAGCTGGGTGGTTCTGGCTTAGAATCTCATGAGGTTGCTGCCAAGATGTCAACCAGAGCTGTAGACTCCAAAAGCTTGCCTGAGGCTGGAGGTTCTGTTTCCAAGCACTCTCTCTTGATTGTTGGCAGGAGCCTTCAGTTTCTCACTGGCTGTTCATAACATGGCAGCTGGTATCCCACAGAAAGAGTGATCCAAGAGAGAGAAATTAAGAGAGAGAGCCCCAATGCCACACTGAGTTTTAAATTCTAGTCTCTGAGTTGAGAATAATTACTTTTACCTTATTCATTGACAGCGAGTCACTGAGTCCAGACCACACTCAATGGGAGGGAATTACAAAAGGACATAAATCTCAGGAGCCAAGGATCATCATTTGAAGGATCATAGTCAGAAGGGCCATCTTGGAGTTTGGCTATCACTGTGGACATGGAAATGCAAGTAAGGGGACTTATGTATTTGAGATGTTGGGGTAGGTGGTAGTACTATATTAAGTTGCTTTCCTTAAAAATTCCAGTTGTAAATGTTGTTAAAAATAATAGTTTTTGGAGAGGTATCAAGGTGCTTGGTGTCTGAAGTATAGAAAGGAATCTGGCAAAAAGATGAGATTGCATCAGATAAATTTTTGTATTACTTAAATCTCTGTCAAGAGCAGTCACTTTAAGTTATTGAGATCTGACTTCTATGTTCCTTTTGACACACTTGCCACAGAGTATTCTATCAAACATCTTGCTGGAAGGGCCATATTTATCTATGTTTAATAGGCTATACATGATATATCCTGTTTCTCTTGTCTCCTATTTTAATATGATTTCTTTTCATACTATTATCATATTGTATTTTATATGTATTTTATATCTTAACAACATTTTTTTTAACTCTCTAATCCAACATTTCCAAAAGAGTGGACAAAAAAATACCTGATTGCCATGATACCCTCAATGAAAGGAGTTGGCAGAGTTACTGTTTGGTGAGATCTGAACCTACGTATCAGTTTATTAAATGTCCTGTAGTAAATGTAGTAAAATTCCTGCAGTAAATCTTTTAATAGTCATCTGATATAGTGTTTCTTGGAAAAGACTTTGGAGAAAAGATGATTTAATCCTTTTTCTCCTTTCTTTCTCAGCTCTTGTTGCTGGGATTCAGGATCTCATTTTGTCACCTGAGAACCACTGCAATAGTCTCCTCGTGGGTTTTCTGCTTCTGTTCCTCCTTCCCAATCCATTTTTACATGCTGGATATGGCTATCCTTCCAAAACAGAACCTGATCATAGCTCTTTCCCCTTTAAAAGCACTTTATAATGCTCTAGGATCAGGTGCAAGCTCTTTAGCCTGGCACGAAAGATCCTTCTGCTGCTTGTCCAGCCTTGTGTCCTTTTATATCTTCATGCACAAGTGCTGCTGCAGCCACATGGACATTCTGGTGCTCCCAAAACATACCACATTTTTTCCCCTCATTATGTCTTTTTTTTCCTGGAAAGTCCTTCTCTCTTTCTCTACTTGGAAAGATTATCAGTCTTTATCTATTTGAAATCTTTTTGTACTTACTTGATAGACAGATTTTTCTCCCCAATACATTTTATGTTCAAGTCTTCCAACCTTGCTTTTCATTTTAACTGTACTGAGTTGAAACACTTCCCAGTGAATCTAGCCGACTAGCCAACCTGGCTCATGACAGTCCACTGGGAAAGCATCAGCTTTTCTAGAGAAACCAGAAACGTTAACTGCAGCAGTTAGTGTTTGGCAAGATTGGAGTAAGTGTTTAGCAAGTACGACTACAACTCTTTTCAGAATTCAGAACTGGGATTCTTGTATGTTCTTTAAGCTTTGTTAGTTGATCAGCTCCTATGTCTCCTTTGCTGATCACAGAGGCAATCAACTGATTATAGATGCAAATCCCATCCCCTCACATTAACAAGTAGACCAGTGCTTGACCAAACAATTGGGCATCGTGACATAGCCAAGTTGACCCGTGAAATTAACCATCAGTGTTCATAAAGTCAAATTACTGCATTTTAAAGTCATTTGGAATCCTCCTTCACTGTGTGGATATGCTACCAACTAGATATATATTTGAGTTTTTTGGATTTGTTTTAAAATTTTTGATGAATAGAGATTGCTTTTAAATTTTAATATAATTTTTTCACTTCACAATATTACCTACTTATAAATCCATAGCAGTATATGAAAATTTTCCTCATCTTTTTTCAGCTGTACAGTACCACCATTGGGTGGTTGTTCCACAGTCTATTCAATCAGTTCCCTGTTGATGTATGTTCAGGGCAGTTCCAGTCTTTTGCTAATATAAAGAGTCTTGAAATAGTCTTTGTACATATGTCTTCTCGAATTTGTGTTAGTGTATCTTTGGGATTGTATCCTAGAATTGGAATTACTGAGTCAAAGGGTAATGCCTATGCAATTTTTCTAGATGTTACTAAACTCCCTGCCATGGACATTGTACCATTTTGCATTCACATTGGCAGTTCATGAGAATGCCTATTTTCCCATAGCCTCATTCACAGAGTATGTTGCCAAACTTTCGAATTTTGCCCAATTAGTAAGTGAAAAATGGTATCTTGGTGAGTTTTAATTTGCATTGTTCTTATTATGAGCAAATTTCATGGTCTTTTCATATGTTTTAAGAACTATTTGCATTTTTTTTAACTATCCGTTTCTCTAGCCTGAGTTTCTAAAGAGTTATTGGTCTTTTCTCCTCTATTTTTATGTTATTTATATATTAGGAATATATGTATTCTTACTTTCCTTTGTCAGTGAGACAAACTCCAAATATTTTCCACATTTGCCGTTTGTCCTGTGTCATGCAAAAATTTATCCTTAATGCTTTTGGATTTAGAGTTGTATTTAGGAAAGTTTTACCCCCTCTTATTTTATAGAGAATTCCCCTGTTTTCCTCTAGTATTTTTATGACTTCATTCAAATCTCTTATACATATGAAATTTATGCTGGTGTATGTTATGAGGAATGAATCCATTTGACCTTTTTCCATAAGGCTAACCAATGATCTTGACACCATTTATTTTACAAGTTTCTTTTTGTGCCATGATTTGAGATGCCGTTTATGGTAGGCAGAATAAAGTACCCTCCTCCCCTGCAAAAAAAATTATATCCACAGCTTAATCCCCGGAACTGTGAATATGTTATGTTACATGGCAAAGGGGAATAAGTTTGCAGATGGAATTAAAGTTGCTAATCAGCTGATCTTAAGATAGGGAGATTATCCTAGATTATTCAGGAGGGCTCAATGCAATCTCCAGAGAGAGGTAGAAGAGGTCAGAATCAGATTGGAAGGTGTTATGCTGCTGGCTTTGAAAATGGAGGAAGAGGCTTCTAGAAGTTAGAAAAGACAAGGAAATTGATTTTTCTCTAGAGCCAGGATTCTTATACTAAAAATAGGAGAAAGGAGATACAGCTATGAAATAGAAAAGATTAAATAAAAACCTTGTAGTCTTGAATTGGAATTGGGAAAT
This sequence comes from Choloepus didactylus, assembly GCF_015220235.1. NCBI lineage: Eukaryota > Metazoa > Chordata > Mammalia > Pilosa > Megalonychidae > Choloepus > Choloepus didactylus. Next base: position 41,026,969 of record NC_051314.1, read on the forward strand.
TCAATAGGGATATTGATATATTTTTTCTTAAAAATAAATCCTAGGTTAGCTAATGCAACATTCTTAAAACAATGATCACCCAAAAGCAATAAGCTCTCTAACATTCAGATTGTGGTCTTGAAATTCCATTTCCTGTTAAAAGGAACCAAAGTGCCCAGGCCAGGAAATACAGAACATGAGTTTGGAACATTTTAACGTACCAAATAGCAAAAAGGCTATCAAACACTACTAGGTCATGTTAAAAGAATTCAGTAATAAACTTAAAAATCTCTCCTGCAAAAGATGGAACAATTTGATCATCAATAAGGATGCAAGTTTCAATGACATTATTTCCAAATATGTTTAAAACTGTGGGTCTGCAATAATACTTCCAAAACAACAACAAAACATCACCAAGTGGCAGAAGACAAGTTCGTTTTTATAGATATACTCCAGCCAGTAAATGAAGACAGAGTGACTGAATTATACTGTCATTATTTTACCATCCTCCCATTGATCCCCACTGGGGTTCAAGAAACTGAGCATCAATGACTGCTAGCAAAATTAAAAAGAAACACAATATGCCTACTGATAGAACAATATACTACCATCTATAAAATAGTCTTGTAAAAAATTGAAATCTGAATCTGATCAAGCCTTAGATCTAACTAACAATTTACAGGAAAATAGAGAACATAAGAACATACTAATGACACCTTAGGGATGCAATTAGCAAAATCCAGGCCATGGGGAACTCTAAAGATCAAATGACTCAGTCTTTTCAACAAATAAATGTCAAGAGAAAAAAATGGATTTATCAATTAAAATAGACTTAAGAGACTCATGAACCAAACTCATTGTGCTAAACTTACACATAGAAGGAATCAAGCATCTGTCTTGTATTTCTTATTCAAACTGGACCACTGGGATAATAAAAAGAACAGACTTGCCCTTCCCATTTCCCAGCACCTGCCTCCTGATTGTCTTTTTCATCCTATATTTTGGACCCTGAATTGGCTTCATGGAGATTTGTTCTCCAATTAGTGAAGATCTCATAATTACAATTATGATTTATTATTAATAACAATGTGATAATAATAACGCGACTATTTCTTGAGCCTTCCCTTCATGCCAGTGTAGGTATTTCATTATCCCCATCTTATGGTTGGGGAAACAGAGGCTTAGAGAGGCTGAATAAATTGTCCAAGATCCCACAGACAATATGCAGCTGGAGGCTTACAGCTGACAACATGATCCCTTTTCCAGTGCTTCTTTCCCCAAGCACTTCATTCACTGCAAGCATACAGAAAGACATTACCTTTTTGATTATATGTTTTCTGACACCATGAGTGTAGTTAAGCTAGAGGCTCCATAGCCTCTAGAATGTGTGACATGAATAGAAAATACAGAGAAATCTGTATTTTTTTTTCTTTTTTTTTCTTTTTTTTTTTTTTTGTAGCTGAGGGATCTATGTTTTTGAATCTAGACTGGAGTTTTGCTTTAAATGGAGTGCCATTTCAGGATTGCTTCAGGGACCAATGGTGGTGGAGAGAAATGCTTTAGTCTAATAATATTAACCTGAATCTATAAAACATGCTATCTAGGGACATAATGTACTTTTGCATTAGGGATTAAGAAAGAAAAAAAAAATTAAAAACTGGAGCAGGGATATAAGAAGGTGAAGAAGAAAATAGGTTATGGAAATTAGAAGTTGCATTGGGAAATAAATTTAATGAATAATTAGTGAGAGGGGCTGGGGTAGGTGTAAGACTGGGCTCATTTTGCAAATTACTTACTGCATAGAATTGAAAGGACACTATGTAAAGTTGTTGTTTTTTTTTTTTTTTAATCATTAATGACAACAATTCAAACATTGCTAATAAGTCATGGTCATTACCAAGATGGTAATGTCTTTTTTCTTCTACCTCTCCATACGTGACCCCTGTGTTTTGGCATTTATTTAAGGTTCATTCAGGACTAAGTGGGTGATGCTGGCAATTATCTCACACTCTTTGCTCTATTCAAGTTGCAGTAGAATTTGGCAATGTTGTACCGAGATCCTATCATAGAATATTACTTATTGTTATTACAAAACAATAATGAACTGGTAGAATACCAGGAGACCAGGGGATGGGATGTGGGTAAGGAATAGGGAGTTAAGGCTTAAAAGGTACCAAGTTTCTATTTGGGAGGATGGAAAAGTTTGGGTAATGGATTGTGGTGATGGTAGCCACAACATTGAAAATGTAATTAACAACAGTGAGTTATATTTTTGAATGTAGTTAAAAGGGGAAATTTTAGGTTGTACATATGTTACTAGAATAAAATTTTTTTAAATTTTTATTTTGAAATAAATTCAAACTTACAGTAACAGTTGCAAAAATAATACAAACCCCATACACAGAACTCCAGCATACCCCAACCCCCCTCCACCGATACCCCAATCTACCAACTTTAATATTTTGTCACTTTAACATTTCTTTCTTCCCCTCCTTCCCTCCCTCACTCCCTATCATCCATCATCTATTGCTCTGTCTTCTGAACATATGAGAGCAAGTTGTACACATCCTTGAACAACTAATATAATTCACATATGTATTTCCTATGAACAAGAATATTCATTTATGTAATCACATTAAGTGTAGTTAAGAAGTTCAAGAAATTTAACATTGATGTAAAGCTTACATTCTATATTTCGTTTTTTTCTTATGTCCCAATTGTGTCCTTTAGAGCCTTTTCTCCTCTATTCTTAGATCTCATCCAGGATCATCTATGGCATTTAATTGTCATTATCTATTTAGACTCTTTTTTTCCATTGTGGAAATATATATACAGCATAAATCTTCCCATTCCAACCCCTCCCAAGCATTTCATTTAGTGGGATTAATCACATTCACAATGTTGCAATGCCATCACCTTCCCACCATCCATTCCTAGAAATTTCCCTTCACCCCAAACAGAAACCCTACGTTCATTTATTATTAACTCCCCATTGCCGCTTCCCCCACTTCTTGTAACCCATATTCTACTTTTCATCTCTATGACCATATTCTCTGATACTTTCTTTGTGTTTATCGTGGGGCTTAACTTTAACATCTGAAGTCTATAACAATCCTGTTTTCTTTGATACCAACTTAACTTCAATAGGACACATAAACTATGTTCCTATACTCTTCCATTCCCCCACCTTTATGTAGTTCTTGTCAGATATTATATATTTTACATTGAGTCCAAAACCACTGATTTATCATTACACTTTATGTATTTTAGATCCTGTAGGGAGTAAATAGTGGAATTACAAATAAAAAACTACAGTAGTATTGGTATTTATATTTACCATGTGATCTTTACTGGAAATCTTTATTTCTTCATATGGTTTCAGTCAATTGTTTAGTGTCCCTTCCTTTCAGCCTGCACAATTCCCTTTAGCATTTCTTCTAGGTCTGATCTACTGGTGATGAAGTCCCTCAGCTTTTGATTATCTGGGAATGTTTTCATCTCCCCCTCATTTTTAACCTCCAGGTGTTTGTGAATTTTCTAAGTCTCTGATAGTTATTGACTTCTATTTGTATTCCATTGTGGTCAGAGAATGTGCTTTGAATAATTTCAATTTTTTTAAATTTATTGAGGCTTATTTTATGTCCCAGCCTATGGTCTATTCTGGAGAAAGTTCCATGATCACTAGAGAAGAATGTGTATCCTGGTGATTTGGGATGTAATGTTCTATACATGTCTGTTAAATTTCTCTATATCTCTCTCCTTTCTTTGTTTCTCTGTTGGTAGGGCTCTCTTTAGTATCTGAAGTAGGGTAGGTCTTTTATTAGCAAAATCTCTCAGCATTTGTTTGTCTATGAAAAATTTAAGCTCTCCCTCAAATTTGAAGGAGAGTTTTTCTGGATAAAGTATTCTTGGTTGGAAATTTTTCTCTCTCAGAATTTTAAATATGTCATGCCACTGCCTTCTCGCCTCCATGGTGGCCGCTGAGTAGTCACTACTTAGTCTTATGTTGTTTCCTTTGTATGTGGTGAATTGCTTTTCTCTTGCTGCTTTCAGAACTTGCTCCTTCCCCTCAGTATTTGATGGTCTGATCAGAATATGTCTTGGAGTGGGTTTATTTGGGTTAATTCTATTTGGAGTTCACTGGGCATTTATGCTTTGTGTATTTATATTTGTAGAAGGTTTGGGAAGTTTTCCCCAACGATTTCCTTGAATACTCTTTCTAGACCTTTACCCTTCTCTTCCCCTTCTGGGACACCAATGAGTCTTATATTTGGATGTTTTATTTTATCTATCATACCCCTGAGATCCATTTTGATTTTTTTTCAATTTTTTCCCCATTCTTTTGTTTGTTCTTTCATTTTCCATTCTGTGGTTCTCGAGATTGGTAAGTCGTTGTTCAGCTTCCTCTAGTCTTGTACTATGAATATCCAGAATCTTTTTAATTTGGTCAACAGTTTCTTTTATTTCCATAAGATCATCTACTTTTTTATTTACTCTTGCAATTTCTCCTTTATGCTCTTCTAGGGTCTTCTTCATGTTCTTTATATCCTGTTGCATGCTCTTCTTCTTGTTCGTTATATCCTGTGCCATGCTCTCATTGTTTGTCTTTAGTTCTTTGATTAATTGCTCCAAGTACTGTGTCTCCTCTGATCTTTTGATTTGGGTGTATGGGTTTGGGTTAGGGTTATCCATATCATCTGGTTTATTCATATGCTTTAAAATTTTCTGTTGTTTTTTGGCCTCTTGGCATGGGCTTTACTTGATAGGGTTCTTTTAGTATATGAAGGATTATTCAGACACCAATCGCTAATTTGTCAGATCTACAGCTTGGTGGTGTACACTTTCTCTGACTAACCTGCAGATGGCATCTGTGAGTCACCTATTCCCCTCAAGTCAGTTCTCCCCAACTTTGTCTTTGTGGTATGTGGGGGTCTGGTTTTTGGGGGTCCAATTGGTGCACCAAGTTTGGATGTGTTGTTGGTGCTGTCCACCCTGAATGTGGGGCATGTGTCTGAGCAGTTAGGAAGGCAGGGCAGCTTTAATAATCAAACCTCCCAGGTATTCCTAGAAATTTAAGGCTGTTGCAAGAGTCTAAACCTTCATTTCAGTCTTGCCACCTATTGTCTCTGTCACTAACCCACAAGTCCTTGGTATTGGCGTATGGTCCCTGGGATTTTCGGGTGGGTCCCTCTTCAAAGCCGTGCCCTTCTAGGACCTCTGCTGGGGGAAGGCTGTGCTATGTCACAAGTGTGTGCCATCCCTCAAGGGAAGCACTGGGCGCCGGGCCATGCAGGGGCGTTCCCAGCCTGCTGTAAAGATGGCTGAATGGGCTGTGTTAATTTCCCCCTTTTCACACAGCTCCACCTTCCCAGCTCTGGGACAGTTAGCTGTGGGTGTGCTAAAGGCTATTGTCCATGCCTGATATTGTGGTGTGTGCACGGTGTTGCCAGAAACACTTACCATCACTCTGGGTCCCTTGGTGCGGCTCTGGGCTGTGGCTCCAGCACTGGGCAGGAGCATTCCCAGCCCACTGGGAAGATGGCTGCAAGGGGTGTGGGTTTCTTCCCCCTTTGACTCACCTCTGCCCTCCTTGCTCTGAAACAACTAGCAGTGGGTGCATGAAAGGCTATCTTCCATGCCAGATATTGAGGCATTTGCACAGCCCTTTCCTACTGCGCTTCACTGTGTGTTCTCGCTGCCATATCTGCAGCCGCTTTTGAGTTTTTTTAAAAAAGAACTAGTCCACCTCCAAACACCAACCCATGGTTTCCCCACACACCACAGCATGGCTGCAGGACATTCAGTGGCTTATTCACTCGTTTCAGAACACAGACTCCTGGTTTCACCAAGTGCACGGTCCCTGTGGATTTAGCAAACCTTGTCCAGCTAGTGCATCACTGGAATGGGTGTTCTGGGTCACTTTCTGGCTTTTATCTAGTATTTTTCATGGAGGTGTTTTTTTGCCCTGTCTATCCTAGCCACCATTTTAGGTTCTCCCTAAAATTTTTTTTAAGAAAATCCATGGAACTGCTCAATACAAACTGTGAATGTTAAGTTAAACCATGGACTACAGTTAATAGCACAATTATAAAAACATGCTATCATCAGTTTAACAAATGTATCACACCAATGCAAGGTGTTAATAATAGGGTGGTATATGGGAATGCTGTATTTTATGCCTGAATATACTGAAAACCCTCAATTTCTCTAATTGAAAGAAAAAAGAACGGGTTGGAAATTTTGATTTCCAAGGGCTGTTCTTGAATCTATGGACCTGCTAGCCCCAGGAGGATACTTGGCAAATGAATTTTTTGGTTGTGCTTCAGAATACCTAGATACAGTATGAGCACTGTTTTTTTGTTTTTTTTTTTAATTGTTGTTTGTTTTGTTTTACATTGTTTGGTTTTTATCAAGAATTGAATATTAAATATTCTACTTGATTCAGGAAGTATACAACAATAACAAAAAAGCAAATGTTTTGAGCCTGAAAAGTACTGATGTAAGTAAAAATTTACAGTGTGAGTAAGAATTCCCAAGGGAAGGCTGGGATTTTTTTTTTTTTTTTTAATTGATTCAAAGCTCAGACAGTCTTAATTTAAATCCTCCTTTGGCCCAAGGCTCACATAAATCAATGTCCCTGGGTCTTAACCCTCTGTCAAATGTTCCAGTACTTTCTGATTTCTTTGGGTACCACTCAGACTTTGCTTAAAAATTCACAGCAGAGAGATCAGCAGATTATGTTTCCTTAACTTCTATTCCACACCTCCTTTCCAGGGGTTTTGCATTCATTAAAAGCTGATGTGCTGATTACCACAAAGGGGCTTGATTTATTCTTGGCCTCAAATTCTCCCTAAAACAAGTGACAACTTTCTGGAATCTTCTGATTAGTTGTATATCAGATATTGGTTTGAGTAACTGGTTATGAAATTACTAGTCACAGGGAATAACAAAGTGTGCTCAACATATTCAGCACTCGATAAACATAGTTTGTGATTTCATTAAATGTATGCCCCATTCTCAGAGCTACTCATCCGAAAACACGAAGTTCAACCTAGGCTGTCACTATTTTCATTTTGGCTCTGAATTAAACCTTGCCTAATTTGACTGGCTTGTTCTGCAGATTAACAGGGCCCCACCCTGAAGTCCAGCAGCTCTGCCCAGGGTAGGATTTCCTGTCTGCAAGGCCAAAAAGTCATTGCATTTGCCATTGTGATGACTTATTATATTAAGAACTACTCCACCTTATAAACAAGATAATTTAAAACACAATGATGTAAACTAAAAACAAAAGTAATCGCATATAATAGGAGAAACTATTTTATCAGGCAGTTTCTTAAAGGGATCTCTGTTTATTTGTAAACATAAATTTGATTTTTCTACAGTGACTCGACTTTTGTTGTTGTCATTTACATTTGTTTGTACAATGTACAAACTTTTCTCCTTTCATAAATTATTGTCCTGATCATTACATTTCTTCCTTCTTACCTGCATATAAACAACACAAGTATCTTACCAACTCTTCTGTTTTAAACGTGAGTTGTCCAGATCACCAGTCACAAGCCAGACATGGCCACTGAATGCCTAAATGTAGCTATTACGAACTAAGATGTGTTCTAAGCATAAAATACACAAGATTTTCAAAGATTTAGTACAAAAAAAAAATGTAAAATATCTTGTTAATGCTTTTTATAATAATTATATGTTGAAATGACAATATTTGGCTATATTGAGTTAAATACATTATTAAAATGAATTTCAGTTGCTTCTTTTTAAAATGTAACATTTTCTTTTTAGGAAATTTTAAATTAAGAATGTGGTTCAAATTTTATTTCTATTAGACAGCACTTTTATAAAAAGTATAGACATTTTCAGAAATATGCCATGTCTAGAGTAGAGAGTTAAACTAAATAACTTTTAGTTCAATGACTCTATTCTTTAGTTAGTTTTTAGGGTAAAAATGCAACACTAAGTACATAGCTTGTACATTTCTTGAAGAAGATTACTGCAGTTTTTTCCCATCATTAGTGTTCTGGTTTGCTAACGCTGCCAGAATGTAAAACACCAGAAATGGATCAACTTTAATAAAGGGGGTTTATTTGGTTATAAAGTTACAGTCTTAAGGCCATAAAGTGTCCAAGGTAAGTCAACAACAATAGGGTACCTTCACTGGAGGATGGCCAAGGGTGTCCGGAAAACCTCTGTTAGCTGGGAAGGCATGTGTCTGGTGTCTGTTCCAGAGTTCTGGTTTCAAAATGACTTTCCCTCAGGATGCTCCTCTCTAGGCTGCAGTTCCTCAAAAATATCACTCTTAGTTGCTCTTGGGGTGTTTTTCCTCTCTTAGCTTCTCCGGAGCAAAAGTCTGCTTTCAACAGCCGTCTTCAAACTGTCTCTCATCTGCAGCTTCTCTCTTCTCACCTCCTATGTGTTCTTCAAAGGGTCCCTCTTGGCTGTAGCAAGCTTGCTCCTTCTGTCTGAGCTTATATAGTGCTCTAGTAAACTAATCAAGGCCCACGCTGAATGGGCTGGGCCACACCTCCATGGAAATTATCCAAAGTTATCACGTACAGTTGGGTGGGGTGCATCTCCATGGAAACAATCCAATCCAAATGTTTCAACTTAATCAATACTAATATGTCTGCCCACACAAGATTGCATCAAAGATAATGGCATTTTGGGGGACATAATACATTCAAACTGGCACAATTAGCTTTTATCTAATGGTTGTTCATTAAATGTCTCTTAGACAAATCAATCAATAAATGAATGTAGTATATTTCAGAAGCATTAAAGAATTTACCTGTCTGCCATTTTTATTATTTCAAAAGCATTTTCTTTATGGTGATTTATTTTATCAAGTAAAATAAACCCATTCTCCTATCAAGATGCATGTAAACCACTCACTATTTGGAAATGACTTTCAATACTTGCTCCAGGTTGTAGGATGCATGACTCGGATTCCGAGTGAGAGTGACAACCCATGGCAAAGGCTCCTAGTGCCTTATTATGACACAAGGAGTGAGATATTTTGTAATTTTTGCCTAAAACACTTGAATTCTACCTGGATTTTCTGTACCTCTAATATAGTCCTGTCTTTCTGTTAATGACTGATGAAACTTGAAACACCACCAGGAAGCTGGTCCCTGGAATCCACGGGATAATACAAGTTATGTTTCTCATTTCCCACTGTGTGACATCAGAACTGCAAGGAGTTATTTAGGAAATGCTAACAGCTTTGAAAGTGATTGTCTATAACTGGTTATTGCCTGACTAACAAGATCTGCAGGCCTGCATGTTATCTTGAATGGAAAGAGAGGAACTTTGTGCAATCATCTAGAGGAAATCTTTCAGAATTAGCAGGAGTAAAAACACTGTTAAGAATCCAACTATCCCTTCTCCTATGAGACTGAGGCACCATTGATCATTTTAGTTGCATCCCTGATGTTATACACATTTCAAACAGGGAAACCAGAATGAAAGTTTTCTTAAGGGCCCAGACAAATTATTATTCCCAGTATGAGGTTCTTACCAGCCCTCCTCTACCAGAGGCATTCTTTTTTTTTTTTTTTAATTTTTATTGGGATTGTTCAGATACCATACAATTATCCAAAGATCCAAAGTGTACAATCAGTTGACCCCGGTACCCTCTTACAGCTGTGCATCCATCACCACACTCAATTTTTGTTCAATTTTTAGAAACTTTTCATTACTCCATGCCAGAAATAAAGTGAAAGATGGGGAAAAAAAAAGGAAAAGAAAAGGAAACTCGAATCCTCCCGTATCCCTAACCAACCCCCCTCAATTACTGACTCGTAGTGTTGGTATAGTACATTTGTTACTGTTAATGAAAGAATGTTGAAATACTACATACTGTAGTATATAGTTTGCAATAGGTATATATTTTGTCCCTAAATGTCCCTCTATTGTTAACTTCTAGTTGTATTGTCATGCATTTGTTCTGGTTCATGGAAGAGTTCTCTAATATTTGTGCAGTTAATCATGGATATTGCTCACCATAGGATTCAGTTTTATACATACGCATCTTTTGACCTCCAGCTTTCCTTCTGGTGACATATATGACTCTGAGCTTCCCGTTTCCACCTCATTCACACACCATTTGGCACTGTTAGTTATTCTCACATCTTGCTACCTACACTACCAGAGGCATTCTTGATAGCTTTTTTTTTTCATTGCCTAATACATTGCACCTTTCATTATCGTTACTGGTGTGCAATTGTCTCCTTCATGAATGTGTAAGAGTTTGAAGGTAGGGCTGAGACTCATGCATATTCATATCCACCACAGTGCCTGGGAAATAGTAGGTTTTCAATAAATGATAGAGGATGAAATAGAGGAAAGGAAGGAGAGAAGGAATGAAAAGCACATGAGCACTTTTTGCTTCTACCATTAATATTATTCATTAGCAGCATTTTAATCGCTTAATTTAAGGAGGGCGAAAGTTTCAATGGGTGATATTGAGGCTATGGGAATATTTCTAGGTCTCTAATTTTTTCCATCATACAATTTTGCTTTACCCAAGTTAGTGACTACTCTTACCAGCTTCCCCTTAGCTGAAACCAGACCCTAATTTAAATGGTGCATGTTTCAAACCTTAGCAGAGGGTTTTCTAGGTATTGGTTCCAGGTGAAACTTTTCTAGGTACACATGGGAAAATGTAACTAAGTGAAGCATGTTTATTAATCTCTTGAAGGATAAAAATGGAGTATGTGAAGATGGCAGCATAGAGAGGAGTGGAAGCTAGTTTGTCCCCCTAGAACAACTAATAAACAACCAGAAACAGCTAAATAATCTGGAATTACTGCAGGGGGACAAATGTGACTGTCCACTCATCATACACCAACCAGAATTGGGAGGAATGCCCAAGACAGCAACATAAAATCTGTGAGTAAAAACTGTGGGTCCAACGGGGAGCCCCCTCCCCATCACGGCCCAAACTGCAAAGCCTCATGGTGCTAGAGAGCAGCACTCTCCGAGCAAGTGAATATAGCTCAGCTGAGCTCCAACTGGTGTTTTAATTACCAAAGAGGACTGCTCAATACAAGATTTGAACCCCAACAAGCAGACAGAGGCTTTTGGTGACAACTGACCTAGGAGAGCTGAGGGAGGCTGTGGACTGGCCCTGAAGGGGGCTTTCTGTCCCTTTTCCAGCTCAGTGGAGAAAGCCTCAGCCATTTTCAGCTCCCAGTGCTCTGACCCAGACAAGGGTGGAGAAAGCACAGGCAGAGATACTATTCAAATGTAAATGACCTCTCCCTAGGAGGTGTATTTTCCCTAAGAGGAAGAAGGTGGTGCCAAGCTCTACTACCCGCCTTCCATTCAGAACCAGACCTCAGAGCCTGGTGGAAAACAGCCATGGGCCATACCTCCTTGCACCAGTCTGGAGTGACAGGCTGACAGGTGCCACCTGCTGGGCAGAAAAGCACAGTGACTTGAGGCATCACAGGGTGTACCAGTCTTCTAAGATACACTCTCAGGGAGACGTGATATTATTGCCTCCTTCTGAGATCTGAGCCCATTCTGGTCTGGGAAAATCTGATTGGGGTAACCAAGGAAATCAGATGCCTAGACAACAGAAAACTACAACCTACACTAAGAAAAATGAAGATATGGCCCAGTCAAAGGAACAAACTTACACATCAACTGAAATACAGGGATTTAAACAACTAATACTAAATCAATTCCAAAAGCTTAGGGAAGATATGGCAAAAGAGATGAAGCATATAATGGAAACACTGGGCATACATAAGGTAGGAATTGAAAGTTCGAGAAAACAACTGGCAGAATCTATGGGAATGAAAGGCACAACACAAGAGATGAAAGACACAATGGAAACATACAACAGCAGATCTCAAGAGGCAGAAGAAAACACTCAGGAACTGGAGAACAAGACACCTGAAAGCCTACACACAAAAGAACAGATAGAGAAAAGAATGGAAAAATATGAGCAACATCTCCGGGAACTTAAGGACAAAAAGAAATGCAGGAATGTACATTTCATTGGTGTCCCAGAAGAAGAGAAGGGAAAAGGGACAGAAGCAATAATAGAGGAAATAATCAACAAAAATTTCCCATCTCTTATGAGACGTGAAATTACAGATCCAAGAAGCACAGTGCACCCGAAACAGAACAGATCTGAGTAGGCCTATGCCAAGACACTTAATAATCAGATTATCAAACATCAAAGATAAAGAGAGAATCCTGAAAACAGCAAGAGAAAAGTGATCTATTACATACAAAGGAAGCTTGATAAGACTATGTGAGGATTTCTCAATAGAAACCATGGAGGGAAGAAGGAAGTGGGTGATATATTTAAGATACTGAAAGAGAAAAACCACCAATCAAGAATCCTATATCCAGCAAAACTGTCCTTCAAATATGAGGGAGAGCTTAAAATATTTTCTGACAGACAATGACAGAGTTTGTGAACAAGATACCTGCTCTACCGGAAACACTAAAGGTAGCACTACAAGTTGAAAGGAAAAGATGGGAGTGAGAGGTTTGGAAAACAATTTTGGGAGATAGTAGCACAGCAATGTAAGTGCACTGAACAAAGACGACTGTGAGCATGGTTGAAAGAGAAAGGTTAGGATCATGTAGGACACCAGAAGGAAAGAGGAAAGATGGAGACTGGGACTGTATAATTCAGTGAAACCTAGGGTGCTCAACAATTGTGATAAAAGGTACAAGTATGTTTTTACATGAGGTAGAACAAATGAATGCCAACATTGCAAGGTGTTAAAATAGGGTGGGATTGAGGGAAAAATACAATAAGTGCAAACTAGAGACTATAACTAATAGAAACACTGTATTATACTTCCTTTAATATAACAAAGGCAATATACCAAACCTAAATGCATATGGGTGGGGGATTGGGGGAAGGGTGTGGGACTCCTGGCATTGGTGATGTTGTCTGACTCTTTTTTCTACTTTAGTTTAATGCTGTCCTTCCTTTTGTTGCTTTCTAGTTGTCATGCTTTTTTTCTCTCTTTTTTCTTTTTCTTTTGTCTCTACCTTCTTTGACTCTTCCTCCTGCTTTGTGGAAGAAATGGAGGTGTCCTTATATAGATAGTGGCGATGGTGCTGAATACATAAATATGTGACCATACAGGGAACCAACAGTTGTTTACTTAGGACAGAATGTATGGTGGCTGAACAAAACCATCTTTAAAAAAAATGGGTTGATGAAGAAATCTTGAGAGCACTATATTGAGTGAAATAAGACAGACACATAAGAACAAATATTGCAGGGCTCACTGATATGAACTAATTATAATATGTAAACTCATAGACATGAAATATAAGTTGCCAGGATGTAGAACGAGGCTCAAGAATGGGGAGTGGTTGCTTATTATGAGCAGAATGTTTAACAAGGGAGAACTTTTAAACATTTGGAAATGGACAGAGGTGATGGTAGCACATTGTGAGAATAACTAACAGTGCTGAAAGGTGTGTGAAGGGGGTGGAAAGGGTAAGCTCAGAGTCACGCATTCCACCAGAAGGAAAGTTGGAGGTTAAAAGATGGGAATGTATAAAACAGTGAATCTTGTGGTGGACAGTGTCCATGATTAACTGTACAAATATTAGAAATCTCTCTCTCACGAACTAGAACAAATGTATGACATTATAACTAGAAGGTAATAGTAGAGGGACATATAGGAAAAAAATATACCTATGCAAACTGTGTACTACAGTTAGTAGTATTTTGGCATTCTTTCGTCGACAGTAGCAAATGTACTATACAAAGGCTGTGAGTCAATGATGGAGGGGGGTTGTGGTGGTTAGGGGTATGGGAGGATTGGAGTTTCCTCTTTTTGTCTTTCTTTCTTTTCTGGAGTAATGAAAATGTTCTGGGGACTAGGGAAGGAAATTAATTGTGTTGGATGGATGCACAGCTATATGATGGTACCACGGGCAATTGATTGTATACTTTGGATCTTTGGATAGTTGTATGGTATGTAAACAATCTCAATTAAAAAAACAAAAGATTGGCACCTGACTGTACATTTATTTGTTTGAAATTAAACTGAAACGTTTAAGGTATGTATTTATCTGTTATGGGTTGAATTGTGTTCCTCAAAAAGGCATGTTCAGGACCTAACCCCTGGTCCTGTGTGACCTTATTTGCAAATAGGATCTTTGAAGATGATTTGGTTAAGATGAGGCCAAACTGCTGTCCTTATAAGGGGGAAATTGGACACAGACTGAGAGACTCAGGGGAGAATGCCATGTGATGACAGATGCAGAAATTGAAGCTCGAGGATTGCCGGCAAACCACCAGAAGCTAGCAGAGGTAAGCAAGAATTCTGCCCTACAGGTTAAAGAGGAAGCAGGCCCTGATGGCATCTTTATTTTGTACTTTGAGCCTCCAGAACTGTGAGACAATAAATTTCTCGTTTTAAGCCAAAAAAAAAAAAAAAAAAAAAAAAAAAGGAGTATGTGTATATTCTTGTTTGGTTTTGGCCTCTCTACCAGCATTTTCTTTGTATCTAACACTATAGTCTCCTAATTTTTTCTTATTTTTTCAGTTTCCTCATTATGTAAATCAGACTAGGATTCTTCAGTTAGGAAAGAAAATGAGTACCTTCTTAAAGATTTATCCTGGAGAGATATTTGGTTTCAGATAACCCATGACGGGGACTTCAGCATCTATTCAGCTAATGTTTTCTGTTGCCTTCCCCCTTGCTCTCCCAAATTTTGCTCTGCCCCCTCATCCAAGTTGCCACCCCACTGCACCCTCTCATCACACTTCTATAAAACTATCAAGTGGCTGTTCAATGAATTTATTTATGTAAGAAATATTTATTGGGTTTTATGTATAATCAGGCATTGGACTATTTTAAAGACACATGTATGAACAAGAAACAGTTTTTTCTTTCTTTCTTTCTTTCTTTCTTTCTTTTTTTTTTTTTTTGCCTTAGAGTTTAATAGAAAAGACAAACAATAAACAGGCCTTTATAATATAGCTCATAAACAATGCATGTAAGTACCTGAGTAAGTAGCATATTGTTTCTGAGATACTAAACCAAATAATTTTGGTTTTAGATTATTCCTAGCTTCTCATTTCTTCAAGGGGAAGACAGAATCCAACCTAGAACTAAGTCCTTGCTTAGTTTTGGATCTAAGATTAGCCTTTTCTCTCTATTTTTTCTTTTCCTTTGTAGAAAAGTATTTAGAGAGAGACACTTGTAGTTATAAAATGAAGGTGTGGTTGTTGTTTGATTGCTATGACAGCTTTAAGACTTCCACCACTTTGGGCCTCAGCCTAATGAATTGCTAAGTGGAGGTGGTGGGAATGGGTGGGTAGGTGGGTAGCAGGACAATGAACAATTCAGATAGGGTAAGAGGGAATCACAAACGTGGAGAGCTTGTGCTCTATTCCCATTTGGAGAAGAATTTCTTCTAGGGGATCCTTAACCATTTGGGATAAAAGCAGGTGAACAGAAATACCAATATGATATGGTTAGCAGAGAAAATAAATTGTAAGGAGAAATATAAAACTGTAAATCCCAATTCTGTGTTCATTCAACAATCTTTTCATAGTAAGGGTGAAAAAAAATACATTCAAACAAATAGAAAATAAGTTTTCTACTAACAGGACCCTCAATATTCCATAGGATGTTCTTCAGGGAAAATGAAAGGAATCCCAAAATGCGACTGAGAGGCAAGAATAATAATAAACAAAAAGTGGTAAATAAGTGAGTTAATATAAACATTGACTGTATCAAATAATAATAATAAGGTCCCTCTGTGCTCCTGACAGTGCTGTGTGTTTTCTCTTCCTGGTCACATGGGGAAGATTACATTTCCTAGCCTTCTTAAGAGTTGGATCTCATTAGTCAGTTGGGAACACAAGACTGAGTTCTCACCAGCAGGAATGTGGACAGCAGGGATGTATTTCATCTGAGGCAGCTAAGAGAGTATGTCCTTCACATTTCTCACTCCCATCTGTGTGGTTAAAAGTGAATTCAGGCCTTGGATCTAGGATGGCCTCCTGACTTGCTTGACCAAGAGAATGTGAAGTTCTGGAACTCCTGAGGCCGGGCTGTGAGAAGCCTTGCAGCTTCTGCCTGGGTCTCTGGGAACGTTTGCTCAAGGGATGTTCCCACCCAGGGCCATGCCCCGAGGAGCGGCCACACAGCACTCTGGCTAACAGCCCCAGCTGAATTCCCAGCCGACAGCCAGCATTTCCGTCTCCATGGGAGGGAGCCCCACTGACACTGCAACCAGGGAAGACCCCAAATGAGAACCATCCTGCGGAGCCCGGTCAACCCACAGCCACTGGGAGAGATCACAGCCGGTTGCTTCAAGCCACTACGTTCTAGCGTGGTTTCTTACTCAGAAGCAAATAACTGGAACACTTCCTCAGGGAGTCAGGTGACTTTGGAAACATATGTTCCTCTCTTGGATGAAAAATTAATTGTCTTTCTAGTGATTGTCTGGGAACGATTTGCACAACTGGGATATGAGTGCTGATGGACAGGTAGAAACTTTACAAGACCAAAGACATCCTAAACATAAGAGCATTCCAATTTGGGAGGCAAGATGGCGGCATAGAGAGGAGTGGAAGCTAAGCAGTCCCCCTGGAACAACTACAAAAAACCAGAAACAACTAGTAAATAATCCAGAATAACTGCGGGGGGACAAACGAGACCATCCACTCATCATACACCAACCTGAATTGGGAGGAATGCCCGAGAACACAGCATAAAATCTGTAAGTAAAACCTGCGGAACCAGGTCGGGAGACCCCCACCCCCATAGCCCGAGCTGCGGAGCCGCGTGGTGCCAGAGAGAAGCTCTCTCCCAGCAAGCGAATACAGCTCAGCTGAGCTCCAACTGGGGTTTTAAGTAGCGAGTGTGAACTGCTCAATACAGGTACGCAGCCCCAAAAAACAGACAGAGGCTTTGGGTGACGACTGACCTGGGAGAGCCGGAGGGTCGCCTTGACTGGGTCTGAAGGGGACTATCTGTTTCTTTTTCGGCTCAGTGGAGAAAGCCCCAGTCATTTTAAGTTTCCAGGGCTGTGACTTGGGGAAGGGCGGAGACACCACAAGCAGAGAGCAAGACCATTGAAATGCTAATGACCTCCACCTGGGGGCTCTGTCTTCTCTAGGAGGAAAGGGGTGGGGCCCTTTCCATTCAGAACCAGACCCCAGAGCCTGGGGGAACACGGCCATACCTCCTCACACCAGTCAAGAATTATAGGCTAACAGGCGTCACCTGCTGGGCAGAAAAGCACAGTGACCCGAGGCATCAAAGGGTGGAGCAATTTTCTAAGACACACCCGCAGGGAAACCAGATACTGAATATTTCTTCCCTCTGTTCTGGTCTGGGAAAACCTGATTTGGATAAACAAGGAAACCATGCCTAGACAACAGAAAATTACAACCTACACTAAGAAAAACAAAGTTATGGCCCAGTCAAAGGAACAAACGTACACTTCAACTGAGATACAGGAATTTGAACAACTAATGCTAAATCAATTCAAAAAGTTTAGAGAAGATATTGCAAAAGAGATAGAGGCTGTAAAGGAAGCACTGGACCTGTATACGGCAGAAATCAAAAGTTCAAAAAACCTACTGGTAGAATCTATGGAAATGAAAGGCACAACACAAGAGATGAAAGACACAATGGAAACATACAACAACAGATCTCAAGAGGCAAAAGAAAACACTCAGGAACTGGAGAACAAAACACCTGAAAGCCTACACACAATGGAGCAGATGGAGAAAAGAATGAAAAAATATGAGCAACGTCTCCGGGAACTCAAAGATGAAACAAAGTACAATAATGTACGTATCATTGGTGTCCCAGAAGGAGAAGAGAGGGGAAAGGGGGCAGAAGCAATAATAGAGGAAATAATTCATGAAAATTTCCCATCTCTTAAGAAAGACATAAAATTACAGATCCAAGAAGCGCAGCGTACTCCAAACAGAAGAGATATTAATAGGCCTACGCCAAGACACTTAATAATCAGATTATCAAATGTCAAAGACAAAGAGAGAATCCTGAAAGCAGCAAGAGAAAAGCAATCCATTACATACAAAGGAAGCTTAATAAGACTATGTGCGGATCTCTCAGTAGAAACCATGGAGGCAAGAAGGAAGTGGTGTGATATGTTTAAGATACTGAAAAAGAAAAACCACCAACCAAGAATCCTGTATCCAGCAAAGCTGTCCTTCAAATATGAGGGAGAGCTCAAAATATTTTCTGACAAACAGACAATGAGAGACTTTGTGAACAAGACACCTGCCCTACAGGAAATACTAAAGGGAGCACTACAGGGTGATAGAAGACAGGAGTGTGTGGTTTGGAACACAATTTTGGGAGATGGTAGCACAACAATGTAAGTACACTGAACAAAGGTAACTATGAATACGGTTGAGAGAGGAAGATGGGGAGCATGTGAGACACCACAAGAAAGGAGGAAAGATAATGACTGGGACTGTGTAACTTGGTGAAATCTAGAGTATTCAACAATTGTGATAAAATGTACAAATATGTTCTTTTACGAGGGAGAGCAAGCAAATGTCAACCTTGCAAGGTGTTAAAAATGGGGAGGCATTGGGGGAGGGATGCAATCAGCATAAACTAGAGACTGTAACTAATAGAATCATTGTATTATGCTTCCTTTAATGTAACAAAGGTGATATACCAAGGTGAATGCAGATAAGAGGGGGGATAGGGGAGGCATGTTAGACACTTGACATTGGTGGTATTGTCTGATTCTTTATGGTGGGTAATGTCCATGATCAACTGTACAAATACTAGAAATCACTTCATGAACCAGAACAAATGTATGACAATACAATTAGAAGTTAATAATAGAGGGGCATATAGGAAAGAACTATATACCTATTACAAACTATATACTACAGTTAGTAGTATTTCAACATTTTTTCATAAACAGTAACAAACGTACTATATCAATACTAGGAGTCAACAATTGAGGGGGGTTGGTTAGGGATAGGGGAGGATTAGAGTTTCCTTTTCTTTTTTTCTTTTTTCATCTTTCACTTTATTTCTTGTCTGGAGTAATGAAAAGTTTCTAAAAATTGAACAAAAATTAAGTGTGATGGATGCACAGCTGTATGAGGGTGCCCAGGGGCAAGTGATTGTACACTTTGGATCTTTGGATAATTGTATGGTATCTGAACAATCTCAATAAAAATGAAAAAAAAAAAAAAAAAAAAAAGTGAATTCAGATATGGTTGAGTTGAATAACTGGTCACTCAGATCTCTGAAACACCAGAGATGCCTAACCCACATCAGTTTATTACATGAGCAAGAAATCAATTTTCTTTTTTAAACCCTTGATATTTTGGTAATTATATGTTGCATCTACTAACACAGCCAACTATCACAAACAAACAAACAAAAAATGAAACCCAAAATAGAATTAAAATACACAAGAATAGTACTGAATTTGGGAGTAGGACCTCTGAACTGAGATATTCTGAGGTCTTGAATTAGATATTCTAGGGACCTTTAGACTTTGATGAGTCAGAGTTTCTAAAACAGAAATAGAATGTATTACTTCCAAAGTAAGAGAAAGGAAAACATTGAATGACAGAGTACTCAATCTATCTAAAAGAAGACATAAAGAGGAAAAAAAGCAAGCCTAGCTAATGTAGGACACATTTACAGTACAAAAGAGATAAGAGAAATAATTAAAAATTTATTAGTCATTACAAAGAAAATACATGGAAAAAATGCTCAGCTTAAAATACGAAGATGGTCAATCAGTGTTTTAAAAAAATCCAGGCATACCCTGTTAAGAAAAGACCTCTTAGACAAAAGGGTACAGAGATTTGAGACTGAAAAGGATTGGAAGATTTGAGAGTAAAAGAATTTAAAAAAATAGAAACAGGTTATGTATCATTTTAATACCATGCAAACTAGATTTTAAGGGAAAAGCATTACTAGAGATAAAGAGCATCATTGCAAAATGAAAATTGTTCGGCTCACTAGGAAGATATTAATATTATAAAATGGTGTATAATGAATAACAGGATCTAAAAATTTATTTTACATTGTCACAACTGCAATATGAAATAGATAAATCAAGCACAATTGATTAATTGGTAGAACTCAATAATGATAAATCAAGAAGAAAATAAGTAAGGATATAAAATATATGAACATCACAATTGCTGTGCTTCATCTAATAGCAATATATAAAATACTATATGCAACAGCTGAGGACATAAATTCTTTTCTACTGTACTTGTGGCATTTATTAAAATTAACTCCCATGGACCCTGATGAAAGCTCCAAGAAATTTCAAAGAATTGGTATAATATTTCTTTCTAAAATGCAATCAAATTATAAATCAATAAAATAAAAAAATAAATAGAATCATCCCAAATATTTGAACTTTAGGAAACTCACTTCAAATTAGCCATTGGACAAATAAAGAAAACAAAACCCAGAAAATACTGAGATATGAATGTTTATGAACATATTCTACCTCAAACCTTGTGGGAAGCAGTTAATGCAGTACTTAAAGGAAATGTTATAAAATCTTATGTTAGGAAAAAAAGTGAAATTATGAAAAATAATAAGCTAAACATCTGTTTTGGACAATTTTTTCTGTGGTAACATGCAATCCTGAATCTCATTGTCTTAATAAAGACAAAAATTTATTCTTTCTCACTTTGATTCTGATCCCTGTGTCTCCACATTCCAAGATGCAGGCTGATGAAGTACCTGGAAGCACAAGTATGTTCTTGTTATTGAGGCCAAGATGAAGAACCAGACAGGTGGTGTGTACTCATTTGTACCTTAAAACTTCTACTCATAATTGGCATGTTATCAAACCAAGTCATATGCCCAAGTCCAAAGTCAGTGGAGTAAGATGTATTGCAAGGAAATACACTAGTATCTGCATTCCTTCTTTCTGCAATCAAAATATATTCACCCCCATCCCTAAGGAAGAAACCTAAATATTTTATCCAATCTTGGCTTAAGGCTAAAAATATAGGGTTTCATGATAGTCTGTCCATCAGGTAAACTCTAGAGATCTGTCAACTAACATTATACTTCTCTCAAATATACAATGGTGGAACAGTGAACAATAACTGCAACAGAAACTCTCATTTGGAAAGAAAATAAGAAATGTTAATTGATGAGGCCTTTATTTTGTTCAGTCCATTGTTAGCCATATGCTTGACTTGTCTCTCTGAAAATGTCTTCATTTCTATTATACTCCTTGGCCACATCTCAAAAGAGCACTGGACAATATGCATCTTAGGGGTCTGAGAAGCTTGCTAAACCTGGTTCCTTTTGGTAGAAAGCTGGGGGAACAAAAGTTGTTTTATGCCTAAGGTTACCGTTTCTTAATCCACGCTATTGGAACTTTTTGCATGCCAACTCCATCAAAAACATGGTTGACTTTTTAATTAATCCATTCCAATCAGCATCATGTGCAAATAGCCATCCCCTCCACCCCCTTTTTTTTTCTTTAAGATGTGCCTTTCTCTCTAAAATTGATTACAGATAACTCGAGGTAGCAGGGCTTCAATGGAACTGTCATCTCTTTTTGTGAAGTCATTTTGTCCAACTGACATGATTTTCTGGGAATCGCCCTAGATCATTCAGAGGTTTTTAAGAAAGATATGATTGGCCATGACTTTTATTTGGGCATCTGTTTTAATCTGAGCCTTAGTGATGACCTTATTGCTCAAAGTATTTCTATTTGTCTTTTACTAATTAGGAACAGTTTTCTTTTCCAACTCTGCAAGCCCTAGAATTTCTGGATACTCTCATTCCCTTTCTTCCCTGCTTGCAAAGCAACCTTATTTCTTTTGTAAGCTCATCTGACAATGCAGGAAAAAACCCAAAATAACGTGCACTTGTAACATTGTGTTTTGAAACTTCCAAAGCCACTCATTCGTTAGGTAGATCATCTGACTTTCAAGTTATTGCAGGTAACAGTTTGCAAAATATTTTGCCATTGTATACCACAGGTCACCATTTTTCCAGCCTCTAACAACACTTTCCTTGTAAGTTAACCCTTGACCTCAAACTCAAACTACAAATTTTCAGTCTTTTTGTTACAGAAACACCTCACTTTAAGATGCCAATATCTATTTTAGTCAACTTTGCTATAGGAAAAGATGACCTCAAAAGCTTAGTGCTTTTGACAAATATTAACTTCTTGCCCAGGTACACAGAGTCGAGTCAGCTACAGCTCTGCTAGAAGCCTTGTGTAGGCTGGACTCAGTTCTACCATCCTACCATTCTGCAACCCAGGCTAAACATCTGCCTTCTGTGCCAGAAACTCATACTGTCTCCTAGGCTTTTACTCATAATTGGAAATAAAGGAACTATCTGTTACTTCTTCTCTTCCTTCCATTATCCAAAGAGTTACAGAACTTAAACCAATATCAATGGGCATGCAATCCTTTTATAAGGAAAGGTGGAATGAATGCTTGCAAATAATAAAATTTACCACATCATCCATTTGAAAAACTTCAAAGATTAAACCAGAATAAACCTAAAAATGGAAAAAAAATTAACGCTGAAATACATTTAATAGAAAGCAAACAAATAATAAAATCATTAATTAAATCAAACAGCTAATAAAACTGGGAAGCTTCTGGCAAGCTTTCCCATATAAAACAAGAGGCCAAAATAAACAATATTAAGAATGAAAAAAGGGCTGCAACAAGAGACGTTGCAAAGATCACAAAGAAATAAGAGAATAATATGAACAAATTGATGGGAAAGGTTGGATCACATAGACAAATTTGTAGAAATGTGTGGCTAATCAAATTGATTCATAAAGAATGTGAAAACTTAAACAGTCTCATAATGAAAAGGAAAATTGAATCAATAATTTAAAACTTTCCCCCCAAAAACAGCAGTTCTAAATAGTCTTTTGGGCAAGTTGTAACAAGCATTCAACTATCAGGTGTTTGGTCTTATACAAAAATTTTAGAGAATGAAAATAGAAAAAGAGAAACACCCTCCCTCTCCCAACTAATTTTATCAGGCCAAGTAAACCTGGGTAACAAAGCCAGATAAGAACAGAAATAGAAAGAGAATTTATAGAACCCTCTTACTCTTAAACATGGATACAAAGATCCTAAATGAAATATTAACAAAGACCAAGCATTATTAAAAGGGTATGTCTTGAACAATTTGTGTTTATTCCCAGAATGCAAGTCTCATTTAACATTAGAAAGCCAAGCATAGTAATTTATTATATAAAAAGTTTTTTTAATGTAAAAAGTGAGAAGGATGATATTATTTCAATAGAGGCATAAAAAGCATTTGCTAAAATTCAAAATTAATGAATGATTAAAAATACCTAGTAAATTAGGAATAAAAAAGGACCCTTTAATTGAAGAACAGGATCTTGGCAATTTTAGAAAATTTTAGAAAACATTTTAATGATGAAATATTGAAAGCATTTTTTTAAGATCATAAACGAGACAAGATTGACTGCTAGCACAACTTCTATTCAATTTTATGGCCATGGCAAAAAAGGCAAAAAGGTCAAAAGAAGAAGAAGGAGGAGGAAGAGGAGGGGAGGAGGGGGGGGGAGAGAGAGAGAGAGGAGTAAGAGATATAGGATTCCAAAGAAAGAAAAAAAAAGAAAAAAATTACTTACTTGAAACATGAAGTTTAGAAATGTTGCTGGAAACAAAATCAAATATAAAAATCAACCACTTTTCCAAGTACCAGCAACAAAGAAAAAAAATATAACAACAATAATAAAATAATATGTCACTTTAATATCACCAAGAAATACTACGTATATAAAAAGTTGTGTCTTTCCAATAAAAAAATAAATAAAATTTTATTGAAAGGCATTAAAGAGACTTGCATTAATAGAAAAATATATCACTTTTGTGAATTCAAAACCTCACTCTTAAAATATATGAATTCTTAAAATCCTTACAAGTATTTTTGAGAAACTTGATAGGTTAATTTTAAGTTTTATAGTGAAGAGAATGTCCTGAGAATAGCTAGAACTCTCCTGAAGAAAAAGAATAATGATCAAATATCCTACACCATATATCAAGACTTATAAAGATTTAGTTAGGATAGTATGATATTGTTGCAAATTGTCCATTGGAACAGAAAAAGATGTTCCGAAACATATCACCTAGCGTATAAAAATCTGATTTATAACAGGGATAGCATTGCAGATCTGTGGAAAAAAGATGTTTGTTTTTTAATTAGAGTAGGGACCACTGTTTTTTTATATGGAGAAAAAAACTGGATTCCCTACAGGACACAAAATAATAGTTCTGGGTGAATGAAGAATTTAAATGTGAAAGCCAAACTACAAAACACTGAGAAGACAATATAAGATATTTTATTTATGTTTTAAGAAACATAAGGCATACTATTTTAGGACATTATGACATTAAACCTATCCCAATAAATTAAAGTATTTTTAAATTTGACTACATTACCACAAACTATAAAGGGAATGAAACAAAAGCAATGGATTTGGAAAGGTATTTTTGATGCACAAAATATACAGTGGATTTATACCCAGAATATAAAGAACTCCTTCCCCTCCCTTAAAAAAAAAATAAATAAATAAATAAAATAAAAAATAAATAAATAAAAAGAAAAATAGCTAACAGACTTGAAGAGACTATATTTTATAGAAGTGGCATCATGAATGACCAGTAATTAATGAAATAGCATTCATCTTCATTAACCATCAGGGACATGCAAATTATACCCATAATGAGGTAGCGTTTCACGTCTACCAATTACAAAAAAAAATCTTACTTTCTCAAGTGTTGGAGAAGCTATGGAGCAACTGGAACACTATACACCAAGTATTAATTGGTGTAAGAACTTTGCATTTTCTAGAATTGAGCATTTTCTAGAGTCATGAAAATATGCATATCCTATGCTACACCCATTTCAGTGTTTGGTGTATATTTTTGAAAAAATCGTGAAGATGTCCATTCACCAGATGACACTGTTTATAGATACTAAAAAACCTAGAAATGACTCAACTATCTATTATTAGTAGAAGTGATAAATTCTGATGTCTTCATGTAATGGAATACTATATATTTGAGAAAACTAATAAATTATAGTAATACAAAACAACTTGTATGAATTCAGGAACATAAGGTTGAATAAAACAAGTTTAAGGATGGCAACATATGTGGTAAACTATAAAGAAAGGGAAAGAAATGATAAAAACACAATTCTGGATAGTGGCTCCTCGTGAATAGCAGAGGAATTAGGTAAGATTTTAGAAGGGCACATGGTGGACAACAATGGGAAAGGTAAACTTATTTAAGCTGGATGACATGTAACTGGGAATTCTTGTATCATGATTTCTTATATTTACATATATAAACATTTAAAATATCTGCTCAATATTCAGTTGTGAAATGGTGAAAAGTGGAAGCCACTGAGGGATTAGCCACGCCTCAGTGGACACCAGCATGTGATACGTGGTGACCTAATGGGATGATGGACATCTCTTTCTGGCCAATGAAAATCCAAAGGATGGCACATGGACAAGAGCTATACCCTGACACTAAGACAAAAATGAGCTTCCCCTTCCTGGGGAAAGAGAGAGAGACGGCAGCCGCCTTCTTTTGTAGAGGCAAGGACAGCCCTATTGAAGAACTTGAGCTTCCAATTGACAGAATTCTTTTCCCAAAGAAAACTTATTTAAACTGAAAAAGGCTGAATTAGCTGAAATTGAAAAGTTTCCTCTTCTCCCACCGTTATCAGTGAGGATAAGGACTTCAGAAGCTAGTAATAGAAAAGCAAACTCTATTTTTTGGGACATCGGAGTCAATGGGTACTGCAGTAGAAGTACTCCAGGGGTGAGTTCAGGGTGAGAGGCTTCTGGAAGTTGACAAAGTGAGACCTAGCAGATGAGAAAGATTCAGTCAAGGGAATCTTCCAGGTAGAAGAAGGGGCACACATAAGGGTCACTTTCTTTATCTTCCACTGATCTGGGGACAATTGATAGATATATATAGTGCTCTACTTCTCTGTGAGCTAGAGTGGCAAGCCTTTTCTAAAGGCGCATGCTGATCCAGGATAGCTCTGAGCTCTATTTGTTAAGCTCCGAGTCCTCTGATCTTCCCTTCCTCATAGCTCTTATCACACCATTTTCTCATTTGTTGTCCCTTCTAGATTTCGAGCTCTTTGAGGACTTCTATCACTTTTCCTATAATGCCCAGTCTAGCACTTGGCACAAAGAAAGTGCTCCAAATTTTTTTTAATAAGTGTCAAAAGATTTAAAACAGGACAGTGTGAACAAAGGGAAAAGGTGCATTGGTGAACTGATCATATCCAAAAAGAGAGAAACCTGAAAATGTGCCAAGAAACTAGTTCTGAAGCAAAGTGGAGAAAAGATGTATTTTAATTCCCATAAAGTTCTTTCAGTCCCTATTGACCTCTTGTTATTTAATCTATAAAAGAGTGGTGCAATCCTTTAGTAAATTTCTTCAATATATTATTGGCTTATTGGTTCTGGGAATTAAGACAGGTTTATCCAAAACAAAATCAATATTAGATTGAAGTTTGATTATAAGTTTTGATTCTACAATGGTGATCCAAAAAAGGTGATTAAACATATTAAATTGTATTAAATTTTACTGCTAAATGGATGATCCCCACAGCTGAATTAAAGTCATTGCTACAACATTAAGCAATTTCTATTGTTTCTTCTGGATGTCATAACCCTGACAAATGAAAAGGCCAAGCAGAATAAAATTTTGCATTAGATTCTAGGCTTCCAAAGAGTGATATGATATAACTCCAGGGGTTTGGGGAAGGTACTATAATGAGAGCTTATTATTGAGCTCTAGCTTTGAATGGACCTTGGGTTTTCCTTTTAAGTAGAAGCCTGTGTTACAGGACAAAGAGCTTTATCTCTTGTGACGGGAAAGCTAAGAATAACTGTGCTTTATGAGTCATGCAAACACATTCCAAAAAGGGCTTTCTTCTATTAAACATCTGTAACAACTCTTCCTGTCCTTTCCCACCACCTCAGCCCAGGTAGAGCTGGCAGGCAAGGGATAATGGGCAGCGGTTATTTTTACTCTATTGAATTTCAATAAAAGAACAAAAAATAATTCATAAGAACAAATAATACTTCAGTTCTCTGTCTTCAGAGACAAAATGTGGTCATGAGTGACCTTGGTGACAGGAACCATAAAAGAATTATTTTTTCAGCTTTTAGTCAGGGCCAGTTTCTCACCAATGGAGAGAATTCTAGCTCCCTGGTTGAGTCCTTGTTTCAGCATCTTTTGTGAGGATGATCATACGAAGACAAGAAAATATTTTGCACTGCATGGTTCAGCCTTACCTGGCAGCTCCTTAATGCCATTTTGTGGTTGTTGTTCATGGATGAATTTGTTATTTCTGTTATTTATAGAAGGTGGGCATTTAGGGTTTATCATATAAGGCTAAAATACTTGTTATATATTTAAAAATCAGAAAGGAGATTTATTTCTTCTTAACAAAATCATCTTAGGTTTATCCATTAAAAATTAACCAGACAGATTACTCTTCAATGTTTCCATGACTTGGAGTGGTTGGGTGGAGGCAGAAGGAGTGATAATTTTTTGATCGTGTTTCTTGGCTGAAGATTTCTCCTGACTTTCATTGAAGGAAAGCTAGGTGGCTGGCTATGGTGGGAACTCAGGAACTCAGTAATGTCATCTTCAACACAAAACTATGGAGTAGTGCTGAAGGGATGTTGTCTGATTTCACACTCCCCACAAGCCATCCTCTTTGCTCACATTTGATTTCCTGCACTGCACTCAGGGTGGATATAGTACTGTATGGCTACACAGTTCAGAAGAATGATTTGTCTTCCATTTTGCACTTGCTAGAATCTGGGAAGGAAAAGAAGAGGATTGGTATATATGTATGTGGATTATAAATAAAAAACAATATTTGAAAAATGACCAGCTTCTGGCTTTTTCACTAATCCAAAGAGGATAGAATTTCTCCTTGCAAATTTTTCTCCACTAAATGGCAACTGTATAGTATCATAAGAGTTTTATCCCGGAGTAGATATTCGATAATATTTGTTGAATGAATGAACGCCTTTCTAAGAAGAGATGAAAAATAATTGGCCTATTCTTTAGCTGGATGTCTTTCAATGTTTCTGAGTGGCTTGACCTCAGACTGAAACAAATAAAAACCAGCACGGCTAGAATATTATTGTTTCTTATATTAACCCAGCAAACCAGCAAATTTCAGGCATCGACTGCACTAAATAAGCTACAACAGCTGCTTAATGGATCCTCGAATTAGAGATTTTTTCCCCTTAACATCCCAGCATAATGAAGCTAATGGAGGGCAAAATGTACAAAAATAATCAAAATGGTGCCAGCTAATTCAAGAAAGAAGAGGAGCCCCAACTATCAAAGATTCTAAGGACCAACAGCTGCAGACGCCAATTTGAGGAGGCAGCAACCTTTTTCAACTTTGGACAGTGTACTTATTGCTCACCAGGAGCCCTTTCATTAATGAAGACGCTTTCAGACTTGGAAAGTGTGGTAAACACCTAAAGGACCTTTCCGTAGCAGTTATACTGTTTGCCATGATTTCTTACCTGGCTTCACTTTCTGTCATTTTCCTGTGCTGCAAAGCAACAGAAGGAATGGGGATATGCCTGCAGGGCTTTTGATGGAATGCACAGAGATTTTTTTTCTCAGGATTTATTTCCATTGCCATCTTCATCAGAATAACATTTTTTACATTTCTCTTTGAGCACCCTCCCTTATGCTATATTCACATAAATTGTTTAATATCTCTTGTTCTTTATCTCCTGTAGCGCCCCCTTCCCCAATGTTTCCCAGCCATGTACATCTTTTCTTTGAATCCTTCGTGTCTTTACTCCTCTATGTGCCTGCCTCTTTCCCTTGTAATCCTTATGTCTGGGGGAGAGAGTAGAAATATATATATATATTTTAAACCAGTTATGGGATTCTTAAACTACTTTTAGGTTTAGCTTGACAGTTTAGCTAGACAGGACCACCTTACATGTGTCTTTCAAATTCCAGAACAACAAAATTTAAAACGTTGATTGAAAAGTGAATTTTGTCAATACTCCTTCCCCACCACTGGTTTCCATTATAAACTTGGGAAAATGGTGCTTTCAGAGAAAATGGTCAGTCCTGAAAGGTATAAATAAATAATAAATAATATGTTTGTTTAATAAACAAATTGGTTGCAAATGACAGAAAATACAAACCAGCTTAAACCAGAAATGAACTTATTGACAAATGAATGAAAAGTATATAGGTAGGTCTGGCATCACTCATGGTGAGAGTTAGGTGTTCAAACAATGTCAAGTCTATTGATTAGTTCTGCATTCCTCTGTGGTCTGACTTCCTCTGCAGGTTCACATGATGGCAAGATTGCTCCAGAAGTTCCCCGTATCACATCCTTTTGGCTAAGAAAGACAATATCTCTTACTGATATTTCTAAAAATTCCTGGATTCCTTCTGATGAAAACAACTTGGCAAAACCAGAGTGTGGAGAGCCGCTTCCCGGGTTGGGGCCTAGTGGACGGGCCGCGACCTGCTCTAGAGTTAGGGCCTGTTGGACACGCCGAGACCTGCTCTCGAGTTACCCCCGCCCATCGAGTGAGCCAAGATGGCGCCTGCATCCCGTTTCCGCATATGACGCTTAGGGCGGCGGTTGCCTGCTAGCCTATTGTACACGCTTACGTAGTGCCTGCACATTGGTTGTAACTATCGTATATAAGAAAGTGCCCGCGCTAGCCTCGGAGAGACAGCCCACAGGGAGCCGTGCCTGACGGCCGCATAGAGGTTGTTCTCCCACGGGGTGTAAGGCCTCGCGTGGAATATGTAACAGAGAAAGTTTTCTTCCTGGCTCCAGTAAAAGGCTTGCATTCACTACCGCTGTGTGCCTCAAGTGTTGGTTTGTCTGTGTCTCTCCCTCTTTCCCTCTGTTCTCCTCGCCGGCCGAGGACAGGGCGTGTGGGACCGAGCGAGAGGGCGCCGGACAAGTGGTGGCCCGTACGGGGCATTTGAACACTCGACCAAGCTCTGACCAGCTGAGCTGGTGGTGGACAGCGGACTTCCTGCGCCCGGCCAGCGCGAGAAGGTGAGTGCTCCTTTTACGTGAGAGTCAGGGCCCGTGGATTCTCAGGCGGTCCCGGGGACTCGGAAGAGCTCTCCAAGTGGTTGAAAGTACAGTGCCGACTGCAAGCATGGGGCAGTCTGAAAGTTTATCTTTGTTAGCTAAAAGTACAGTGCCGACTGCAAGCATGGGGCAGTCTGAAAGTTTACCCTTGTTAGCTCCTTTAAAAGCCCTCCTGAAGCAGAGGGGTATTTCAGTTAGGAAAAGCTCCCTACAGAAGTTTCTTAATGATGTTGAAATTTTTGCCCCCTGGTTTCCCTCCTCCGGCAGCCTCGGTCTGCCTTCTTGGCTGAAGTTTGGTCACGATATAGATTGGGCGCGTCGGACTAACGTTTGTCTGAATCCACCTTTAGTCCCTATATGGGAGACCGTTCGCGCGATCCTTGAACTGGGGGTTGGCCGCGAGCCACCCGGGAGGCGAGAGTGTGTGCAGCGGTCCAGGCACTTAGAGGAAGAGAGAGCCGGCGAGAAAGGGTGGACTGGATGCAGATGGGAGCTCCCACCTGGGCAATGTTTCCTTGACATTGAGAACACACTGCTAAGGGCGGCCACATTCTTAGAATTGTGTTCCATGTGTTACTTGAGAAACTCTCCTTTCTTACAGTAGGCATTTCAATGCTGTTGACTGAAATGAATACATTCATGTTATAGTACTGCTTTGAGGAAAGACTACATAATTTTATTCTCAGGGAAACATAGTTCATGATGACAACCATATAGAAGAGGTGCTGAGTATATAAATTATATAAACAAAAATTTGATCTGGACAAAGGAGCCACGTCTTTCAGTTTGCTGTTGAATTGTACTATTAAGAAAATTTCCTATACTAGTAAATAAAACAGTATTTGTCTGCTCATACTTTTGACTCCATGTAAGACTAGTCGGGTGCGGTAGTGAGAGGGGGGGAGGGAGTGGAGCAGGGAGATCGGTCTGTGGCTGACTGTGAACAATCGATTGAGATAGCTCACTGCCTTCGGACTGTCTATTTGCATAAGAGAAGGAAATGTCCTGATAAAGAGTTTGAGGTCTTGCTTTCCAGAGAGATGATTTAGAATTGTCTTTAAAACATAACATAAAACAAAACAAAAACCTCATTTTACTATCACAGTGCAAATCATTTCCATAACATGCACTGGAAAGTTTTTCCCTGATGGATTGTCTTTAGAGTTTAAAGGAATCTTATCATATAGCTGCATGCACTCTGTACTAAAATGGTGAACTCTTTTAATTTACAGATCTTTGTTTGCTGATAATTTTATTTTGCAGCGGCATAAAAATTTAAGATTGTGGATTAAAAGAAACTCTATAAGGTGGAAAAGGAAAAATTTGCTCTGAAATAATATTAATTTGATTTAGAAGCATTTAAAATCTTTAGGAGACATAACAATTCGAATCAGGGCTCTGGTTCAAATATGATTTTGATATAAAGCACATGGTGAGCTTTCTGTTTGAAAACAACCCTGTGTTGCTCCACCATTACTTAGGTTTTAAAGCTATAATTAAAGGCCTTAGCCATGCCCCAGATTTTACGCTGGCCATCTTGTAATTTCACAAGTATCCAAAATTAAGCTCCCCTTAATAATAACCTTTCCAGGGTAGAAGTCTCTCCCTGAGAAAAATGTTTTTCTTTTCTCTTCCAGCGCATCAATAACTCGTGCTATAACCCATCCGGAGACATCCAGTCCGCACACAACCGGAAGTGGAAAGCAGTCCTGCTTACAGGTTTATTCTATCACTAATCGTATGGAGTACCACTTAAATTACTTTTGGCTTTTCTTGATTGGTCTTCTGGCTTCGCTGTTTGCAGCCGGATTAGCAACAGTTGCCCCAAAAGATTGGAATCTGTTAGAAAGATCCCTGCTTGCTATAACATATTTGAGCATTGTAGGGCTTTTCACTTGGCTAGCTTGTCTCCCTTAACAGGGAAGAACCTATAGCCTCTAGTATGGCCTTGTTGTACCTACTGCCATTTAAAGTTGCCACCTTACATTTTCTCCTGCAAAGTATGCTTAGTGAGCCAAGTATCGCTATCTTTGATCCTAATCCCCACCAACCTTGGAAATGGACCTTGGCGCGGTGGGAGGATTCCACAGTTGTACAAACCCAAGTTACGGCAGGACGACCTTCCTTTCTTGTCAACGCAACTGATCTGTTTCCCACTCCTTCCGTACGCCCCACTGGTTGGAATCAAGCCCAATATTACATGTGCCCATCCTCACACTCTGGAAGATCTTACTGTAATTCTCCCAACCAATATTACTGTGCATACTAGGGATGTGAAACATTATCCACTCATTGGAAGCCTTCCGTCACTGATCATTACCTAACTCTAAAATGGGCCCCCTTGAACTGCAAACCACCTGAAGAACCCATTACCTGGGGTATCTATGGAGGCCATCACCACATTGCACCTACAGGTACCTGCTCACATTTAAATCTCAGTGTGCAACTTCCTAATGATCCCTCCTGGTTACTCGGTCGAACCTGGGGCTTTAGGATTTATTGGAAAGGAGTCGACCCAGGTTCCCTTATTCTTGTAAAAAAGGAGGCTGTACTAAAGAACCCCTCTGCCATTGGTCCCAATAAGGTCATTAACCGAAATTCACAGCCAACCACCCGCACCTCAGCTCCAACCACCCGTACCTCAGCTCGAGCCAGCCACGCCTCAGCCGCAAGCAACGCGACGCCAAAACCACCACCCAAACCTTCTCTGCCCCCCTCTCATTATTCCTCTCCCCTCCTCAGCCTTATCCAGGCAGCCTTCACCTCACTAAATGTCTCCTACCCCAATTTTACTTCCTCCTGTTGGCTCTGCCTCTCCACCACTTCCTCACTGTATGAGCCCATCGCCTCCAACTTCTCCTTTTCAGAAAGTGCAGGAGACAACCCCTCGGAGTGCAATTGGAATACCTCTACTGTCCCCCTAACTTTCCATTCAGTCTCCTATACAGGAAAGTGCATCCGCCCTCGTTCAAGTAACTCTCCCAATCTCACAGCCTGTGCCAGCTATTCGTCTCCCAGTAGCTCTGCCAAGTTTCTTATTCCCCACAACTCCTCCCAATGGCTCTGCTCCTCTACAGGACTTACCCCCTGTCTCAGCACGAATGTCATCAATGAATATAAAGAAACTTGCCTCCTAGTTGTCCTTCTCCCTAGGGTCTTATACCATAGTGAGGAAGACTTCTTCCTCCGCCTGGAAACAACTGCAGTTCCTGCCAAGCTGCAAAAGCGAGAACCCATCACCGCCCTCACGGTTGCCACCCTCCTAGGTCTTGCAGGCGCTGGTACCGGGATTGCTGCATTAGCCAGTCACAGTCTCGCCCTAACTCATCTCCGGGCTGCTGTCGACGAGGACATCCGTCACCTACAAGACGCTATTTCCCATCTTAAAAATTCTATTAATTCCCTCTCTGAGGTGGTGCTCCAAAACCGCCGAGGCCTCGATCTTCTGCTCCTCAAAGAGGGAGGCCTCTGTGCCGCCCTAGGGGAAGAGTGTTGTGTGTATGCCAATACCACAGGTCTTGCAGAGAACAGTCTAAAGAAGGTCCGGGAAGGACTGGAAAAACGTAAAAGAGATCGTGAGGCTGCCAGTTATTGGTCCAGTTTCTTCGCTCTCGTCCTCCCATATATCCTTCCCTTTCTTGGCCCCCTAATAATAATTATTCTAGCTCTTGCTTTAGGACCATGCATCATTCGCAGAATCGTCCAACTTGTGAGGAAGCAGACCGGTGCTATCTTTTACCAGCAACTCGCCACCTCTGATGACCACTGCTCCGGAGGACCAGCCAATCCTCCGCGACCCCGTCGCCATCGGTCGGCTCGACGGCTACGAGGCTTTTCTCGGTCGCAAAAGCATCGCACCGACGCCGCGCTCCGGCTTCTCTGAACTGTTGGACTTTGAACCTCCCTCCGCCTGTGACTCCTTCACCTAGCCCGCAGCAGCTAAGCCATCGACAATCGACAAAACGCCTTGTCACTGCTGAGCCCCCGACTCGCTGAACTATCGTTGATTCCCTTTACTCCTCCCTCATATTGAACAGCAGGCTCTCGACTGATCGATCCCCTTCGGGGTGGGGCACTCTGGGGCAGGGTTCGCGGCAGAGTCCATAGCCATATCCCGGATTTAGCTGATAGTTCCAGCAGTCTCAAATTTTGTCTCAGGCGAGTCTCGTAGGCGGGAGCCCGGTGACGGCCGCACGGGGCTCTGGCCATTGCACAGAGACGCCTAGTGACGCCTTTGACGCTGGATGCCACTCTCCTGTCCCAACTATCACTACCCAGTTACAAGGCAAAGTCCGGTAGGGAGAGTCACGTCGTTTCCAGCTCACGGGCTCTCCGGTCTCTATATGAGGTAAGCATTCTGGTCGGTGCCAGAGGTTCTGCCGTGAAATGGCAGGGGCCTAGTCCAGACTCCTCAAAGCACCAAAACATGTAGTGGGTCACTCAAGCCCACGGGAGTACACTCATCAATGGAGACACTGGGTGAAATATATAAAAAAGGGGGAGATGTGGAGAGCCGCTTCCCGGGTTGGGGCCTAGTGGACGGGCCGCGACCTGCTCTAGAGTTAGGGCCTGTTGGACACGCCGAGACCTGCTCTCGAGTTACCCCCGCCCATCGAGTGAGCCAAGATGGCGCCTGCATCCCGTTTCCGCATATGACGCTTAGGGCGGCGGTTGCCTGCTAGCCTATTGTACACGCTTACGTAGTGCCTGCACATTGGTTGTAACTATCGTATATAAGAAAGTGCCCGCGCTAGCCTCGGAGAGACAGCCCACAGGGAGCCGTGCCTGACGGCCGCATAGAGGTTGTTCTCCCACGGGGTGTAAGGCCTCGCGTGGAATATGTAACAGAGAAAGTTTTCTTCCTGGCTCCAGTAAAAGGCTTGCATTCACTACCGCTGTGTGCCTCAAGTGTTGGTTTGTCTGTGTCTCTCCCTCTTTCCCTCTGTTCTCCTCGCCGGCCGAGGACAGGGCGTGTGGGACCGAGCGAGAGGGCGCCGGACACCAGAGACTAAAGCAGTGGGATTATATTGATTGATTAAGCCAAGGTTGCATTTCTAGGAAGGGAATTCAGTGCTCTGACTGGTCAGGACTGGGTAAAAGGGGACTCAGTGCTTTGATTGGCTAGGCCTGAGTCACATGCCCAGAAAAGTAGGGCTTTGATTGGCCAGATTTGAGTCACATAGTTCAACTCTGAAGTCAGGGGCAGAGCCTGATTTCCTGGTATGAGCTGGAGGAAATTTATTCCCCCAAAGAAATTCATTGTATTTTAGTCAGTACATGTACTGCGTACCTGTACGGTGTATGTACTCGGTATAACAATGAGTAACCACTATGTCCTGGGCATAAAGCTAAACACTCATAGATTTCACCTCATTTATTTCTCACATAAACTTTATGACGTAGTTACAACTACTATCTACATTTTATAGTTAAAAACCAGAGTTTCAAAAACCGAATGACCTAAGGACACACAGTTAAAAGGAGGTGGAGCCAGGGTAAGAGCTGCAGTGTGGATCCCAGAGCCTGCCCCAAAGGACAATAACAGCCTCCACAGCAGCTAACACTCGTTGGGTTATGAGCCAAGTGCTAGGTCCATGCAGAGTATAGCAGCTTATCTTCCTGGAGAAAGGTTTTACACATATAAAGAGGTGGACGCAAGAGCTGGGACTACCCTTGGAAAGAAGAAATCATAAAGGTTAGGGAAGTAGTTTGCAGTGGTGTTGATGGCAGTATCAGGCGTTAGGGAGGCTGTTTTCAGTAGCAGGAGGATAAAAGCATGTTTGTAGGCTGAGAAGAAAGGGCCCAGGGAGGCAGCATTTGATAATACAAAAGAAAACAGTAAGTTGTTGATGCAGGAAAGTTTCAGAGGGAGAAAAGGGAGAATGAGATGAAGGGCTTTGATAGAGGTTTTAGCCTTGGATAAAAGGGACACCTTTTCTTCCAAGATACAAGGAAAGAAAGGAAGGTCAAGACAAAGAGAAAATGATAGCCTCTTTGTAAAAGAAAAATACATCTCTTCTCTTCGCATTTGTGTTAAGGCTACCCAAACCTTTACATACAATAAAGGCAATAGATAAATTTAATTCCATTTTTTTTTCTTCATCTTCCTCAAACAACAGTTTCTTGACAGCACCAAATCACCAGGGTTTTGGTTGACTTTACATAACATTTTAAAGACGTTTGTCATGTTCCATTATGGAATTCTTGTTTGCTTGCTTGATTATTTATTAACTTTGACTAGATATGTTAAAGGTGATGTACCTCCGTCAAGCTGGTGTTTATGGTGAATGTCTACAAAAGGACTAGTTTCGCAATTTATTACGGCATAATGCGTAACTTGCTATTCGCAGAACCTATGAACATAAATTAAAGTTAATAGGCAAATAGTATATTTCTAAGAAAGACAGTACACTAACTAATTAGCTACAGTTTGTAATGTAATAAATTGGCAGCTGGCAGTGACAACCGATTACTTTATAATTAATTGCCTTAAATCTTTTTAAAATTAATTAGTTAAGAAGCACAGCTGGGCAAAAATTGATGCACTAGAGGGCTTTGGTCCTCCCTTCAGAAATCAAGGTCAAGCAAGTGATTGTGGCTACTCCATCTTTCAACTGCCTATTCAGCAGTAATTCAACAGCCAATGATTGCTGAGATGCTTCCTAATAATTGTCTTCAGGGTCTGTTGAGTCTTCCAGTAAATCCACAGATAACTGTGTTTTCTAAATATTGACTTATCCTGATTATAGCTCTATTGTCCGGTAAACATTTTCTGAAAAATACATGACAGTACTTAATACATGGCAGGCCCCGTGGTGAACCATTTGTATACTTTATTTCAATGTTTCTCCCGAGATCCCTGTGAGTTAGGTGTTCAAAGTGGTGGCAGAATGGAATGTGAGTGCCAGTGCATCCTTGAGGTGGAAACGGGATCTGCTACTAATTGCTGTATGACTTTGAGCAAATTCCTTAACCTTCTTAACCTCTCTAGCCCTCAGTTTCCTCACCTGAAGATGGTGATAATTGGTGATAATAATAGTACTTCCTCATACATGTGTACAGATTAAATTAGTTAATTTGCATGAAGTGTTCAGAATAAAATAGGGCTATTACATAGTGTTATGACTAATTTTCCCCATCACCACCTGCCCATAATGATAATACCTGTGTTTTTGGAACAGTTAGAATATGCCTGACACTCTTCTGAATATTTTATATATATTAACTGACTTAAACTCCCCAAGAACCCCTTGAAGTAGACAATTGAATGAAATCCCATTTTATAGATGAGAGAACTGAGTCACAGGGAATCTTGGTAACTTGCCTAAAATCACTCAGTTATTAATGGAAGAAGCAGGATTCAAACTCCAAAGCTTCTGGCTTCAAAGCTACCCTGCCATTGGCTGCCATGTTCTGCCGGCACCATCTGTACTCCAGATGCACTATACGAAATGCGTTTCCCAGAAGGAGCAGTGCTCTTTTATGTTGCCGTCATTATATATGCTCTTGGCCTAGAATGTTTTGCTTCCCTTGCCCACTTGTTGGAAACCTATTCAGCCTTAAATATTAAACAATAACAACAACAAAAATCACCTCTGCTGAAGATCCTTCCTTGATGTCTTCATAATGAAGTTATTTGCATCTTCCCACATGGCCTCACAGAACTCCATGGTTATCTCTTTTATAAATTATTATACCAGGTCAATCAATCAGTCAATTAGTCAATAAATATATGTAAGAATCCATCAATGACTTATCACTGAGTCCTGTTCCTCAAGGAACTTATATGCTAGTGAAGGAAGATATATATTAAACCTGTGGAAAAATAAAAAGTGAAGATTATTTCAGGTATTAAAAAGTGACTTGGAGAAGATAAAATGGATTGATGTGGTAGAAGGAAACTGGGAGTACTGCCTTAACTAGGTTGGTTAGAGTTGAAGCTTGAATAATGGGAAAGTAGCCAGCTATGCAAAGATAAATGGGGAGAACATTCCAGACAGAGGGCCCTGCAAGCTCAAAGGCTCAGACATGGGATCAAGCTTGTTGCATTTGAGAGACAAACAAAAAGTAGAGTGCAAGTAATAATAACATTAACGTTTAGCCATAATTTGTTTACATGTTCATCTCCCTCAGCTAAAATGTCTACTCTTTAGGGTTAGGGCTGTGCCCCACACTTCTCTGATTGCCCAGTGTTCAGCATATTTCCAGGACAATGGTCCTTTTATGCTGATTGACTGAATGATTCGTTGATACAAGTAAATTATTACTCAACATAACTGATTTCTTTTCTCTTCCTTCAGCCTCTTCCATATGTGTTACTCTTCCAAAATGATTTCCATATTTCTCTTTTTCCCTCTGGTCTGGCTCTACATTTCTGTTTTCTTTTGGTCCTCCCTCTCTCATCTGCTTCTCCTGTCTTTTGATCTCCTTTCTTGCTCCAGGTAATTCCACCCTGAACTGCTGGGCTCTAGCAGTAGATACTGTCTTGGGATGGGGATGAGGAACTCAGACATTTCTTAACTCCCTTAACCCCCTACCATCTTTCACAGACTGCAAAGAATTCTGTACATTTTGGGGTCAAACACCAAAGCTGCAAACATAATCCAGTTCTGAGATACTGTTTTGGCAAATGAACACAGGCTAGTTCTCTTGTATGGCCTTGTTCTGGATACTGGCTTTAGAAGCGGAGAGAATAAAGAGAGCCTCCTTGGAGCTTCACCCAGAAAAAAATTTTATTGCTTTATTGCTCTTAGAGGTCGAGGTTAAAGAAGTAGTTATAAAAAAAAGTAAAAGGAAAAACCAATTTAAATAGTTAACTATAAAGGATTCCTAGA
The DNA here is from genome assembly GCF_015220235.1 of Choloepus didactylus. NCBI lineage: Eukaryota > Metazoa > Chordata > Mammalia > Pilosa > Megalonychidae > Choloepus > Choloepus didactylus. The sequence continues at coordinate 41,065,928 of NC_051314.1, forward strand.
GTTCCTTTTCTTCCATCTGATAGAGAAAAGAAGCAACTCCTGTGCCTTTATCTTGCAGGACAGCTTTTATCTGCTCCCCAGGAGTTTATGCTACTATTCAGGAGGAAAAAAAGATAACCAAGATGAGCTCTAATCTCCCCTGGAATCTTACAGGCTGTCTTTTAAATTTGCTAATCAGCTGAACCCACAAACCTTGGATATATAGAATTTAACCAGTTCACCTCCCACTTTTTTCTTGTCGTTCAGGGACTGGGTTCTACCTGTAAAGAGTTTGGAATCAATTTAGAAAATACGAGAAGATCAGTGTCTTCCCACCTGTGATTGTTCTTGAGCTAGCAGCCAAAATGATGTCGCCCCTCTCCCCTTGTCTCAGGAAATGATGAGGTGTCTGGGTGGCCACTTCCCTGCACAGCTGCAAACTGTAACTCAGCCCAATGGCCTTTTGTTACAAAGGGAAATCTGCTATTTAAGAGGCTGTTTTTTTAGTGTTTGCTTTAGATACCAGTTATGAAATGCCTAAATCTTACCTTCAATTATTCTACAATACTGTAAAAAGGATCTTGAGATATAAATATCTTAATTAGTAGGGTGTTTCCTAGGAATCTGAAGATGGAGAGGCAGAAAGGTACAGAGGATACACTTGGGCTCTGGAAGCCAATTGCCTGGGTCCAATGCCTGGGCCATACAGCTGTGTGATCTTTGGAATGTTATTTAATGCCTCTGGGATTCGTTTTCCTCATTATTTAAATGAGAATAATAGTACTATGTTATGTTATAGGGTTTGTGGGGCAGGGGGAGGGAGGGATATGAGGTAAATGAATTAATGCATGTAAAGCACTGAGCATAGTGCCAGACTCAGTATAATCATGTAATAAAAGGAGGTGATTATTTTGACCATTTGAATAGAGAAGTGGAAAGGGAAGAGGATGGCTATTAGTCTAGTACATGAATCCTTCTGGTTTCAGCCATATGGGCCCAGCCATGTTGACTCAGCTGATAACCAGGCAGCATAAACAGGGAGGCCATTTCTGCCTCTGCCACTGGCTGGCTCAGCAAGTCACCCCCTGAACTTGCCTGTGTTACCAGTCTCTATTACCCATTCTAGCTGCTTGGGCAGATTTTCTAATGGTCCCAGGAGACATGGAAGTTCTGCGTAGGAGAGAGCAGGCATGAGGTCCTCTATTTGCCATTGTCACTCGAATGGCTAATTAAAAAAAAAAAAAACAAAAACAGTCATAACTTCAATGTTATCTAGAGAGGCATTAGGAGTAAGTAAGAAAGAAAATATCAAATCCATTCAAATTTTTAAAAGTGCCTTGTGTGTGTTCAGTACTGTGTTGTGCTCTCATGGGATGTGGGGAGGAAAAAGGGGACCTAGTCACTTCTGTCAAAATTGCAATATGGGATTAATTTAAAAAAATTAATGCTACATCTGCCAAAGGGCATATATATTGATGAGAAAGGATGCATTGTGCCCTTAGAACTCGTGGTGCATAATACACTTCAGGGACAGTGACAGTGTTCACCAAAGTTCACTGTATTGGTCAGAGAATGTATACTTTCTAATATATAGGAATATACAGGAAAAGGTAAGTGGTATTTCATGCAGACAAATAGGATAATTACAGTGAAATGTTTAAGAGTATGGTCTTTGGAGACGGAAGGTCTGGATTTGAGTTGACCTCTCTTTGGAGAAATTCCTATCATTTTGACTGAACTGTTAACAGTTTGAGGGGATCAATTTGTCCTCATCAAACCACTTTTAGGTGCCAAGAGACATAAGAACTAAAATAGATATATTTGGAAGGCACTTTTGAAGTTTTTCAGCAGAAACCATTTTGGTTTTTTTTCAGAGCAGAAGAGGATGAGTACCATAAAAATTTGACTTGTTCCTCAAATGGACCTCAGTGTTGATGCTTTTACTCCACAGAACATACAGCCAGAAGCTAAGAGGTTGGAGGTTACCATGTTCTGCAGTTAAAGCAGATGACCAGGCATCATAAACAGGAAGGCCATTTCTGTCTCTGCCACTAGCTTGCTGGGCAAGTCACTTTAACTCAGTGAGCCTACTTTTTCCAACTTCGGAATGAGGGTAGTAGGATTCCTGTACCACACAAGGATGTTGGGAAGCTTAATTAATCAACTGCGATATGCTGCAAGATAAAAGCCACTATCGAAATGTAAAGTATACTCTAGAAGAACAAAGTGAGCTATTAAAAGTGACTGAGAATGCAATAGAACTAATGGAAAGATTGAGTTATAGAACCTGGAAGATAATAAAGTTGGTGTAACACCAAATCATAATATTGGCACTAGGGTTTTGAAGAGATCATTGAAAAGAATAATGCTCTTGATATGCAAGAGTTAATTTCTGAGTGCTACAACACCTCCTTTCTTTTCCATACTAGTGCTGATGCTGAAAATGAGAAGTGCTTGTCTCAATCAAAGTTAAGTCTTTCCCATACTTTTCCATGAATTAGTCTGACCTTGGTCATCCTCACTCTTGGTGTTGAGTGTCATTTTAATGACACTTGTTTTATTTTTAGGGTTTTTGTTTGAGATCATATATCAGAAACTGCCTTTCCTGGAAAAAAAGCTAGATACAAAATTTTAAGAAATTTTAAAAGAATCAATCTCTTCCATTGCCTAATCAAATTCAGAAACTGACTTTTTTCCTGCTCATGGCAATAAAAGCTGACTTGACCTATGTGACTCTTTTTTCTTTTTCCTCTTTTATCATTAGATCTCATACCTATTCCTAAGCCACCTGGTTTGACAACCATAATAGCTGACATACTTTCCCTTGCTGTCTTCTGAAATGCCCCCTAGAGGCAAATAAACATTTGGTAGAACCAGTAAATAAAAGTGTAAAAGGACATTTTCTGATTGATTGTTCTTTTTAAGGTGGTATGTAGAGGAGGCAGAGCAAGGGGTAAGAAAGTTTGCTATATGCTTGGCAGATTTATAGAGTGATTTCAGCTGGAGCACACATTTTCAAGGCCCAGAGGAATTTGATTTCATTTCCATTCTACAGCAAATAATGCGACAGCACCTTGGTATTCAATTGTGTGTGTCAGTGACCTTGAATACTTTTTAAAATTTGCAGAAATGACCCTTTACATTAAAATGTACCTGTTAGTACTGACTTCATGTTCTTGGAGGAATCCCAGTTTGTCCATCTTCCTCATTACTCTTATCAATGTCCTTTACTGATTAAAGATACCTTGAAAGATAAGACTTGTGAGGGGCCATGGAATGGGGTCTGAGAGTCTGAGAAACAAATACTCTGCCCACTCAAAAATGTAGCTTCAGTTGACCTGGATATGGATACCTTGCTCTAGAGTCATAAAGCAGAATTTGGTGATATTTCACATTTTGAAATTTCTGCATTGCCCATGTCTTCTTAATATTTTGCATAAATCTCTTATTAGAGACTTCAGGCTAAAATCAGAGATTAATTACACAAGAGATATTGGGGCTTTTTGCTTCCTTGGGTTTCTGCACAGAAAAATTGGGGGTTAGTTGAAAAATGAAAGCCAATTGGCCTTTCATCAAAATTATTCTGGGTGAAAGGAGGATTATCTATTTTGCCATATTTCCCTTGAACAGTGGACAATGTATTACATTTTTAAAACCTGCTTCAGTTAAAGTCCCTGCCAATTTCATGCATGAGATCTTAAATTTGCCACCAGGAGACCGGTCATTACCAATTCTTTTAAACAATACACTATAAATAACACAAACAATGACAGTATTGTGTTCCTTTCCTCCTGTCCCCCTGACGTACCCTGGCTGAGGTCCTTAGAATCCTGAAGTAGAAAGCAGGAGTTCTGTCTGAGCTGCAGAGTGATCCATCGTTTTTTCCAAGATTAGAGAAGGAGGCAGCTTTTAGGAAGCAGACTTCCCCAACAGGCATTCACTGTGGGGTTTCTGAATTATTTACTGTGAGGGCGCTTCTGGCACTGAGCACAGGGAGTGTGATTCCCCAGGCCACAAAGACTTAAAATAGATGCATGTCTCTTTCCCTTTTCATTATTTATGTCCAACCAAATTATCCATTCCTCACATCCCCTCCCCACCATATTGTCCTCCACCTCCCAGTGGCAAGGGACAGTAACACTTAATTATTGCTTATTAGGAGTTGCTCTCAGAATGGTTCCCTTCCCCAGAGGAGGGTTTGTGTAAGAGGTGATGTAAAGTGACATTCATAAATTCATAGTGATTTATCTCTCTGCTGTTACAAATGGCAGTCCCTGAGAAATTAGCCTTGCATTTAAGCTTGGCCACTTAACTGGAAGATTGCTTCTGGGCACGTTGCATGGCTCATGATTTTTCTGCATTTCTAAAGTGTTTGCCTAATGATTCATTAATTAGAAGCTTTTCTCTGAACCAATTGGCCCATCATTAATTAGTGCACACTTCACCCAGCTAACTTAAGGCAACTGCTGTTTTATCCAGATTCCTTGGGTGAAGATGGCATGGTGTAGTCCCTGACTGCCTTCTTCCCTTCACTACTACTCAGCCTGTACATTCATCTGGCAAAGTAGATAATAGCAGGTCTACATGTCCTCGGCATAAAGGAAGATCTTAACTGATGTCAAGGGAATAAAGAAAGAAAAAGAATTATACCATGAGACCAAAGGAAATTACATCTGCTTCTGTTTTCCTTGTACAGAGTAGAGATGTTCAGCAAATATTTGACGTCTGTGTGATTTTATTATTATTTTGTTATCAGATTGGAAAGTGGCGATATGTAATGGGAAAAAATCTGGGGAAGTTAGTATTTGTTCCCTACTTTTAAAAGAAGGGCTTCAATTCATCTGGTGTCACCTCAACAGCCCAGGTATAGGTAGATGTCTTTGTACGACTTGAACCCCACCTGTTACATGGAGTTTCTATTATATGCCAAGCACTATGCTGTGTGCCTGGAATAGAAAGAATATTAAGACATGATGCCCACCCTTGAGGATGTCATAGTCTAAAGGAAAGCCAGTCATGTAAACATATCATTTAAATATGCTAAGTGTGCTTCTACAGTGCTTCCTAGAGTTGCTGAGGCCATAGTTTGATATTGAATGTGAAGAGGAACTAGATTGGCCAAAATGGCTTGCATCATGTGGGCTGTTTGGCCTACTTTTCAGGCATTATTGTGTGAAGGTTGATTTTTCACTTCTTAGTGCCCCATTCTGGCAGCTTCCTTGAGGATTCAAAACTCCTAGATAAAGGAGGTCCATGAGGCAAGTGAACTTACTGATCACTACAACTGTTCCATGGAAAGGCTGACTTGGTATTCTCTGAGAAGAAGAATGCCCATGGCTTTAGCACAAACTGTCTTCAGGGTCCCACCTGAGCCTTATCAAATATGCTTTCTTGGCATTCAAATTTCAACAGTAGTCTATATCAGGGACTGGCAAAGTTTTTCTATAAAGGACTAGGTAATAAATATTTTAGGTTTTACAGGAAAGGTGGTCTCCATTGCAACCACTCAGTTCTGCTGTTGTAGTGTGAAAGCAGTAGCAGCCAATACAAAAGTAATGGCAGAGTAATTTGGGCAGAGAATAAAAAATATATTTACAGCCCTCCACCCCCCCAAGGAGCTGGGGGAAGGTGCAGAAGTGTTGAACTTCCTCACCTGGACTGGTGTTGATGTTCTCACAAACACTGGGACCAGCGTTTGATGTGCTGAGCCCTCTATAGTGGGACTTGCCCTTATGAAACTCGTTACTGCAAAGGAGAGGCTAAACTTGCATGTAATTGTGCCTCAGAGTCTCCACCTGAGCACCTCTTTGTTGCTCAGATGTGGCCCTCCCTCTGTAGCTAAGACAGCTCAGCAGGTGAACTCACTGTTCTCCCCCCTACATGGGATGCGACTCCCAGGGGTATAAATTTCCCTGACAATGCAGGATATGACTCCCAGGGATGAATCTGGACCCGGCATCGTGGGATTGAGAATGTCTTCTTGATCAAAAGGGGGATGCAAAATGGGACGAAATAGTTTCAGTGGCTGAGAGATTTCGAATGGAGTCGAGAGGTCACTCTGGTGGACATTCTTATGCACTGTATACAGAATACCTCCTAGGTTTTAATGTATTGGAGTAGCTAGAAGTAAATACCTGAAACTATCAAACTCCAACCCAGTAGTCTGGACTCCTGAAGACAATTGTATAATAATGTGGATTACAAAGGATGACAGTGTGATTGTGAAAACCTTGTGTATCATACTCCCTTTACCCACTGTATGGATGGATGAGTAGAAAAATGGGGACAAAAACTAAATGAAAAATAGGGTGGGATGGGGGGGATGGTTTGGGTGTTCTTTTTTACTTTTATTTTTTTATTTTTATTCTGATTCTTTCTGATGTAAGGAAAATGTTCAGAAATAGATTGTGGTGATGAATGCATAACTATATGATCATACTGTGAACAGTTGATTGTATACCATGGATGATTGTATGGTATGTGAATATATTTCAATAATACTGAATTTAATTTAAAAAAAAATGGGTGTGTCTGTGTTCTAAAAGAACTTTACAAAATCAAGTACAGAGATATACTTTGCTGATCCCTGGACTCTACAGCATTCAAAGATATATATATTAGCTATATATATAGTTATAGTTATTAGCTAAGATCAAAGATCATTTAAAAATGTTATAAGTAAATTTATAGAACTTCAGGGGTCTCAACTCATTTTTTAAATACTTTTTATTCAATACCTATTTTATGCAAGATACTATGGTAAAGGATGGGGATAAAAAAAATGAGACTTGGTGCTTGCTCTTGAGGAGCTTGCATTTTAGTAAGAGCTTGTTTTACATATAAGGGGGCAGATCGGAATCAGGCCTCTGTCTGTTTAGCCCTCTTCCCAGCACTTAGGATGATGGTTGGAGATCCTTGGGTCAGAATGGAGTCTATGAGGAAGAAGACAGGCTATGATTTATTGAGTTTCTCGCATCCTTGAATCTGTGCTTCAGCCACCTGCTAGAAGTAACTGAAAGAAGAAAATAAAGTTGTTTTCTTAGCGATGTGCAGAGTCATGCTATGGCTCGTGCTGACAGGAGGAATGCCCAACTTTGCTTGCTTCCTGGAATCTGGTAAGTTCACCTTGGGCATCTGTCAGCCTACAAAAGACTTTTGTTGTTTGGCAAAAGAATCTCGTCCTTTCCTTAGGTCTTCGTAATGCCTACAGATAGAAAAGCAAAAATTTAAAGATGAAGTCATTGGGAAGATTATTCTGGACTACTTTGATCGACATTCAAATAATAAATGTAATGCAACGGCCAAATGCAACAGCCTGTACACAATCCAACTCTTACTGCTATCTCTGCAGCGTTTGATACTGCTATTTACCACCCTCTTTTTGGGAAATTCTCTTAAATACCATGACACAGAACTCTCTTCTCCAAAAATGGAGATATTCCTCAAAGAACACTCCTGAGCCTTTTACATTCTGGGCTGTCTATGCTGTCCTTCAGCAATCTTACTTTACCTCTCACCTCTAATTGAAGAAAGGGGAAAGAAGGAGAAAGAAAGAAAAAAAAAACATATTTTCATTAGTTGCAGTGTGCAGAGGATATAGAGATAGAAATCACAGATCCTGTCCTCAGTATTTCATGGTTTAATGGAGAGAAAGAGAAAGAAGACAATGACACTACAGCACGCGGATGCTAGTATAGGTATGCGCAAGGGGCAAAAGGTGGACACTTGACAGATCCTAGGGCACAGTGAGGTGGCTAGGAAGGCTTCCCAGAGGAGGGAGAACTGACCTGAATACAAAAACCTAAATATGAGTTAGCTGGGTGAAGAGAGACAGGTTTGATCTCCCAAAGGCTGGATTTTCTGCTCCTTGGCATTTCCCAGGAAACTGGCTCATTATGCTCCTTCTGCTCCCCCAGTAGCTCAGAAGCTCCTAGAGGGCAAGGATGGGGCCTTGTTCACATTGTGTCTCCAGGGCCCAAACAGTGCCTGGCACATGATCAGGGCTCAGCAATATTTACTGGGAGGCAGAGATTAACATTCCTACTTTACCACCAAGAAAATAAGTCTAAGAGATAGAAAACTAATTTATTTACTACAAAATATCTTGCATTGTGAGGGATGGGCACTAGTACTCTGGCCTAGCCCTTGCCCTTTAGCTTCATTCAGTTCACCTAATTTGCCATTTCAGCCCCTGTCTTCACTTCTGAGCTTCAATCCCAGGCCACCAATTACTTGATTGACATTTTTCCTGATTGTGTTACCTCAAACTCAACGTCATCATCATCAAAACAGAATGCTCTGTCTTTCCCCCAAAGAGAGATGTTTTTTTCTTTTTGTGTGATATCAATACCAGGGCCTAATTTTTCCCTTGCAGTCTTAGACTCTAGGGTGTGGGAGTTAATTAAATAAGAATATAGAAGGCAGGGATCATTTGGCTGGCCGAGTTTTAAGAAATTTTGGCACCTGGCATTTTCTATGCCATGGTAATTAGCTCCCTTGACTCCGAATAAACTTTACTTCTAAAGCAGCACAATCTAGTAGTTGGAAAAATGTGAGCCACAAAGATGAGCCACATAAATAATTTTACATTTTCTGATAGCCACAGTAAGAAAAGTTAAAAGAAATAGGTGAAACTAATTCATTTTTAGGAACCAATATATCTAAAATATTATCATTACAACATGCAACTGATCAAACACAGTTATTCAAAACACATTTTGCATTCTTTTTTTCATACTAAGTCTTTGAAGCCCTGTGTGTATTCTATATTTCGAGCAATCTCAGTTCAGACCAGCCACGTTTCAAGTGCTCAGTAGCAACCTATGGCTGGTGGCTTAGTATTGAATAGTGCAGTTTCAAAGAGTCTTTCACAAGATTTTATAAGCTATAAAATAACAATAAAGTCCCAAGTCTTCTCCTGTCATTTGCACCCCCCTTCAATGCAGTACTTTTATACTCAAATCCAACTGATAAGAAGGCAGATAGTGGGGTGGGACGAGTAAGGGCAGCAATGCTATGAAGTGAAATTTACCAGGAGGAAGAGAAGAATGTGGCAAGGATAGCTCTTTGTCTTCGATTAATTTCTGATCTGAAAAATCCTAAAATGTATTTACCAGGCATGTTTCCAGAAGTGACATGTTTACAGGAGTGATATTTACAGGAGTGCTGTGGCTGAGTCCAAGGTCTGGAAAATATTCTTTTCATAGAAGTCTTCTAATTCAGTGAGGTGGGAAGGGAAGATGAAACATCTGCCCAGTCAAAATCATTTTGCTCAGAGATGTTCTGAATTGGAAGGATGTGACAAGGATGAATGTTTTCTGCTCACTTTGCATATGTGTAGTTGATAAATATCACAACATGATACGTTGTCTTCAACGTATTCCCTGTCTCCTAAGCCCCAAACCAGAATCCTTCCTGAGTCCTTTCTCTCCTCTCTCCAATTGGATATCAAGTCCTCTAAATTCTTTCTTCATATAGTTGCTTATGTCTCCTCCCTTCCATTTCATTCTTAAGGACGTCTCTGTGTTCCCTAACTCCATCACTTCAGTTTGGCCAATGAAATGATCTCCAAAATGATTCTGCTGTCTCTAGATTCTTTTTCCTTTTCATCTCCTTTCACTAGCAAAGTCATTTTTCTAAGACAGTGCTTTGAGAATGCCTCCCTCTCTCAAAACAAAAGAAAAATCTCTAAATTTTGCCTCACTTTATAAATAAAGAAATTTAAACTGAATAATAGCAAATTACTTACCCAAACCACATAATTTAAAAACAGGAGATCTAAAAATGCAGGCTTTCTGATTCTCATCTTAGTACTCTTTCTACTTTATCATCCTGCTTACAGAATAATGTTCAACTCTTCTTTATTCCGGACTCTGGCCAATAAATCCCTTCTATCATGCCAATCTTCTCTCTCTAAGTTCCATATCTAAATCTGCCAACACATTATTCTTTAAAGAGCCATTCATTCAGTCATTGTACAAATGTACACCACATGTGAGACATTCTGCTTGATGCCCAAAGGACTAACGCTTACAGGCTGCGTGGCATGGCTGTACGGGAGGTAAAACTGGCAACGGAGGTGGAGGCCAAAGCACTGAGAGTGTCAAAAGTCAGGCTGAGACTTTGATAACTTCATTCATTAGATAGAGTGGAACAACAGCTTTTGAGTGAGAGTGAAGTGACAAACCTGGCAGAATGTGCAGAACACGTTAATTAACAGCCAGCATGGCTTGGAACAGACCTGAGGTTGCAGAGTGGTAGCTCACAAAAAGAATGAAGCCTGCAGATGTTTTTTGTTTGGCTCAGATGCTGTTTTTGTTTTTTTTTTTTTTAATAAATAAAAATCAGTTCCTATTATTAAAAATTAGAAGCATTTGCCTAGAAATCAATATTTTAAAATTCTCTTTAAAAATTAGACACTCTGGCAACACTGGTATGCATTTCCATACCATATCAGTGGGGTTTGACAGGAAGCTGCCTAATTTAGACAGGGCATGCTCTTGCCAGCCAGATCCACCCATGTATGTTACCTGCCCAACTATTTAGGTGTCCAGATTGAGATCCTTTCACTAGGAGCAAGACTGTTGATAATGAGGACGCAGCACTAGACTGGTGGTGACAGGCTGAGGCAAGGAAAAAAAAAAAAGACAATAATGGTATGATTTGCACATATTCTAATGTACTTTAAGATTCAACAAGGGCACACATCTCACCACAAGTTGGTTGGATTCGATACTTCCATCCCCTGTGAGCACCCCTTTTTGGCTCCACTTCCTTCTACATTGATTTCTAATGATCTGTTTGTGTGTGTTCTTCTAGATTATTTGATAAATAGTGCTCCCTTCCCTTCTGGAAGAAAACTAAGCTAAAATGCTACAGATGATCTGGAATTTTAATGTAAGAAATAAAAATTAGGTATATTAGAAGAAAGTTTAGGAAAATATTTGTGGGAAAATAGTTGTGTGTGTGTGTGTGTGTGTGTGTGTGTGTGTGTGTGTGGAACAAGAGAGCTTCCTGTACAAGACTTTTAATCTAGAGCCATAAACAAAATGAGGTATATTTAACTATATAAAAATAAACATATTTTTATGTCAAAAGATACTGTAAACAAAGTCAAAGCCAAATGATTGAATGGGAAAAAGATTTCATGGCACATTTGACAGATAAAGTTACTCTTTCTGAATTTACGAAAGTGCCTACAAATTGATAAAAATGATGAATTGCACAACATATATTTTAAAAATTATCAAAACATCAATTCACAGAAGAAACCCAATTAACAAATAAACACAAAAAGCTACTCAATTTTATTAGCAGCAAGGAAAAGCCAAAGTAAAACAACAATCAAATATCACTTTTTGCTCTTCAAATTGCAAACAGTTTTAAAAACCGTGTCAGCTAAGTGCTGGTGACGAGAAAGAGGAATGTCATGCTCATACGTTGCTGATGGGAGCATAAATTGCTCCAGCCTTTTGGAAAGTAATGTGGCAATGTGTACTAAATTAAAAATGAGCAAACATTTGGACCCAGAACTTCCACTTTTGATAATCTATCTTATAAAAGTGAAAGTACTGATGCATAAAGATATGTGCACAAAGATATTTGCTACAGCTTTATATGAAGTGGAAAAACACTGGAAACAACTTGCATATACATCATTAGGGAAGTGGTAGAATAAATTCTGGTATACTTGTACTGTGGAATAACATGTACTGTTAAGTGAGAAACATTAAGTTGCTATAAGAGGTGAATGATAGAAAGAGAGAGTAAGGATCTAATCATAAAAAGAAAACAATAAACACAATGTATGGGACATGGGAAACACGGAGGAACATAGAGGAAGATATGGAAGGAAATGCACTAGTTTGTTATTGGGGGAATGCAGAAGGTGGGTGGAGGGGGTAGATTATTTAAACTATTTATAGATCTTTGTACCTTTTTACTTGTTATGAATATGTACTCCTTTATAAATATTAAAAATGAAGAAAAAAATTTTTAAAAATATGTCATTTTCTACTAAGGCAGAGGTTCCCACTACTTGCCTCATAAAGCATGAAGTGTGTGAATGGGTCTACACTAAGCCTGTTTGCTAGTAATCCTTCAGATAGTGTTTTTCAACTAAAGATTACCAAACACCTTAGAAACAGTGTCTGGAAGCTTTTCTGATGAGGTGCCGTGTGCAAAGATAGCAAATAAATGGATGATTGCTGCCATGTTTCCTTGCCATGTTCCTAGCAGCTATAGCAGAACTCAGCATCTGCCTCCAGCAATCCTACTGCAGTCTCAGAGTGCTTCCCAGTACTGATCTCAGGCAGCCCCTATCAATTAACCAGAACTGGAGGTAAAATGATAACCCCTTTGCCCTTAGGAAAAAAGCATGTATTTGGATTTGAATCACATATTTTTGACTGTGTGACCTGAAGCAGGTTAATAAGTATATCTGAGCTTTATTTTCCTATAAAGTTGGGCATTATCTCCTCAATAGTTTTCTTATAAAGAGTAAGTGAAATCTTCTTCTGGCTGCAATGTTAGCTCATCATCTCTCCGCATTTGCTTATTGTAGCCAATTCATATTTTTGGTTTAAAATACTTACTGTTGCTACTTGACTCTTATGTGTGCTTGTCATTCACTGCATTTGGACATACCACTGAGTGGAAGATACTGATTCCATTTGATCTGGAAAACAATGACTCATTTTCTATTCACTGTCTCTAGGGCAATGACCATAGGAGTGGCTGTAAGTATTAGCCTGCCCTCCCCAAACTCTTCATCCTCTTCTGGACCTGCACTCCTCACTGCATGGGCCCTGAGTCAATCTCATCAATTGTCAGATTGTTTGTCTTTTCTGGTTAACTATCACTCAGAGGTTGTCTTCATATTAGTTTCATCTTGAGCTTTCTTAGATTTTACATTATTTAACTCTTTTTTTTTTTTTTTGCCTATACTATGCACACAAAATCTTTTGCAAGTACTTAAAATATGCAATTCATGCTGGATTACTTGGAGAGTACCAAACTGGTGTTGGTCAGGGATGCGAACCAATCCAGAATAGGGCCTAGATGATGCCAAGTTCTCATTGACTCAACAAATATTGCTTGCTGGCATAGTCTGTGCTAGGCCCCAGAATTAATACTGGGGATTTAAGAGTGAACAAGACTGACAAGCTCCCTTCATTCTCTCATGGCATTTCTAGTGAGAACAGCTGGATGAAAACCTGTTGACGTTAAATGAACAAATACCAGGTGATTTCAGGTAGTGCTAAGTGCTTTGAAGAAAAGTAGAAAAAGATGGTCTGAAAATGAGAGATTGCCTAGAAGGAATAAAAATGCTGAAATGCAGTGGATAGATTAGAGGCCTAGAAAACAGGAAGTCAGCAAGATTGGGAAGAGTAATCAGATCTCAAGTGATTGAAGATAACGGTAGTAGCCAGCAGAATACACTGAATTAGGCCAGATGCAAAAAGATGATTACTCTCTGTTCCTCCTTCAGCTTCTCTCTGGGAAGGAATTTCTCTCAGGATCTGGGCCAGTAGTCCAGGAGGCATGCAGAAAATGACTGCATCTAATTAAGGAAAGATGGCAGGAGCAGTAAGTTGTACTTATTCGAGTACGTTTTTAGCAGATTTTCACAATTTCTTTAATTTCAAAGAAAGTGGACCAAAGGTCAGGAATGACTTTTGCACAAAAGTAGAAAAATTCCCTTCCTTTGGGACAGCCAGAATGAAGCCCCATGCAAATTCTTCACACAGGTTACAGACTTCAGCACAATGCTTGGGCAAATAATTAAACTACAGCAACAAATTAGATGCAATTAAATGTTTTCCGCTCGCCCACTTACTTGAAACCAAATCTGTGAAAAAAGGGCATAGCTCAGATAATTAATTGACAAGAAATATTTAATAACCTCTCCTCTGCTACATTTAATATGAGGCATGAGTGCTTCATTCCAACCTAGTCATGAAGTTCCCTGGAGCCATGGGCATGCTACAGCGGCACACTAAAGGAAAAGCCCCAGATGCATGGCTTATTTAATTTGCAACTCTTGCCAACCCACTTCACACTTGAATATTTTATCCTTTGGGCACACATAATATAACCACAATGCACTGTAGTAACACCTACTTTATAGCCATAACTTTCATCTACCCACAGTTTCCTCTTTTTTATAAAATCATTTAGCAGTCTCAAAAGGACTGAAACCAAGCTCCTCTCTTTGTAGCCGGACAGGTCAAGGACACTACTGAACTCAAGAAAGAGGTGATTTTATGCCATCATTTTGCTCTAATAACAGAGAGGAAACACCTTTAATGTTAAGATTCTCTAGAGAAGGAAAGTGATTTTAAAAGGATTGCCTCAAGAAGTGTAGGTGCCTGGCAGCTTGTAAGATGTGCTATGCAGTGGGCCAGCTTTCTCTCCCAGGCCTAGTCCTGCTTTTTGAGCATATTTAGGACAGGAGGCATTGAGAGAAAGTATATCTTTATAAAAAGAAATTACCCAAATATATAACAGATGGAATGGTGGATAAAAGACAATTTCTGTTGTCAAAATTTGCAATGGCAGATCTCATTGTCTATGGATTAGTGTGCTTGACGACAGTGGAAAAGGGTATGTTATTTACATTTAAGGAAGTGTTTGCTGAACCAGCTGCACTGCATCTGAAGTTTCTGTCCCTGAGTAAGTTATACTTCCAATTTCCAACAGAAAGGAAGCTATTGCCAAGCTTCAAAGGTGGGAGAAAACTTTTAAAATCAAGTTTTCCAAACCTAAACTCCATTGCACCGAAACGGAAAAATAAAGATGAGTTTTATTTTGTGACTTAAGGTAAATTGGGTTTCCCCATCTCAATGCATTTGTGTATAAGTCTCAGAGCTGTTACCTACTTGACTTGGAAAATATAGCAAACACAGTCAGATTGCGTCTACTTTACACTAATGCAACTGACCAGAAAGAGAAAAAATCATGTATCTTGCTGTTGGTTTTTCTCTACTCCAATGGCAGCTTTTCATTTCATCCACCTGCTATTCCCTATTCTGTACACACTGCCTCAGTGCCCCTCCCCTCTGTTCCAATGCAAATTCTCAACTGAGACCTAGATTTTTCATTTGATTTGGTCTCGTATGATTGCCTTCTAGGCCATTCTGGTTTTTTCTGGTCTTGGCATGGACTGATTTATGTGTTAGGAATTACTCCAGCCATGAAAGTTCTCCAGAGTTTTCCAGAAACAATACCCTTTCTGTCTCGTTCCTCTGGAGGCATAACAGGGTAAGTTCAGGAGCAATGATCAGGAGCTCTCAGAGCAGAGTATTTCAGAGGGTAGAATCGGCGGTCAATGTCCTGGCAGCATAAGAAAAGGCATCTCCATTCCACAATTTCACACAGCAGGACAGGATTTCCCTTCTAAGCCCCTAATATATTTGGGGAAGGTAGGTTTTGTAAGTTACTATTTAAAAACTTAGTGGGGTGCACATGAATAGAGGAATGTAGAAGGGCTTCTTTTTTCTCTTTCTCTTTGAGATTCCAAGACTGCTCTTTGTCATTAAGACTGGAAATCTTTATGTATTCATGGCTCCTCCAAAGGAACTCAACCCACAGGGCAAAAGGAGAAACTTCCCAGTGATTTTGAAGGTTCTTAATTGATATCGTTTTAGAATTTGCAGTTTTGAATTGCAAGGGCCAGCAAGCAGTTACTCTGGGTAATTTCTTGCTTGGGTAGCTCCTCTCTGTGGATGAGATTTCCCTGAGGTTATTGATTCAAAAAGCCTGACGGGACATAAAAATTACCTGGGGATTTTAAAAATGTGTAGATTCCTTGTTCTATTCCCAGAACTTTTGATTTGCTTGGCCTGAAATAAGGCCAGAAACTCATAATACAAACAAAATAATAATAATAAAAAATCCCCAGGTGACTCATGCTTCACAGAACCAGGCCTGAGAGGCCGTCACTTTTTGTCACACTAACCAGCTTGTTTTGGAAATGAACCCTGACCTTAGCCTCATTAGTATCATACGCTGGCTATCACAGCTAACTGGTTTCAGTTGGGAATATATAACCTTGTCTCTGATCTTGCTAGAGGGCCTCAGTGTGAGAAAATAACCCTTAGCATTATTTGCTAGCATAGCTCAATGTGTGATTTTTAATACTGCCCTTCAGTTCCCTGTAGGAGCCCCTGGCCTGAGCAAAACAGGCCTGTGGAGTTTCATGCACAGTAGCCTGCATGACCTAGAGCAGCTAATGTTTAACCTATCATCTTTGTAAACCAGTAGAGCAGGAATGTGCCACTGGACTGGGTACCTATGGAAGCCAGACCCCCGGCATCAAGTGTTAATCTATAGTTTACCCCCTTCCTGAATCCCTAAATTGTTATCACTCTTGTGGTTACCTGCAAAGCCCCTACCTTATAATCCTCCTCTCCTTCCTGCACAACATAATCGATCACCACCCCCTACGTCACAAGACCCTGTCCCCATGCTTATGCTTTTGTACCCCTAGAAATGTCTTTGTCTCAAACCCTTGTAACTAGCTTGGCCAGCTTCTTTAATTGCGTGGTTTGCCTGCCTGCTGAATGCAGCACCTGCCCGGCAAGAGAGATCTGTTATGATCTCTACACAGCCCCCCATGAGCAAGCCCTGAATAAAGGTTCATGTATCAGAAAATGCCTGGTGTCTTCTTTGGCCTCTCTACTGGCAAAGCCCTCAAGGGCTGTGACATTCCCCAACTATACAATTTCAAAAAGTTTTTTAATCTTCAAGAGAATATCTACATTTGAGTGGAGAAAAAAGGGAAAACTGGGTATAAAAAATCAATTCAATAATTATCTCCCTATACCCTTCTGCCAGTAAGAAGGATTTCACACATTTAAATGACCCTCTCAAAAAATCTGAATTTAAGTCATTTTTCCCCAAGCAGTAATTACACACCTTTTAATGACTTACCATAACTGATAGAAAAGCCCTTATTATCTTTAAAAAATTTTTTTTTCCTAGGTTAGTATGAAGGATAGCAGTCCCTGGACACAGACTAGGTGTGTAAACAAATATTAAATAAACACCCAGTGACCTTTTTCTTTAAAGGCAGGCAGGCATGATGCAATGGCACGGTCATCTCATTGCTTGTTATGATGCATGTTTCTGTATACCAGGCTTGTCTTTGCACCTCATATGACCATTATTTTAATGGAGAAAATAGAAGAATAAGGGAATCACTTTGTACCAAGATGAGACTTGGGATAAAGGATAACGGGTCAAATGAAAAAAAAAAAAAAAAAAAACAAAAACTCTCAAAACTCTATCCCTTGAAGATGGCTAAAGATCTTAATGGGCCTGTTGATTTATCTAAGTCTACCTGGGAACTCATTAACCCAAATCGTTTACTGAGTAATCTCTCTCAGGCAGGACTATAGTAGAAATAATGAAAAGAATTTGGAGCTCAAGAAAGCTTTGTGCTCAGTGAAGCTGAGCCAAGCAGCAAGCTTCAGATGGAAGCAATACACACCGATGATCATCAATGTGAAAAGAGATAAGGACAAGTCCCTTGGCATTCTTTGCTCTGGGTCAGTGGTTGTGAACCTTTAGCATCCTAGAGAATTCCCTGAAAAGCTTGTTGAAAATGCAGATTCATGGACACTATCTACTGAGATCCTGATCCAGCAGGCTTGGAAAAAGGAATCTGCATTTTTAATTGGCTAACCCTATGATTTGGATCACACTTTGAGGTACACTGCTCCAGATAATGTATTTGGTGGAAAAAAAAATTGGATTTAAAAAGTAAATATTTTTCCCTATTTTAAAAAAAGGACAGCTACTAAGATCTCTTAACTTTTCTTTCTGTCTTGTTATGAAAACCCCAGTGAATTTCCCACCTTGGGTTTCACCTAAGTTACCCTCTCTATTTTGGTACTTTCAAGTGTTAGTCCCTCCCTCAAGTCCCATATCTCCAACTTTCCTTTGACTAGCCCCAAGAGATGGACTGATCATCTCAAACTTAATATATCTAAAAGAAATCCACCACTACCACCCCCTTTTTGGGGGTGGGGGTTGCCCATTTAATCAACAGTGTGGTGGTAACATCAGCCAGATTTTTAAACAAGAACTGGACTTCCCTTTTTACAGCTTGGTGGGGGTTGCGGTGGGTGCAAGTAAGATGGGGTGAGTTGTTGCTTGTTTTATTTTATTTTTTAAAAGGAGAGTATCAACTGGAGCCCTACACTTGTAATCAGAAAAGACATGTCTATTATAGAAGACTGAAGAGGAGATGTTTTAAGAAGGATAATGTGGTCAACATGTTGAAAAGTGGAAAAGATGAGGGCAGAAGAAATGTCCATTGGATTTGCCAACAGGGAGTCAGTCATTGGTGACCTTGACAGTGTGGTGGTGTGATAGGAAGTCTAACAGGAGTGGGAAAAAGACTAAACTGTAGGTGTCAGCTGGAGAGAGTGAGAGTGGGCAACTCATTTAAGAAGAGCTTCTGTGGAGGGAAGCAGAGAGATAGGTAGTTGCTGAAAGGGTTAATGTTGCCAAAGAGGAAGCAAGGGAATATCTGAGATTTACCTCAGATCAGTCATTCATCAAGTATTTACTTAAGACTGATTATGTGGCTAGCTATAATAGCCCTGTCAGGTTACCAGATGACCCCAAACTTTTTAAGTCGTTCTCTTCATTCTCTGGACCAGATGGTATAGATGCAGGCAGGGTGGAGGGTGAGGGTGATGGGGGGTGGAGAATGCTGCTTGGACCAAGAAGAGGGGACGGGTGAAGAAAGGTATGGTAAATAAGTATTCGGGATTGATGGTGAACTTTCTGGGGTAGGTAGGGTTTTTATATAGCTTATAGACAACAGGTAGTCACTGCCAAGTAATTCTGAGTTGTGTTCAAAGTAGTAGAGAGTGGTGATTAAGATCAAGGACTCCAGGATGGGATGGGCTCTGCTGAAGTATAATTTCTCACAAATGAGGTTTGCCCCTATAAGCTTCTATCAATAAAAGGGAGATAATAATACTACCTACCTCCTGGGGCTCTGTGAAGATCAAATGAATTAATGCTTGTAAAACTCAAGAGTGTACATAGTAAGTACTTAATAAATGCTGGTTTACCTATTATTATCAGTAGACTCCTATCTCTGTTTAGATATCCGCAAGTAATAAATATCAGTTAAGAGGAGGCCATCTCTGGCTGGTGTGGAATTTTGCAGATCAAATTTGAAATTCATCTCAGCTACTTACTATGTGACTTTGGAAACTTACCCAAGGTAATCACTCTGGGTTTCGGTTCTCTCACCTATTAAAAGGTGATAGAGCACTTTTTTTTTTTTTTCTTTTCAGGCTCTTTCCTGCCTGAAAGTGGCCTTACTTGGGGAAGTGGGACTCCCTGAGTCCTATGGCAGAGCCCCTTCCTAGGAGAGCAGGGCGAGCTCGCCATCCTGGCTCCCATCACCTCCTTCCCAGCTGACCCTGCCTTCTGACCTGTAGCTGACTTCTGGTCAAGTGTCAGAGTTTGGCTCTTTGCAGAACCAGTGGGTTGGTGACCCTCCTGGTTTCTACTTGCATAAATTTATATGCATTGCAATTTTCTGGCAAGATGTAAAAGGAGGAGGTTTTTGTTTGTTTCGGTTTTGATGTCTGAGCATTGTCATGCGGTCGCAGTTGATTCGTTGGGGGGGGGGGTGGCGGCCGGTTGCTAAATCCTAGGCTCCCAGGATTGCTCGGAGGGTACCGGCGGCGGGGGCTCTTTCCCGGAGGCGAGGGCGAGGCGGGGGACTTGGCCAGGTCCCCGGCGGGGTGGCGTGCAAAGTATGGAGGGCGGCGAGAAAGGAACAGGCGGGACACGGTTCTTTTAGGGTGAAGAAACCAAGAGAGAGAGAGAGAGAGAGCTTTATTAGGGGAGAGTACAAGCTTATATCGGGCGGTTTAGAGGGCGGGGTAGCTGTAGGGGTTAAAGGCTTGGATTGGTTCTGAGAGGGCGCGGAGGTTGATTGAAAAGGGGCGAGAGTTGCTCCGGTAACGGTGTCTGGCAACAATGTATGCGCACTGGTGGTAATGGGAGTTGCACTGGCAACGGGGAGTGTCCGGGCAAGATAAGGGGGTGGGGAAAAGGCGGTTCCCTCCGGCAAGCCTCCCCTAACAGTGTTATTTTGGGTGAGGAAATGGGGCCTGCCTCCGGCCTCACTTTCCCAGGCCCGGGGGGCTGCGGAGGGCGCTGTCGCCCGTGCCCACCACCCTCCCCAGGGGCTGATCAGGTCCCCCAGCCCAGGCCCGCCAAGTTGAAGCACGTAATCAGTGTCCTGCATTGTCACTTGATGGGAAGAAAGGAACTGGAAGCCAGTATCTCCTTGAAATCGCATGAAGTCTGATAGAAGGGCTGGAGTGATTGTTATGAGACACTAAGTACAAGTAGTGCTCTTAGGTAAAATCAGTGCCCTTCCCAAGGGCGAAGTTCCGTGCAGCACTGGGTATAGGGCTATTCTTCCCACTTTTGCAAGCAGGACTACACAACTCTTTTATTCCCATTAAATCCCTATTTAATTAGTCATCTTTACTGTGCTAACAAACAACTCTCAAATCTCAGGGGTTCATAAAAATATTTATTTCTTGCTCAGATTACATGTTAGTATTTGTGGGTCAGCTGCAGCTGCTGTGGCTCAGCTCTATATGTCTTCTTATTCCAGCTCCTTTATGGGACATGCCATTTTCAAAGCAGTGAGAAAAAGTAAGAGAGCTGGTTAAAACAAATGATGTCTCCTAAAACTTCATGTGTTGCTAACTACAGGTCTGCTCACAGGCCATTGACAGGTATCATGGCCAAACCTGATGACAAAGAGTGTGACAGTTTGAAGCTGTATTTATCCCAGAAAAGCAAATTCTTCAATGCGATACATTCCAGGGGTGTAAACCTATTGTAAATAGGAAATTTTGATGATGTTTCTTCAGTTAAGAAGGTGTAGCCCACCTCAGTCAGGATGGGTCTTAATCCTATAACTGGTGTCTTTTACAAGCAGAGTGAAATTCGGATAGTGAGAAAGCCACAGGAAGTAGGAAGCTAAAATCAAAGAAACCCAGAGTAGAATGGAGAGACCAGAAGGGTTGCCATGTGCATGGCCATGTGACAAGATAAGGACCAAGAATCACCAGCAGCCATCCCCAGAATGCCACAGTCTTCAGGGAGAAAGCATCACCTTGTTGATGCCTTGATTTGGACTTTCTTTTAGCCTAAAAATCATAAGCAAATAAATTCCCACTGTTTAACCTTATCCATTTCATGGTATTTGCTTAAGCAGCCAAGGAAATTAAAACAAAGGGACAGGGGAAATATATAGTGTCTACATGAAGGACTGCAAGTCACACAATGGTGGTTTGGAGTTACATACCATGAAAAAGATGTTCTTAATCTTTATCTATTCCTGTGGGTGTGAACCCATTGTAAATGGAAAAGCTAAGAACAAAGGATCACCAGCAGCCAGCCCCAGAACACTAAGTCTTCTGGGCAAAAGCATAGCCTTAATGATGCCTTGATTTTAGACTTCTAGCCTCAAAACCATGAGCCAATAAATTCCCATTGTTTAAGCCAACCCAGTGTATGGTATTTGTTTTAGCAGTCAGGAAACTAAACACAGCAGTGGGCTGAGATATATAATTTTTTTTTACAGGGAAAAGAGAAAGTGAATATTAGAAACAATAATGCAACCTACCACATGCAACTGTTTGCAGCTCCCCAAACAGCCTAGCCCTCATCTGCATAGATAAAGTGAAGAATTATGCTAGTTTATCTGGATAAATTGTGTTGCTGTATTTTCCTAAATTGCTTGTACATTGCCCCAATGATTCACTTCACTTTCACAGACATTCAGAGCAATTGTGTGAGCAATTGTAATTTTCATAGAAGTAGGAATACCAAGTCAATATGCAAAGTAATCATCTTCAGGACTAATGACATATTTACAGTGAAGTTCAAACATAGTACAGTAGTGGCAGGAGAAATTTTATGCCAAGGTCAGAATCAAAACAAGTAAAACTGATGGATATGTTTATATGGAAGCAGTTTATATTGTCTCAGAATTTGATATACAACAAGTACATGTGCTATTTTAAAATATACTTTTAAACAGAGCTAAAGGAAATACTGAATTAGATTTTTAGAGCTTGTTGCCATCATCTGTTTTGATTATATAACTGAGATCTTTTTTCCCATGCTCATCATGAAATCTTTTCATTTATTCATTCCCTTGATCTTCTTTTTATTCTTTAGTTCATATAATTATCAAACATTTCTTAAACACTCGTGATGCACTCTACTTCGCCTCGGAGAGACAAAGATGAATAGTAATGTCCCAACCTGGAAATATTTACAGTCTAGTAAGGGATATAGAGGTGTTAAAAATAATTATGCTATGTAAGACTAGTGCAAAGGTGAGAAAGGCAGTCTAGGAGCCTAGTGTAAAGGAAACAAATGAAATACATTTTCTAGAGCCAGACAGATCTAGGCTCAAATCTCAACAATTATCAGGTGTGTGACTTCAGGCAATTTACAAAATCTCCCTGTGCCTCAGATTTCTTATCTGTAAAATAAAGATTATTGTACCTGCCTTATTGATTTTTATGACTATTCAGGTTAACATGTATAAAGCAGCAAGTAGAGTTTTGGGCATAAATTCTCAGTAGAAGCGGTGTTATTATGTCATGATCTTTATTGGAAGAATTGTAACAACTCAAAATAATTCTGTTTGTAGTGAAGATATACATTCGGGAAAGTTTTTCCAAAGAAGTGACAGATGAGGGAGAAATATGTTTAAGGCAAAAGGATTGGCACATGCAAAGAGACAGTGGCATGTGAATTTGGGTGTCCTGGACAAAGAATGCATAGAAGCGGGGAGAATCTGGTAAGATGTTTGAGTGTGAGCATTGAGTAGGACCAGATCGTGACATGCTTATGTGCCATGTTAAAGAATTTGAACTTGTTAACTCTTTATAACTAAACTGTATGGCTCTTTTCTACTCCCCTCCCTCATTCCACCCTGCTGCCCATCATCTGATAGTTCCAAGAATCTTACTGTGGCTCATTTGAAGATTAAATGTTGCTGCTTTTCCTGGCCCTCTATTCCCTCCCTGCAACCCTACCTACCCATGCCCCTTCTTGGTTCTTCTTTCGTTTATGCCCCAAAAGTTTATGTTGTCTCTCACCAGCAACTTGGTTTGCGAGACATTCTTCATGACTTCTCTACTTTGTCCTGAAGTTTCTATTTCCAGAAGCTAGTTAAGGATCTTTTAATGAGCTCATCCTCAAGACCAATTATTTTTATTTTGGAAATACAGACTTCCTTTGAAATTGCTTTGCACAATATTTTCCTGTTTTCCTTTCTCAACCCTTTGATTTCATCTTCCATCCTTCTATTGCTTTCAACACATCTTGTATTGAAATTGCCTAATTCCATTTTTTGAACATCTTTTCCCTTTGGCCAAGCATTCCAGTTCTCTAGTCTTCAACATTGGTGGGTATAATTTGAAGTTTGCTATTCAGTTCTCATTTCTTGCCTTTTATTTTGAAACATTCATAAAAACTCATTGAACTGGAAGAACATTAAGTGTTGTCCAAGTATTGGACCCCTTATACCACTCTATAGAAGATGTGTCCTCTGAAGTTTGCCCTAAAAGTTTCAGGAAAGCATGAAAATTGTCCATGTCAAGAAATGTGAATCCTTTCTCTGGGGTCTAAACATATTCATATTTAATATGTAACAAAATTGGCTTTAGAAAAAGATTTGCAAACTTCATTGGCATCTAGTGATAATGTCCAGATCCCTCACATTCACTTTCTCTTCTTTCCTTTGATTTCCCTATTTTTATCATTTGATCTCCTGTTCCTCCCTCTCTCTCCCTTTAATTTTAAAATTGTATTTCATTTTAAAAAAGATGACCAAAAATTCCCACTGGTTTATTTCCCCCCATGTAATTTTTAAATTCTGTGTGATTTCTCTGTCTCAAATTTTTATAGTCTGCATCTTATGATTTCTCCAAATTTTTCAGATTACTTCAGATTACTTTAATATAACATTATCAGCCTTATGTTTTGGTTTACACAACCAATCTCAGGAAACTTTAGGTAGTACATTTATTCTTCTTAAAAGTCATCTTTATTGAGGTCTAATTTACATAGAATAAAATTCCACAGTTTCAACTGTGTAATTGATGAGTTTTGACAAATGTATACACCTATGTAATCATCAATCCAATCAAGTTATAGAGTGTTTCTGTCAACCTAGAAACTTGCCTCTGCCCCTCTATATCAATCCTCACCCTTCAAACAGTTTCTGTAATCTCTGATCTGTTTTCTCTTCATATTGTTTTGCTTTTTCTAGAATTTCATACAAATGGAGTCATACCGTATGTAGTCTTGTGTTTAGCTTCTTTCACTTAGCATAATATTTTTGAGATCCATCTGTTTTCTTGCATTTTTCACTAGTTCATTTCATTTTATGGCTGAGTAGTATTACATTGTATGGACATACTGTATTTGTTTATCTGTTTAGCAGTTAATGGGCATTTTAGTTGCTCCCACTTTTTGGCTAATATGAATTAAACTGCTATGAATGTTTGCATACAATTCTTTGTGTGGGCATATGTATTATTTCATCTAGATAAATACTCAGAAGTGATATTGCTTGGTCACAGAACAAGTATAAGTGAACATACCACTTTGCATTCTCAACAGCCTTGTATAAGAGTACTCAATCCTTCCCAACACTTGGCATTGTCATTTTTTAAAAATTTCAAACATACTAGTGAGTAGGTACTGTTACCTTATTGTGGTTTTAATATACATTAATATAATGACTAATGTTGGGGAACATTGCTCATGTTCTTATTTGCCGTTCACATATTTCCTTGGCGATGTGTCTGTTCAAATAGTTTGTCTATTTTTATAGGCTTGTTTTTCTTCTTAATATTGGTTTATAAATTCTGTTTATATATTCTGGGAGCAAGTCTTTTTTAATGCAATTTTATTGAGATACATTCACATACCAGATAATCATCCAAAGTGTACAGTTAACAGTTCACTGTATCATCATATAGTTGTGTATTAATCACCACAATCAAGTTTTGAACATTTTCATTACTTCAAAAAAAAATTAAAATAAGAATAAAAACAAAAATAAAACGGAACACCTAAAACACCTCATACCCCTTATTCCCTCCTATTATTTATATATTTTTTGCCCTTTTTTCTTACTCATCTGTTATATACTGGATAAAAGGAGTGTTAGCCACAAGATTTTCCAATTACACAGTCACAGTATAAAAGCTATATAGTTATACAATCATCTTCAAGAATCAAGGCTACTGGATTACAATTTAACAGTTTCAGTTATTTCCTTCTAGCTATTCTAATACACTAAAAACTAAAAAGGGGTATCTATATAATGCATCAGAATAACCTCCAGAATGAGCTCTTGACCCCATTTGAAATCTCTCAGCCACTGAAACTTTATTTTGTTTAATTTCTCTTCCCCCTTTTGGTCCAAGAAGGGTTTCTCAGTCACATGATACCAGGGCCAGGCTCATCCTTGGGAGTCATGCCCCATGTTGCCAGAGAGATTTACACCCTGGGAATCATGTTCCATGTAGGGTGAAAGGGCAGTGAGTTTACCTGCTGAGTTGGCTTAGAGAGAGAGGCCACATCTGAGCAACAAAAGAGGTTTTCTGGGGGCGACTCTTAGGCACAATTATAAGTAGGCTTAGCCTCTCCTTTGCAGTAACAAGCTTCATGAGGGCAAGCCCCCAAATCGAGGGCTCAGTTAGCATTAGAACCTGCCAGCTATATCTATCCACTTTCTACTTCCTCCTTTGTGCTATTGCCCGTTTGCTATAAATCACACAATATGTTGTCATTTCAATATAAACAATCAATTTCATTTTAAAGAGATTTAAAAAAAGAGATAAGTATCCATTTATTTCCCACATATTTACCATATGTGGCATTCTTTATTTTTTGTGTGTATCCAAACTGTCATCTAGTATCATGTTCCTTCTGTCTGAAGAATTTTCCTTAACATTTCTTGTAGTGCAGTATTTGTTTTGGCTGCATTTTTGAGAGATTTTTGCTGGATAAGTCTTTCTATGTTGTCAGATTGGTTTTACTTTCAGTACTTTTAAATATCTTTCTATCATTTTCTAGTTTGTATAATTTCTTGAGTGAAGAAGTCTTCTTTAATTCTCATCCTCTCTCATGTATATAATTTGGTTTCCCCCCATCTGGCTGTTTTTAAACTTTTCTCTTTATCACTCATTTTCAAAAGTATGCTTATGATATGCCTTTGTTTGGTTTTCTTTATGTTTATTATGCTTTGTTGAGATTCTTGAAACTGTGGATTTATAATTGTCATCAAATTGGAAAAGTTTTGGCCATTATTTCTTCAAATAATTTTTTCTGTCCACTCCTCTCCTCTTCTTCTGTGATGGCAAACATACCTGTATTTTATGAGGCTTGTTATTATCCCAGAGTTTATTGTGGCTCTGGGTATTCTTTTTCAGTATTTGTTCTCTCTGAACTTCATTTTTGGACAGTTCTACTATGTCTTCAGGTTTGCTGATCTTTTCTTCTTCAGTATCTACTATGCTGTAATTGCATCCAGTGTTTGTATTTTCAGTACATATTGTATATTTCTCATTCCCAGAAGTTATATTTGGTTCCTTTTTCCATTTCTCTTCTTCATGTTCATGTTAGGTTTTCCTCTACCTTTTTGAATATTAAGATTATATTTTAAAAAGATGTTTTAATATCCTCTCCTGTTAATTGCATCATCTCTATCATTTCCCACCATGTCTTTTTTGATTGACTTTTTCCCAGTTATTTTGCTGCTTCTTTACAAGCCTGATAATTTTTGTTTGATTGGCAGACATTGTGATTTTTATGTTGTCAGTGCTAAATTTTGTTGCATTACTTTTAAGCCTGTTAGGATTAAGTTACATGGGGCTAGTTTGATCTTTTAAAACCTCGGCTTTAAGTTTTGTTAGGGTGAATAAATTTTTTAAGAGTTATGGAAACTTTTCTCAGAACAATGTGTAATTCACAACATTTTGTATATGATTTCCTGAACTTCATACAGTTCTGAAGTCTGTCAGTGGCCCCCAAGGGCTTAAGACACCCTGTTTTAAATGGTAACATTAATAATGTGTACTGGCATTCAACAGAAGAGATGATTTTTAAAAACCCACTAATTTACCCCTCCCTGACTGTACTGGTTTGTATGTATTGTGTCCCCCAGAAAAAGCCATATTCTTCAATGCATTCTTGTGGGGTCAGATGCATTAGTGTGGATTGGGTTGGAACCTGTTGGTTCAGTGTCCACGGAGATGTGACCCACCCAACTGTAGGTGATGACTCTGATTGGATAATTTCCATGGAGGTGTGGCCCCACCCATTCAGCCTGAGCCTTGTTTAGTTTACTGGAGCACTGTATAAGCTCAGACAGAAGGAGTTCATAGCTAGCTGGAGCTGAGACAGACATTTTGAAGACAGCCGTTGGAAGCTGATGCAGACATTTTGGAGAACGCCATTTTGAAACACAACCTGGGAACAAGCAGAGGCCAGCCATGTGCCTTCCCAGCTAACAGAGGTTTTCTGGATGCCAATGGCCTTTCTCCAGTGAAGGTACCCTTTGTTGATGGACACTTTATGGCCTTAAGACTGTAACTGTGTAACCAAATAAACCGCCTTTTATAAAAGCCGATCCATTTTTGGTGTTTTGCATTGTGGCAGCATTAGTGAACTAGAACACTCACCTTCTGAGGCAGTGTACCCTTCTGAGGTACTCTTTCCTGTGCCCTGTGTGTTATGAGATCTTTCCAACAACTGCTGGTGTGCGTGCAAACTCCTTCCATCCCCGTGTAAAGTTTAGGAATTGTTCAGCCAACTGGTTTTTGGTGTTTTTTTTCTCAGCTTCACAGAGTTTTCCTCCATGCATGTGTAGATCAGCCAAACATTTTAGAAGACTCCTTGCAGATGTTCAGAGCTCTCTCTCTTTCTCTCTGAAACTCCCTCCTTTCTGGTACTTTGCTCCACAAATTCTAATTGCCTTGGTATTTCCAAAGTTTGATCTCGGTCTGCTCAATTTAGCAAGAATCTATGTTCCTGGATTTTTCTTTCTGTCCTGGGGACTATTAACTTCCTATAGGTAAGTGCCAATCTGAAACTATTGTGTACCCCAAAAAAGGTGTGCTCTTTTAATCCAATCTTATGGGTGCAGACTTACTGTGGGTGGGACTTTTTGATTAGATTATTTCCATGGAGATATGGCCCTATCCACTCAAGGTGGTCTTAATTAGTTTATTGGAATCCTTAAGAGAGCTCAGGAAGGGACAGCTCAGAGCTGACACAGGCCCAAGCACTTGGAGATGCAAACAGAAAGACATTTGGAGATGCTAAGCTAAGAAATAAAGCCCTGAGTTTGCCCTGGAGGACCCCAGATGATTAGAGAGAAAAGCCCTGGGAGAAACAAGCAAGGATGCACAGGAGCTGAGTGAGAGAAACTAAGAGAGACAGAAGCCCAGAGACATTTTGGAGAAAGCCACTGAAAACCAGAAGCTAAACCTAAGAGAGAAGGTTCAGCAAAGCCAGCCATGTGCCTTTCCATGTGACAGAGAAACCCCAGATGCCATTGGCCTTTCCTCAGAGAAGGTATTGTCTCACTGATGCCTTCCTTAATTGGGACATTTTCATGACTTTATAACTGGAAATTTGTGAACTAATAAACCCCTATTGTAAAAGCCAATCCATTTCTTGTATATTGCATTTCAGCAGCTTTAGCAAACTGAAACAGGTAGGAAGCTGGTACAATCGTAGGACTCCTTACCTCATTGCTTCCCTTTTCTCAGGGTCCATATTTCTGTACTGCCTGTTATCCAATGCGCAAAAATAGTTATTTCATATATTTTGTTCAGTTTTCTAGTGTTTTTTGGTGGGAAGTAGATTTATATAGCAAGTAAAACTTCATGCTTTCCAGCAAAATCTTAGTACATTTATTTTTAAATAAAGTAATGTCTATAAGCACTTGGAACAGAGCAAGCATTTAACAAATAATTTTGCATACCTTCAGTTGGTCTTAGAATTTAACTCCTTATCTTGACTCTACCAATTTATTTCATTTCATTTTATTCAATACTCCAAGTTTCCCCCTCCACCTCCATTACTACTATCGTATTCAACTAGCAATCTTTACCTTGCTATTCAAACTTTGGGTTTTATTCCCTTCGTTAAAACCACTTTTATATTACATTTAACTCTAAACCACCACTCTATGGCATTTTGAAATGGGAGCAGGCTCATCTGCTGAGTATTTAACCTTTTTTCCCTTATTTTAGGAGGAATTGTAAAGAATTTATTTTAAACTTCCATCAAATATTTCCAAGTAATCTTCTGCTGGTAGCATTTTTTTTTTTTCCACATTTCTTCAGGGCCTATACCATTTTCCCAAGGTGCAATAGAAATCCAAGCTTCAGTATGATGAAGATATCATACTGCTAAATATCATTTCCTTTCATATTTTTTGGGTGGCATACAAATTCACAAATCTGATAATTTCCCATTCCTGATTTCTCCTAAATTGACCCACATATATATTCTATATCTTTCAATAAGCTAACTATAAATGCAAAATGTAAAAATTTAGATTTAGTGTGATACCATATCTTCCTTTCACTATACTTGTTCCTTAATTTTGAGGTGGATTTGGATTTAGCTTTAGACCTCTTTAGACTTCTAACCAACCTAACAATTTGGTTGCTTTTCTTCATTACTTAAATAAGTTATAAAAAACTGGGAATTTATGTGATTTGTAAGAAAGATGCTAGCAATTAGGTTAAATCAAAATAATCCAGTAGATTTGGCATGAAAGCAAATGCCAACCTTGAGCATGAAGGAAATTTCATAAGCAAACACTGCTAGTTATACCATTTCTGACTGAATTTTTACAGGTTGCATGTCCTTCCATATAGGTTCATAGAGAGTGTGTATGAATACCCTAAAGATATTCTTGGTTTAAAAAATTACTTATATTTCCATTGATTCTTATATGAAGGACTTAATTCATTTTGCAAATCCCTATTAATTTATTTGTGGTGGTGGGTTGGATATGATTGACAGGAGCAATTTTGTCAAGTTGAAACTGGGACACAGATGTTTTTCTTAGTTTTACTTTGGTGAAGAGATTTTAGTGAGTATGAGAATGACAGATATTTGGATCTCTAGGGAATAATGGAAAAGCTGAAAGATATTTTTATCACAGAATGGAATTTGTGTCATTTTTGGTTCTCACTACAAAGGAAAATGTGAAAACGTGGTTTGCTACCTTCAGTACTTCATAGCCTAAGACAGACAATGCTTTAAGCCCCAGAGAGATTTTTTGTACTTTTACTGCAAAGACTCTGAAGCCTAAAAGCTCATCAGATGAAAACTGCCCTTTTTTCTTAGATCCATTATACCAGATTCTCTGGAACAAGCCACTGACATATACTGCAACAAGTCACTGATTCCAAAATGCTATTTAAACTGTTGCTGAGTGGGTTAACTTTATAAAATCAATTTTAAGTTGTGGCTGGAGATGAGTCTGGCAAACTTTGATGTTGTATCTTTTTTAAAATACATTTTCCCCCAAAATATAACTCTTTTAAAATTGGTAGCTATTAAGTACACATTTGAAGCAAACCTTTTCTGGGATTGATCCATTTGATGAGTAGACTGAGACAAAATAATAAAGTGTTCATTCTGTTTTCAGAGTCTAGAGTCTAGATCAGTGATGAGCAATGCAAGACCCAGCTAAGAAATTTTAATTGTGACCTTTATTTTATACAAGGCATTGCAAACAAGAACAGTAAAATAAAAATTCCCAGAAATCTTTTTTTGAATATTTTCTCAGAAGATATGGGTGTAGAGAATCACCATGTGATTGTGTCAGCCCCAGGTTGAGTACTACAATAGGCTGAGGACTCATCTTTACCAAGGTTGGCGAGAAACAACTACGGCCCCCTTGCCACATGGTTATGTAGAGGCATTTTGTGCCTCTAAGCTTAGAGGTGCCCTGCCCAGTTTGGGCAAAGCAGAGATAAAATCCTGCAAACATGGGAGGAAACCCAGGGTGCGAAAGAGCAGTGCTGCACATCTTCTTTATCTTTGTATCTTTGGGGGCTTTACAGTGCTTGACACAGAGCAGGCATTTAGTTGTAGTAAATGGAATGAGCTAATTCTTGTCCCTCTCTCCCACTGATTGTACTACTCTGAGAGACTTTGGACAATTCACTTTAGCTTATTGAAAATCAGTTTCACCATAAGTCAAGTGGAAATAATAATAATTCCTACCATGAAGGGATTTTTTGAAGCACCAGTGAAAATAAAAGGACGCTCCAAAGCATTTATAAGAATATGTCTTTCTGATGGGACTCAAAATATTTTAATTTTATAAAAAAAGTATTAGGACCTATAAATATTTATTTTTGCTGCATTGGGCTTTAGTAAAAAATGATTGAAAAGATACTGACAATCCAATTTTCAAAAAGTACAGCCCTAACTGTGTTCCCCGGCCATTGTATTATTCTTTATTTTCTAACATTGTTGTGCTTGTGTACTTACACTAATGGCCTTGTGATATAAAGCTGAGGTGTTCTCATTCCCAAAGATGAAGCAACCCAAATGATAGAATAACTAGTGGTCAGTTTTCAGGTGCCCCTGACGTAGAAGTGGTTACAGGCAATGAACTCGTCTGACCTCTTAAGTCCCTTTGCATTGGCAGCCACACTTTGTCTTTGTAAGAGGGTAACATGGTAGGTCTGGAAAGTAAACTGTGCTCCTTGGAGTTGTGCATCACCTAAAAATGGCCCTGCCTGTCAGGGGTGGCAAACCAAGAACACTTTTTGGGATACCTAGCAGCAACCTCAGTACTAACCCTCAGTGATACTCAGTATCTGACAGCTTTGTGGTTTATATTGTGTCTTCCTTTGATCTAGTCTCTTCTTTGTAGCTGGAGATTGAACTTTCTAACACTGATATCTGATAGTGTTGCCCACCGCTTCCCCTACCCCCAGGCTAAAAACTTTTCACTTTCTTATCATCCCCATAATAAATTCCAAATTCCTTGGCAAAGAAAACGAACTTGAATATCCAACTTCTGAGGTCCTGAGGCAGCCTTGCTATTAATAATCTCCACCCTACCCACAAACACATACTACCCCAAGCCAGTTTGTGCTCTAGCATATTGAATTACTTTAAATTTTAGGAAAACTTCCTTCTACACACATCCACATCCACATACACACACTTACACACACATGCTCTCACACATACACTGTCCCAGGCTCAAAATACTTGGCTTACTCCTACTCATCCTACAGTTCCAACTTACATGTCATTTCCCATAGGAATCCCTTCCTGATAGGCTAGGACTGAGTTCGGTGCCCTTCTATGTATTCCTGTAGTTCACTATACTTACCTCTATCATACAGCTTGTCTACTGTATGGAATGTACCAGTCTATTTGCCATCTTCCTTCTGTAATGTAATCTCCCTGAAGGCAGGGACTATGTATTATCCATCATTGTATCCTAGAAGACTAGAACTATTCCTGGCTTGTAAACGCTTCCTTTGTGTTGAGTAATGGATGGAAAATTTTGAGTCTATGCTTATATGTAAGGAAAACAAAGGATAAATTTTAAATATGTCCTAATACTTCATAGGCTGCATAGAAGCTATAATTATGCCTTATGTTAAAGATAATTTCAGGTTTTGACTACAGAAATTAATTCTGAATGTTTATACCAAAGCATTCTTGGGTATTTCTCACTGAACTGGGAATTAGCAAGGACTGTTGCAAAACTGGGTTAAATATAAATGTGTCTACTGAGAGTATTTCCTCCATTATATTTCTTTTCACAGAATTAAAAAGCTTTATCAAAAATATTGGCTAGAATTCTCGAATTTTAGAACTATAATGTGGGACCACTTTAAATTAAAATACTGGATTGTTGACACTAGATCTTTCCCATCACTTACAGAGTAACCAAACTTTGACAAATGTTTCTCAGAAAAAATATTGTGAGCTGTGCTTTAAGATATTTGCAGGGAAAATGTGTAAGAAAAAGCATGAAATGGTACATATTTGATAAAAATGATAAGAAGGTAGTTTGCTTAATGAAACGGACTCAATAAAAATGATCTGCATTGTGTAAGAAGAGAAAAATTTCTCTAGAACATGATAGATTAGGATAGATTTGTCAATAGTAGCTCAGATGAAAATCTGTTGTGAGCCTAGGTGCTCAAACAACAGACCATTCCCTGTGAACACTAACTTGAGGCCAAAAATATATTCACCAAGTTGATTCAGTGGCAAAATCAGAGACAAGACAATTTTGGCTTTGATTAGAGAAGAAAATAATCATGGAAGTTTGATTCAATGTTCAATTTGCCAACTGGGTGCTTTGGAGTCATGTATACAGAAGTTTGATATTACCACTATTATGAATATGTCTAGAGACCTTTCCTTTGGGCAAATTCTCTAGATTCAAGCAACTGCATATAAAGTTAAACATTCCAGGAACTGTTTTAGTGGGAAGAGTCAGAGAACTGTTATTAAAGGGTGAGTTGTCTCTTCTACTAATTGAATGGTAGTGCATTCATCACAATGTTTCCTAACTACTTGTTTGCTTTCAGTTACCTACTTATGAATATAATTGCCTCAGGGAACTGATAAAGAATATGGAATCTGTCTCTCCTGCTTTAAGGATGACCACCAAGTCAGAAGATGAGTTGGAGGTTGTTGTTTTGTAAGAACTGTCTGTAGACTGATGAAAGGGCAGGAACAGTGCCGTATATATATCACAGTGAGGGTCACACCCCAGTAAGGGATAGGAAAGTTGGTTCATTGGGCATTTTAATAGCATCTAGAATGAGACAATTTTAATCTCTGTAATTTCGGATGATTACAGCTGTAAACATTGAAACTATATCAAGAGGCTTATTTTTTTCCTAATCTGCAGATTTTAAAATATTGTACCTGTATACCAAACCACAGTGGTCATTTACAAACAAAACGACATGATTAACAGCAGCTGAGGTCTTATAGTTGGCATTTCCCTTGGCCTGAGTTTGTCACTGAGTGGCCTCAGGGAAGTTGCTTTACCTTTCCGTGTCTTTTATCCTCCTCTATAGAGTGGAGCAAATGGGCCTATCCAGCTCTAAAACTGTCTTGTCAATGGTTCTTTGATTTCAGGTGGAAGTGTTCAAAACATTGGGCCAATGGCTTTCTTGTCAGGGAAAGTATGTCCAATCTCATAAGTAGGGCAGATTCAAACTTTGTTATCTGAATCTCATGGAATGAGTTTAGTTAAAACACTGTTCTTAACCTACTCAACCACATGCTTTCTAAGGGACAGAGAATAGCATCCCCATATTCACCCAAACCTCATAAACCGAGGCCTGGAGAAGAACAAAGTCCCTCGAGGTGATCAGGAAACAGAATGTCTTAGTTTGCCAGATTGCTGTGACAAGTATCACACAACAGGTTGTCTTAAAGACAGAGATATTTTTGGCTATGGTTTTCAAAACTAAATGTCCATGTTTTCTCCCAAAGTCTGTAGCATTGTGGTGCTGGCTGCCAACAGTCCCTGGTATTCTTGGTTCCTACCTCTGCCTCCCGTTGCATGGCAATGTCACCTCCTTTTTGTTCTTCCAGTTTCTGCTGACCTCTATCTTCTTTCTGTGTGGCCTTCTCCAACTTCTGGCTTCCAGTTTCTTCTCTTTGTAAGGTTTCCAGTAATGTGGATTGAGACCTGCCCTCATTCATTTAAGCCACACCTTAACTAAAAATAACATCTTCAAGAGGTCCTATTTACTATGGATTTACACCCACAGGAATGCAGATTCAGATTAAGGACATGTGTTTGTTGGGGTACATAATTCAACCTACCATGCTGAACAACAGGAATAACTAATACAACTCTTTTCATTTTTCTGCTCTTCTAAGCCCAAGAAGAGAAAATAGGATTCAAATGTTGATGATTTATAAGGAGATGACTAGGGTAATAACAGCAATCTTTTACTGAGCTACTATATGCCAAGAACTGTGCTGATTCTACATACTGTCTCATTTAACTTCTGCAACAGCCCTATGAGATGCTCTCTTTTTACAGGTGATGAAAGTTAGGCTCAGAGAAGATAGGTAACTTGTCCAAGATCACGGAGCTAATATCATGACCACAGAGCAGCACTGCCAGGAATATTACAAAGTATGGGCTGTTCTACTCCACTTGGCTTGCACATGAGAGAAATTGTGGGTAGGGAAGATGTGGAAAGGATAATGAATAAATAAGGGTGTGAGACCTAACATTTAAACTCAGTGTTTAATAATAGCAAATCAGGGCCTCAACAGCTACTTCTGAGGACACTCTTCTAGAGTACTAATGAAAAATAAAAAGTATTATAAAAATAATGTAATAAATTTATGTAATATGCTTTAAAAATAATCAGAGTCTTGACTACTGAAGGCACATTTCATTTTAAAAAAATTCCTTGCTAGACATTTAGCTTTTGTCCACATCTTTCTCATTCTTCTTTTTTAAACAAATATTTATGGACCACTTATTATGTATGCCAGATACTATTTTAACCCATAAGATAATGGTGGTGATTATTTAGCAGATGCCTTATCTCATGAAGTTATATCTGGTGGAGAGAGACAGACAGTAAAGAGTAAACAGAAATAAACAGCATAATTTTAGAGTATGATAGATAATAGAAAAGAAATTTAAAGAGAGATACAAGAGAGAGTAATGCAGTATTAGGCTGGGTGACCAGGAAAGTATTTTCTGAGGAGCTGGCATTTGACTAAGTCCTGATGAATGATAAGAAACTCATCATGCAAAGAGCAACTGGAAGAAGATTCATGTCTAAGGCTGTGTGGTGGGAATGTATTTGGTGTGTTTAAAGAAAAAGAAGGAAGCCAGTGTGTCTGAAGTACAGTCATAACAACACATAATATATGTTTATTTTTTCATTCAGGTATTTCCCTGAGTTATTTACATCTAAAAAATCTTTATAAAATATTTTCATTTTTAAGGCAGATTTATTGAGGTAAATTCACATACCATACAATCCATCTAAAGTGTTCAATCAATGGCTTTTAGTATAATCACAGAGGTGTGCATTCATCACCATAATCAATTGCATAATGTTTTCATTACTCCAAAAAGAAAAACCCCATGCACCTTAGCAGTTACCTATCAATCCCTCTGTCTTTCCCCAGCCCTACATAACCACTAATATAATTCTGTTTCTATAGATTTATTTATATTTACATTTTATATATGGAATAATACAATATGTTGTGCTTTGTGTCTGGTTTCTTTCATTTAGCATAATGCTTTTTTTAATTACTGTTATTTTTTAATTAGAGAAGCTGTAGCTTTACAGAAAAGTTATGTAAACAATACATTCCCATATACCTCCCTATTGTTGACACTTTGCATTGGTGTGGTACCTTTCTTACAACTGATGAAAGAATATTAAAATATTACTCTTAACTATGGTCCATAGTTTACATTAGGTATATTTTTCCCAGATACCACCCTATTATTAACTTGTAACAGTATTGTACATTTCTTATAAGTCATGACGGAACCTTCTTATATTTGTACTATTAATCACAGTCCATCATGCACAACAGGGTCCACTGTGTTATACAGTCCCATGTTTTATAGTATAACTTTCTTTCTAGTAACATACATGACCCAAAACTTCCCCTTTCAATCATACTTACAAACATAATTCAGCACTGTTAATTACACTCACAATAATGTGCAACCACCACCACTATCCATTTCCAAACACTTAAAATCAACCTAAACGAAATTCTGCACAAGGTAAGCATCAGCTCTCCATTCTCTAACCCCAATCTATCCCCTGGTAACCTTATTCTAACTCTATGAGTTTGCTTATTTTAATTAGTTCATATCAGTGAGATCATACAATATTTATCCTTCTGGGACTGGTTTATTTTAACAAAGTGTCCTCAAGGTTCATCCATGTTGCTGCATGCATTAGGACTTCATTCCTTCTTACAACTGAGCAATATTCAGTATGTATATACCACATTTTGTTCATCCATTGATCGGTTGATGAACATTTGGGTAGCTTCTGTCTTCTAACAATTGTGATTAATGATGTTGTGGGCAAATATGTGTTAGAGTCCCTGCTTTCAGGTCTTCTGGGTATATACCTAGTAGTGGGATTGCCAGATCATATGGCAATTGTATACTTAGCTTCCTGAAGAACTGACAAACTGTCTTTTACAGCAGCTGTACGATTTTACACTCCCAGCAGCAGTGAATGAGTATTCCTGTT
Organism: Choloepus didactylus; assembly: GCF_015220235.1. Classification (NCBI taxonomy): domain Eukaryota; kingdom Metazoa; phylum Chordata; class Mammalia; order Pilosa; family Megalonychidae; genus Choloepus; species Choloepus didactylus. The sequence goes on from NC_051314.1 coordinate 41,103,274, forward strand.
TCGCCACATCCTCTCCAACATTTCAACACTTGTGGTTTTCAGTTTTTCTTCAATAGTGGCCATTTTAGAAGGTATGAAATGATATCTCATTGTGGTTTTGATTCACATTTCCCAATAGCTAGTGAAGTTGAACATCTTTTCATGTGCTTTTTAGCCATTTATGTATCCTCTTTGTAGAAATGTCTATTCAAATCTTATGCCCATTTTTAAATTGGGTTGTTTGTCTATTTGTTGTTGAGTTGTAGGATTTCTTTATATATTATGGATATTAAACACTTATCAGATATATGGTTTCCAAATATTTTCTCCCATTGAGTAGGTTGCCTTTTCATTTTCTTGACAAGGGCTTTGAAGCACGCACTTTTTTAATTTTGAGGAGTTCCCATTCATCTATTTTTTTCTGTCATTGTTTGTGCTTTGGGTATAAAGTCTAAGAAACCATTGCCAACCACAAGATCTTGAAGCTGTTTCCCTATATTTTATGCTAGAAATTTTATGGTCCTTGTTCTTATATCTAGGTCTTTGATCCAGTTGAGTTAATTTTTATACATGGTGGTGTGATATAGGAGTCCTCTTTCATTCTTTTGCATGTGGATATCCGGTTCTCCCAGCACCATTTGTTGAAAGACCATTCTGTCCCAGTTGAGTGGACTTGGTTGCCACAAATATCAATTGGCCACAGATGTGTGGGTCTATTTCTGGGTTTTCAATTCATTTCCATTTGTCATTATATCTATCTTTGTGCAAGTATCATGCTGCTTTGACCACTGTGGCTTTGTAATATGCCTTGAAGTCAAGAAGTGTGAGTCTTCCAACTTCGTTCTTTGTTTTCAAGATGTTATTGGCTATTCAGGGGCCCCTTACCCTTCCAAATAAATTCGATAAATGGCTTTTCCATTTCTGCAAAGTACATTATTAGAATTTTGATTGGGATTTCATTGAATCTGTAAATCAATTTGGGTAGAATTGTCATCTTAACAATATTTAGTCTTCTAATCCATGAACACAGATGTCCTTCCATTAATTTAGGTCTTCTTTGATTTCTTTTAGCAATGTTTTGTTAAATCCTCAACAAAAATACTTACAAATTGAATCTGGTAGTTTTCTGTGTGCAAATCCTTTACATCCTTGGTTAAATTTATTCCTTGATATTTGATTCTTTTAGTTGCTATTGTAAATGGAATTTTTTTCTTGATTTCTTCCTCTCATTGCTCATTACTACTGTATAGAAACACTTCTTATTTTTGCATGTTGATCTTGTATCCTGCCACTTTGCTGAACTTTGTTTGTTAGCTCTACTCACTTTGTTGTGGATTTTTTTTTTTTTTTTTGGACTTTCTATATATCGGATCATGTCATCTGCAAATAGTGAAAGTTTTACTTCTTCCTTTCCAATTTGGATGCAATGTTGAATAAAAGTGGTGACAGTAGTCATCCTTGTCTTATTCCAGATCTTAGATGGAAAACTCAGTCTTTCACCATTGAGTATGATGTTAGCTGTGGGTTTTTCATATATGCTCTTTATTATGTTGCGGAAGTTTCCTTCTATTCCTATCTTTTGAAGTACTTTTATCAAGAAAGGATGATGATTTTGTCAAATTCCTTTTCTGCATCAGTCAAGGTGATTATGCATTTTTCTGTTTTGATTTGTTAATATGGTGTATTAAATTAATTGATTTTCTTGTGTTGAACCACCCTTGCATACCTGGATCATGGTGTTTAATTATTTTAATGTACTGTGGATTCAATTTGCAAGTATTTTTATTGAGGATTTTTGCATCTGTATTCATAAAAGAAGTTGGGCTGTAATTTTCTTTTGTTGCTGTATCTTTATCTGGCTTTGGTATTAGGGTAATGTTGGCATCATAGAAGTGAGTTTAGTAGTGGTTCCCTTCTCTTCAATTTTTTGGAAGAGTTTGAGCAGGATTGGTATTAATTCTTCTTGAACTGATTGGTAGAATTCACCTGTGAAATCACCTGGTACTGGGTTTTTCTTTGTTGGCAGGATTTTAGTGACTGATTCAATCTTTTTACTTGTAATTGGTCTGCTGAGGTCTTCTATTTCTTCTAGAGTCAGTGTAGGTTGTTAGTGTGTTTCTATAAATTTGACCATTTCATCTAAGTTGCCCAGTTTGTTGGCAAACAGTTGTTCATAGTATCCTCTTATGATCCTTATCATTTCTGTGGGGTCAATAATATTGTACCCCCTCTCATTTCTGATTTTATTTATTTGCATCTTCATTCATTTTTTTCTTTGTCAGTCTAGCTAAGGATTGATCAATTTTATTGAACTTCTCAAAGAACCAACTTTTGGTTTTGTAAATTCTCTCTATTATTTTTTTATTGCCAATTTCATTTGTTTCTGCTCTAATATTTCTAATTTCTTTCCTTCTCCTTGCTTTGGGATTAGTTTGCTGTTCTTTTTCTCATTCCTCCATGTGTGCAGTTAGATCTTTGACTTTTAGCACTTTCTTCTTTTAAGGTAGGAATTTTAGGGCTGTAAATTTCCCTCTCAGCATGCCTTCTTGCATCCCATAAGCTTTGATATGTTGTGTTCTTGTTTTCATTCATCTCAAGATGTTTACTGATTTCTCTTGCAACTTCTTCTTTGGCCCACTGATTGTTTAAGAGTGTGTTAACTTCCATATATTTGTGAATTTTCCATATCTCCACCTGTTATTGATTTCCAGCTTCAGTGCATTATGGATAGAGGAAGTGCTTTGTATAATTTAAATTTTTTAAAATTTATTGAGACTTATTTTGTGACCCAGCATGTGGTCTATCTTGGAGAATGATCCATGAGCACCTGAGAAGAATATATATACTGCCGTTTGGGGGTACAATGTTCTGTATATATCTGTTAGGTCTAGTTCATTATCATATTTAAGTTCTCTGTATCCATATTGATCCCTTATCTATATGTTCTATCTATTGATGAGAGTGGTGTATTGAACTCTCCAACTATTAGTTCAGAGACATCTATTTCTCCCTCCAGTTTTTCCTGTGTTTGCCTCATGTATTGGGGAGCAGCATGGTTAGGTGCATAAATATTTTTGTTTTTTATTTCTTCTTTGTGGATTCTCCTTTTTATTAATATTTAGTATCCTTTGTCTCATAACAGGTTTGCATTTAAAGTCAATTTCGTCTGACATTAGTATCACTACTCCAGGTCTTTTTTGGTTACTGTTTGTGTGGAATATCTTTTTCCAACTTTTCATTGTTAACCTATATGTGTCTTTGTAGCTAAAGCAAGTCTCTCATAGACAGCATACAGTTGGATCATACCTTTTAATCCATTCTGCCAATCAGTGTCTTTTGACTGGGAAGTTTAATCCATTAACATTCAATGTTATTACTGTAAAGGCAGTACCTACTTCAACCATTTTATCCCTTGGTTTTTATATGTTGTATCTTATTTTTGTCTCTCTTTCTACCCTTTTAGTACCTTAATGATAATCTTCATTTTTGTACTCTACTCCAAACCTCTCTCTCCTGTCTTTTCCTTTCAGCCTGCAGAACTCTCTTTAGTATTTCTTGTAGAGCAGGTCTCTTGTTGAACTCTCTCAGTTTATGTTTATCTGTGAATATTTTAAACTCACTCTCATTTTGAAGGGCAGTTTTGCCAGATAAAGAAGGCTGGGCTGGCAGGTTTTCTACTTCATACCACTGTCTTCTTGCCTCCATGGTTTCTGATGAGAAATAGGGACTTAGTTTTGTCATCGTTCCCTTGTACATGATGAATCACTTTTCTCTTGCTGCTTTCAGATTCTCTCTTTATCTTTGGTATATGACATTCTGATTAGCATGTGTATCAAAGTAGGTCTATTAGGATTTGTTCTTTTTGGAGTATGTTGCACTTCTTGGACAAATTTATAAGTTTTTTTTTTTTTTTTTTTTAACTATATAAATAATGCATGTTCTTTCTTAAACAGAAGATAAAAATAACAATGAAGAACATATATAACCAGCCACAGGCATATGTAGCTCCATTCTGTTTCTCTCTCTCTCTCTTTCTCCTTATTTATTGGTGATTGTAAACCAATTTGACCATAAATATTATATTTGGATAAAAATAAAGTTTGTCATATTTCCTTTTTACATTAAAATGCAAGCTGTTTGGGGACAGAAAATATTATATAATAATTTTTTATTCTCCAAAGAAATTATCTCACTGTTCAACAGAGGATGTAAGACAATCATTGGATTTTGGCGTTAAATGTTGGAAATGCTTTCATTTACTTGATTTATTGTATGAATGGGGAAAGCAGCTCAGAAGTCATATGGCTAATCTGTGACTGAGTTGAGACTAAAGCAGAGGTTACTCATCATCTGATCCCGTATTCCAGAAGCACTTATTGAGATCAATTCATATATTTCTTCTGATTCTCTTAGGACCTGTTGTTGAACTGATAATAGATATAGTGAAAGAGTAGAATCATCATGTTGGCACTTTCTCTAGAATTTTAACAAATCTAACCTCAAATCCACTCAAAGCTTGACATTTCAAGCTCTATTATTTCCAGTATAATCTAGGACTTGATTAACTCTATTTAATATTCCTCTACCATTTTACCCTTCTTAGAGGTGAGGGGTTGAGGTTTTACTGCTTCAGTGAGCTTTCATGTCACATATTTAATTCATTCCCAATATTATCATATTTGGAATATTGTCACCATAGAAAATTTGTTCAACTTCCACTTATAAATGTCTTTTAAGTGACTTTAAAAATTTTTGTTACAGATATATATGTCATTTTATCCATTTTAAGAGTGCGATTCAGTAACATTAATTACATTTACAATATTGTGCTACCATCACCAACATCCATTACCAAATATTTTCATTCCAAACAGAAACCCTGTACCCATTAAGCAATAACTCCCTATTACCCCTCACCCCAGCCCTTGGTAACCTCTAATCTACTTTCTGTCTCTATGAATTTGCCTATTCTAGATAAATCATATAAGTGGAATCACACAATATTTGTCATTTTGTGTCTGACTTTTGAGCATAATGTTTTCAAGGTTTATCCATGTTGTAGCATGTATCAAAACATGTTTCCACATTTTAGCTGTTGTGACTAATGCTGCTATGAACATTGATATACAATTAATTGACTTTTGACTGTCATCTTTCACTAGGGCCAGAAGATTTGGGATGTATTTTGCTGGGCTAATGAACTTCATTTCAGTAGGTTGAATGATGAGCCCCTAAAGATATCCATGCTCTAATTCCCAGAATCTGTGAATATTTCCTTTCATGGCAAAAAGACTTTACAGGTATATTAAGTTAAGGATCTTGATATGGGGAGGTCATCCTGGATTTTCCAGGTTGGCTTGATGTAAATCACAAGAGTCCTTACAAGATGGAGGCAGGAGATCTGCGGGAGCAGTGGAGAAGGATGATAGAAGCCAGAGTCTGGAATGATTCAAAGAAGTGACCATGAACCAAGGAATGCAGGCAGCCTCTAGAAGCTAAAAAGACAAGGAATCAGATTCTCCCCTGAGATCTCCAGAAGCAACTTAGCCATGCCATCACCTTGGTTTTAGACTTCTGACATCCAGAAGGTAAGAATAAATCCATGTTGTTTTAAACTACTAAGTTTGTGATTATGATTAAAGTAATAGGAAACTAATTAATCCACCCAAGAGATATAATTCTCGAAATTTTCACTGAAGTTTATGATAGCCATAATAATATATACATGCATAATTACCCACAATATTCATGAGTCCAATGGCAAACGTACTGTTCAGCATAACTCTTAAGTGAAAATAAAGGGCTAGTTGCAATTGTTGTAAGGAATGGGATGATTCTAGAAAAATTTTGTTGGCTTTGCCAATGAATAAAGCTCTTAATTAAGAAAGATAATAGTTTTCAAAATATGTTGAAACATTTGGTTCCTTGGATTTCTTAAAGGCTATATGCAATTCTTAAATAATAGTATTTTTTAAACAATACTGCATTTCAAAATGTCCATGCCCAAGATCTCTATAGTTTAAAAATAGTTGTTTTCTGTTCAAATCTTCATGTAGCTTCAGACCAACACAGATTCTGTGAACTATTTGTCTGAGTTTTAACACTTTACCCTGTGGGAAGAAACTGGACTGCTCAATTGACCTCATAGGTGAGAAGAAAATGTTAACACCTTTACAGAATGCAAAAATAATGAAATTTATAATGAAGCATTTTTCAAAAGGTTAAATGTATACTGATTCTAGAAACAAGACTCCAATCACTTTTCCTTTGAGCATTTTTGAATTTGCCCTTAAATCCTAGTATTTTTCTAATTTTGTAGCCAACTGTATGGTCATGATTAATGCAGCTTTAAACACAGGAGCTTCTTGAAGCTTCTTTATACTACCTCAGGGGCAGCTGCTCCTCGGTGATGTCATGTTTCCTTCCTGACCTTGGGATGACATTTAAAAGAAACTGTTTCCAGGGAGTAAAAAAACACAGTTTCTGTCATGCTACCAAAGTCATGCTACCAAAATAGCCAGTCCATTAAACTGTGGTTTTCAACTTAGTTACATCATAATGAATCAGTCTCTTCTCCTTCAGATTGTGTTGATGACTTTTCCCCACCTTTGTCAATTTCATTATAAACGTGTACCCGCCAAAGGCATTAGGAGGGGACTAAGGAAATCCTATAGGAGAACAATGACAGGAAATTGACATAGCCATTAAGAAGTCTGGAAAAACTAAGTTAGAAGAAAATAGGTCTTGGCTTATTGCCATTTTTGGAATAAGGAAAGAATTGCTGTCAGGAATGGTTTTAGAAAAGTAAACATGAAACTTAAAATAAGCAGACTGTGTATAAAGTACATTGAAATAAAGGTTAACAGATTGAGAAAATAGGAATAATAGTAGAAAATTATCCTTTTTTGTTAGTTCACAATCATTGTAAATTGTGACTGTTTTTTTGGGGGGGTGTGGGGCTTGGAAACAAGTGATGGCTAGACTTCTCAGCACAGAGCTGATTCACTGAATTGGGGAGTTAGTGAAAGGAAAGGTTTGTTTTCCTTTAACATCTGTAAGGAAATATATTGTTAAACATTTATAGGTTTGCAGAGAAGTCTACAATTACAAAACTTAGATAAATAAATGCAATGCATTAGGATCTGGTAACATGGAAAAAATGACCTCATTCAGAGTTTGATACAATGGGAACCAATTTTTGCAATTATTTTAAAGGAAATTCATCAATGATTATTTTGACCTCATCTCCATGTATCAGATGTCCATATCAAAAGTGAATTTGGGAAATGAGTAATAATGAAAGAAAACCCTCATGCATACTCAGTGAAATATGTGAGAACAGATCATGCCTAAATTTATCCTTGTGTCATAAAAAAACTTTTTCTTGCTTTTGCCTATTAATTTTGAACTACCTTCCACCTGCCTGGAGAAGATTATATAAAGCAAAGCTTTATCTCAGTAAAGAGACACTTGATACAGTAAATCAGAGAGATTAGTAACTTAATGGATTTTCAGAGTTGGGAGGGATCTTCAGGACACCTTAATAAAACTCTCTTATTAGTCACATGGGAAGCTGAGGCTCAGAGCACTTAAATGACTTATCTGAGATCACAAGTTCACACAGGCCTAAAAGCCAGTTTTCCTGATCCCTAATCCAGTGCTGCAGAGAAGGTTTATTTGATCAATAAATCCTTACCTTTATTAATCTTTGAATGCTTTTGTCAATGAACATGCTTTAAATGGACTGTAAGTTATCATCCTCAAGGCTATATATAGTAAAACGTATCCTTCATTATAAGTAGACAATAGCTAACTCTCCAAACGCAAAGAAAGAAAAAGTACTGTGAGAGACCAGTTGTTGGAAACAATAACCATGACCTGGTCAGGCTGTCAGCCAAGTTGTTGCTGGCCATGGCTCTCTGTCACTTGGCTTCTATGAGCCTTAAGTCAACTATGACTGACTGACCTTTTGGATGGCTGGGTCCACAATTGTCCAATCCTTTATTTAGATTTCAAGCATAAATTACAACGGTAAAGAGAAAATTCAAAGCCAAGGTTAAAGAAAGGGAACCCTGTAATATATCAGTTTGTTCTCTTGAGAGAGGGCAAGAGCAAGGACATTCTTCCGATTTGCGGTGAGACCAAGAAAGCCCAAGAGAGTTTCTGGGAGCAGCAGGGTAGTTTATGCCTGCGTTAAGAATAGGAGCATTTTCCTAACCTTGTTTCTCCTAACCTCAGCCAGAGCTGTATTTAATAATTGGATATCTGGCTGCCTGAACTCATGCATTCATTTTAAGACATATATTGAGCACAATGTAGTTAATCTTTTTTAAGTTTTGAGATCCTTATCTAAAATAAAGATATTATAAGGACAGACTTCAACCTTGTCATGAGGATTGGATGAGCGCCTGCATGTAATGCTCCTGACACAGTAACATATGGAAAGTGCTTAAATGTTGGTGGTGATGATGCTGAGGAAGAGGATGGGGGGAGAGTCACAGAGTTATATTCCAGATGCTAAAAAGGAGAATCCCTTGAGCATGATACAATCTTCCACAGAGGAAACCTCTTATCATGGCAGGGCATGTGTTATAAGGAAACAGAGCAGGTTTGGGGGATTGGATTAATTAATTTAGACAGGGTTCACTCTAGATTTGTTAGAGGTGGTCTCACAATGCCTAAGCATAAATGAATGTTGATTTTACAAAAGAGTTTAATCCAGGTTATATTTGATTAATAATAATTCACCCACTTCCAAAAAATAATTTGAAGTAATTCACAATAAAAGGCATAGGTACCATGGCACCATTAAAATAAGGATAAAAGAATGAAGGCCAAGCCATGCAGGGAGATATTTGAACCAGACGACCTTGGCTAGGGATGGTTACCACAGTGACACATAAAACTTACATCAGGAGTTCCTAGCAGTTAAGATCAATACTCTTAAATAATTCTTGTTATAAATAAAATAAAGCATATCAGTTTATATTAAATACATTTTCCCTGGCTCTCCACTCTGAGGGGAAATTTTTCATGTAGAAGTGTCCTCAATAGTAGTTTTTTTTAAAAAAATTCAGTTTTATTGAGATATATTCACATACCATACAATCATCTATGGTATACAATCAACTGTTCACAGTACCATCATATAATAGTTTTTTTTTTTAATAAGATGAAGCAATTTCTTTTAAACACCTTCCTAAAATTTGAGGGCTTAGTGTTAAAAAAATTTTTATTCTCAGAAGGTATTTCCATAGGGAACAAAAGTAATCAAAAGTATTATAGTCCATGTGCTTGTTTGGATGCATTATGTCCCTCAAAATGCCATTATCTTTGATGCAGTCTTGTGTGGGCAGGAAATGTATTGGTGTTGATTGGGTTGGAGACTTTTGGTTGGATGTTTCTGTGGAGATGTGATCACGAAGCTGTGGACGGGATCTTTCATTGGATGGTTTCCATGGACGAGTGGCCCCACCCATTCAGCATGGGTCTTGATTAGTTCACTGGAGCCCTATATAAGCTCAGACAGAAGGAGCAGCTTGCTACAGCCAAGAGGGACACTTTGAAGAATGCACAGAGGCTGAGAGAGTAGCTGCAGATGAGAGACAGTTTGAAGGCGGCTGTTGAAAGCAGACTCTTGCCCCGGAGAAGCTAAGGGAGGACAAAACACCCCAAGAGCAACTAAGAGTGACATTTTTGAGGAACTGCAGTCTAGAGAGGAACATCCTGGGAGAAAGCCATTTTGAAATCAGAACTTTGGAGCAGATGCCAGCCACATGCCTTCCCAGCTAACAGAGGTTTTCCAGACACTATTGGCCATCCTCCGGTGAAGGTACCCAATTATTGATGACTTACCTTAGACACTTTACGGCCTTAAGACTGTTACTTTGCAACCAAATAAACCCCCTTTATAAAAGCTGATCCATTTCTGGTGTTTTGCATTCTGGCGGCATTAGCAAACTGGAACAGTCCAGAAGTTTGGCTTTTTGATAATTTGAAAAAATAGGCCTAGAATGATTAGTAAGAGTATCACTTATACAGTCCTTTTTGGATATTTATTGACAAACTCAGATTTTTCCCAGATCTGAAGAGCAAGCAACTTGATATAGAAGTCCTTGCATGCACTTAAAATATAGTTATTCTTAATTTTTAGTTAAAGGAGATCCAAACACTTTAGATAGACTATTATGCATGTGCCTGATGAAGTTATCTATTTTGTTATGAAAATTAAGAACTGATTTTGTGTTCTTATATAAATTAAAAGTTCACACAGGATGAAGAATCTGATGAACCTGTCTGGGTTTCAAATGCCCACTCCCATGAAGCCCCAGAGGTCCTTACCATTGAGTGGTAGATCCTAAATAAGGAGACACAGTAGAATCACTTGAACTTTTTCAGAATCCTCTCTTCACACATCCCACCAAATATGAATCTCCAAGGTTGAAGTCTGGGTATGAATATTTTAAAAACAATGTCACAATGGGATTCTGATGCAAGTCCTGAATAAGAACGCTGCTTCCACTCACCACTCACCCCCAGAGTATCTAAAGATAGACATGGCCTGAGAGAACGTGAGGGCGGGAGTTAGCTTCTACTGTCTAATGACCCATAACGTGGTTCTTCTAGAATTTTTTTTTATGAGAATAGAACTTTATGGTTATAATAACGTGTGGTAACTGCAAAATATACTACAAGACAAAGGGTTGGGTTCTCTGTGGAATGGATTTAGTTAGAGTTATCCTTCTGCATGTCAAAACAAGCCAAACACTTGTGGTTTGGGTGAAAATGATATTGAGCTTGGTAATAAGTTCAGGTTAAAAAGCAATTTAAGTGTGGATGTGTTGGACATCCTCACCTGGACTGGTGTTGATGTTGTCACAAACATTGGGACTGGCGGTTTGATGTGCTGAGCCCTCGATCATGGGACTTGCCCTTATGAAACTCGCTACTGCAAAGGAGAGTCTAAACTTGCATATAGTTGTGCCTAAGAGACTCCCCCTGAGTACCTCTTTGTTGCTTAGATGTGGCCCTCTCTCTCTCTAACTGAGCCATCTCGACAGGTGAACTCGCTGCCCTCCCCGCTACATGGGACCCGACTCCCAGGGTTGTGAATCTCCCTGGCAACTCAGAGTATGACTCCCGGGGATGAATGTGGACCTGGCATCGTGGGACTGAGAGTATCTTCTTGACCAAAAGGGGGATGCAAAATGAGACAAAATAGTTTCAGTGGCTGAGAGATTCCAAATGGATTCGAGAGGTCACTCTGGTGGATGTTCTTATGCACTATGTAGATAACACCTCTTAGGCTTTAATGTATTGGAATAGCTAGAAGTAAATACCTGAAACTACCAAACTCCAATCCAGCAGTCTGGACTCCTGAAGACAACTATATAATAATGTAGATTACAAGGGGTGACAGTGTGATTGTGAAGACCTTGTGGATCACACCCCCTTTATCTAGTGTATGGATGAGTAGAAAAATGGGGATAAAAACTGACGGACAAATGGGGTGGGATGGGGAGATGATTTGGGTGTTCTTTTTTCACTTTTATTTTTTATTCTTGTTCTGGTTCTTTCTGATGTAAGGAAAACGTTCAGAGATAGATTGTGGTGATGAACGCATAACTATGTTATCATACTGTGGACAGTGGATTGTATACCATGGATGACTGCATGGTGTGCGAATGTATTTCAATAAAACTGAATTTAATAATAATAATAAAAAAAAGCAATTTAAGGCCACTCCTAGAATGCCACAGCAATATGTGATCAGTGTAGAGAAGAATGCTTACCTTTCTGTTTACCATGGCGGAAAGACACACATTCTGTAACAAATTATTCACATTATTTATTTAAGGCCCACCTCAATTCAAAGAAGACTTGAAGTGATATACAAATTCTTTTTTTTTCCACTGTTCATGGTTTATTTGGTGTTTTAAATGGCATGACACTTTTGGGTAGTTGGTTGCACTGTTTACAGGTAGATCTTTCTTTTTACATTACATGACAGTGCACATCACTTTGATACCTTTGGTACACAAAATAAGATCCTTTAGAACAGTTATGCACAAAACATGCAATATTGGATTTACACATTAGAGGCTGGGATGTGATTGATTAGGGGGAAAGAAATTGGATGAAGCATGTTGGATGAAGGAGCCATATGGTATATAACACCTAGTCACCATGAATTCTTCTGGTTTGAAAGACAGCTGCAGCATGTGCAACATTGGCACTGGTGCCTCAGAGGTGAAATATTTTATACTAAACAGTTTGGGACTACCCAAGATAAGTATCATTTCCAGCATTAGGATATAGCTGTAAGGTTTCCTGAACCATTCTTACTTCTAACTTTAAGAAATTGTTGTTTTCCCTAGGTCATTTTATTATCACTCCTTAATCACAGATCAGATAAAAAGGATGACATGCACAGCCCCCAACAAAAATCCTGTTGTCACCTAGACAGTAAATGGTACAACACTAGAAGACTTTAAAATTGCAGCTCTTTTTGGATCCCCCAAAGTGTATCTGCACTCTGCTACAAATGGGCCTCTTTTTCAGGAGTCAGAGACACCTTGTCAATGTCTGAGATTCCATTCTGTCCCAAGATGCAAGGAACACTAAGGAAGACATCATCTTGTATTCCATAGAGACCTTTAATCATGGTGGAAACTCAATGTACCCACCTAAGATTCTTCATTACACTTTCTGCCAAATGTGCCACAGCCAGCCCATTGGCCCAGGAGGTGTAAACTGTCGACCACCTGCTTGTGAACCTCTTTCCCACTGTTCCTTATCTGCATCAGCACCTATATGAGGGTGCAAATTTTCAAGGAGACCCCAGCAACATTCACTCCGCTCCATACAGGCACATTAGAGTCTCCGTGTTCCCCAAGGACCCAGCCATGACAGCTTAGATGTGAACTCCCAGCCTCTTCCCATTAGGTAACAGAACTGGGCTGAATCCAGATTGCAACCACTTCCAATATAAATAACACAGTTTTTGGGAAAGCCACTTATTTTCTAAACCACATAGATCAAGATATCCACTGGATTGGAAACAACAAGCAACTTGCAGTTCAGGATGTATTTTACATTAGGAATGATGAATTTAAAGATGTTCACATTATGCTGGACCAAATTAAGATGGCTCTCTCCCTCTTGCTGACATGTGACAGCTGTGACGATAACTAGCTTGGAGTTTGCAGTCACACTATAGTCTTTGCTAGAGACAGTTTTTGGTGTTCTGAGGAAAAGGCTGCTGTGATGAAGATCCATCATCTCTCTCTTCAATTTGTCTTCTTTGACATCAACAAGTGCAAGTTCATCTGCCAATTCCTTCATTAAGATACTGATGGCACAGGCCATGCAAACAGCACCAACCCCAACAAGTGTAATCTTACTCTGAGGTGTCTGTTCTTCCTGAACAAGATTCTGAATCAGCTGATCCTTGAGAGCTGCCATTTTAGACTTGGAATGGAAAGAAACCGGGACTGCACATCGAGCAGGCAACTGCAGCACACAGTGGTTAAATCCAGCCTCAGTAGTGGCACCTCCGGGACCTACAAATTCTTTATGAGTAAATTGAAGAGGAGTAGAATCCTGTTTTATGCTATTTTCTTTCAGCATTTGATCACCAAAGTTCCATTCTTATTCACTTAATTCCTGTGCTGTTCTGAGTATGAAAGCTTTCCATGGTATCTACACTTTCCCTTGGGATCTCATCTAGTCTTGTGACTGTGTATAAACACCTCCCATTTTATATCCTCTGACCCAAACTCTCCAAGGACTGCTTGAGATCCCTAATTGGACGTCTACTAGGCAAACCAAACTTGCTGTGTCCAAAGCTGATCTCTTGAGCCTTTACCTCCCCTACTCCAGCCCATTCCTTTTCTAGTCTTTCACATGTCAGTTGCTTATTTTAAAAACATTCCAAAAACTTTATATTTATCCTAATTCTTCCTGTCTCCATTGATGGAGGCAAGCTGTTACCATTTCTCATTTGAATTTTTCTAATAGCCTCCACACTAGTCTCTCTGCTTCCATTCTTGTGCCCTACAATCCTTTCTTTACAATCAGCCAGAGACATGTTCTCATTAGAGCTCAGCTGATTAATAGTATCTCTCTGAAGAAGATCCTTTGAGAATATCTTTAACTACTGCATGCATTCAAATTCATATAAGATGAATGGTCACCAATACTGGTAAAATAAGAAAAAACCCATGTCGGGGCTAAGGAGGGTTTTGTAATGAGATTTAAACTTTAAATGGAAGCAGTCAATAAAACAAAACATATAAAGCATTCTGCTTCATTAATTCACAATGCTACCATGATGTTTCAGAAAGGGTTCAAGTAGATGGTTCAGGAGAATAGCCTCCTGTTGATTCAGTTTGTTCCAGAAGTAGATGCTTTCTAAAATTCCTCTTTGATGTGATATACATAGTTATCATATTGTTTCCCCCTGATCCTCCATCATATGTGAGACCTTACTAATTGTAACAGTCTCAGTTCTGCCAACCCTGGTACTTTTAAGGAATGCAACCCCTGAGTTGTTGCAAGATTTCTGCAGTTCTGTATGACTAGAAGTTAAAGTGTAAAACAGGGATTGGTGTCAGACGAGACAGGAGTCAGGTCATGTACTTTACAAATTATCTTTAGGAGGTTAGAGTTTATCCTGAAAGCAATGAGAATATAATTGCCCCTCTCTCAATGACATTTGTTTGTCTTTGAAAACCCTGATGCTAAGCGAAAAGCCATTTAATGAAATAAAAAAAAAAGATGTTCACTCCTTTTTTTTGATGTCACAATTATTTTTATTTTTTAATTGAGATTGTTCAGATACCATACAATTTTCCAAAGATCCAAAGTGTACAATCAATTGCCCATGGTACCATCACACAGCTGTGCATCCATCACCACAATTAATTTTTTTGTCAATTTTTAGAACATTCTCATTACTCCAGAAAAGAAATAGAGACAAAAAAAAAAAAAAAAGAAAGAAACTCAAATCCTCCCATACCCCTAACCATCCCCCTCCATCCATTATTGACTCATAGTATTGGTATAGTACATTTGTTACTGTTGATGAAAGAACATTAAATTACTAACTGTAGTATATAGTTTGCAATAGGTATATATATTTTTCCTATATGTCCCTCTATTATTAACTTCTAGTTATAATGTCATACATTTGTTCTAGTTCATGAGAGAGATTTCTAGTATTTGTATAGCTAATCACAGACATTGTCCACCACAGGATTAACTGTTTATACATTCTCATCTTTTAATCTCCAACTTTCCTTCTGGTGACATACATGACTCTGAGCTTACCCTTTCCACCACATTCACAGACCATTCAGCACTGTTATTGTCACAACGTGCTACCATCATCTCTGTCCATTTCCAGATGTTTAAGTTCACCCTAGTTGAACATTCTGCTCATAATAAGCAACCGCTCCCCATTCTTTAGCCTCATTCTATATCCTGGTAACTTATATTTTATGTTTATGAGTTTGCTTATTATAATTAGTTCATATCAGTGGGACCCTGCAATATTTGTCCTATGTGTCTGTCTTATTTCACTCAATATAGTGTCCTCAGGGTTTCTTCATCAACACATTTTTTTAAGATGTTTTTATTCACACACCATACATTCTGTCCTAAGTAGATGATCAATGGTTCCCTGTATAGTCATGTGTTTTTGTGTTCACCACCATCTCCATTTCTTCCACAAAGAAGGAGGAAGAGTTAAAGATGGTAGACAGACAGAAGAAAAAGAAAAAAGAAAGAGAAAAAAAACCACACACACAAAAAAATGACAGCTAAGAAGCAAAAAAATGAAAGGTAGCATTAAACTAAAGTAGAATAAAGAGACAGCATCATCAATGCCAAGAGTCCCATACCCTTCTCCCATGTCCCCCCTCCATGTGCATTTAGCTTTGGTATATTGCCTTTGCTACATTAAAGGAAGCATAATACAATGTTTCTGTTAATTATAGTCTCTGGTTTGCATTGATTGCATTTTTCCCCCAATCCCACCCTATTTTTAACACCTTGCAATGTTGACATTCTGTTCACTACTTTTAATGGGAAATATTATTATGTGTTTCACCCCAAGTCAAGATATATAAATCATTTTCATCAATTGAACAAAATTATGTAAAAATTATGTAAGAAATAAGAAGTTAAAAGCAAATAAATAGTCTATACATATATATAATATCCTGAAGATTTATTATACTTGCTAAAGAAAGATTTGCTCATGGGTTATGGTGGAGAATTTAAAGGAGAAATTTTGGAGCAGAAGCACATGGTTATCTTGCTCTCATACTGCATTAAGAATAAAGTTTTAATTCACAGATACACACAGAAAACAGCTTTAAGCTAAAATAAAGGCTAACAAGAAAATAGCGCACACTCACAAACTGCTCATCCCTCTCACTTGGCATTTGTAAGCAAAACATGTTCTAGATTCATCCAAACATTGACTTCACATCAAATTTGTCCCTTGTGTCAAATTTGTCTTTGCCTAAAATTTTAATATCTAAATATCATTCCTTATAGTGTATTTGTTTAATGTGTTTGCAGGTTAAGAAATTATTTTAGTAAAAAAGAAGAGTTTTCTGAAAAGTAATCCAGCACTTCAAGTTATTATAGCAAATAGTCATTAACAGTCATTTATATGATATAGCAACAATGAAAGAGATTAAGCAAGGAAAGGGCATAATCAGATTTGTGTTTTAGAAGATCATTGCAGATAAAATCGATAGGAGTTGCTGACTGTGTGAAATCGGGGCATGTGAGAGAGATAGCTCTTAATTCAGTGGGTGACAGTGCCACTCACTGAGAGCAGTGACACTGGAACAGAAGCAGCATTAGGGCAGGAGAGCGATGACAAGGTCCATTTAAAACTTATTGGTTTTGAAGCCTCCACAGTAAACTTCAATAGGAGCCATATGGGTTTGGAACCCAGGAGTGAGATCTTAGCTGAAGCTAAAGGTCTAATAGTCATCATTCCCAAATGATGTAGAGGTCATATGACTAGATGAAGTTGCTTAGGGAGAGAAAATGAAGAAGGTGCAGGGAAGAACCTAAGGAAACAGGGAACAACTTTTAAACAACAGGAAAGATATTCCCAAAGGACCTTGACAAGAATTTCCTAGAGGTAGAAAGGAAAACCAAGAGAATGTGGGGGTCACAGAAGCCAAGGAAAGAGCATTTTTCAGGAAGGCAGTGTCAAATATTTTTTAGAGATCAAATGAGATAAAACAGAAAAAAGTATATTGGATTTAACAACAAGAGGATCACAGGTTATCTTGATGAAAATGATTTCTAGGTATAGTTGGGGACAGAAGCTATTGGAATGTGTTGACAAATGTGTTAAGCTAGAAAGAAACTTGAGAAAAATTACCCGATATAGCTGACATCATTAACCATGAAAGTCAGAATGTTTATATTCAGAAACTCCTTTGGGAAGATCTCATAGCACCTATTGCTTCTTCACAAACTGCTTATCAGTTTAGCACTCATCTCAATCCCTCTTGCATTTTCCCCTCTCAACAATGACTAAAATGAATTTTATTTAACTGAATTTACTTTTTTATTAGAGAAGTTGTAGGTTTACAGAAAAATCATGCAGAAAATGCAGAATTCCCATTTCTCACACAGTTTTACCTATTATTAATAGTTTACATTAGTCTGGTACCTTTGTTATAATAGGTGAAATAGTATTATTATAACTGTACTATTGAACATAGCCCATATTTTACATTAGCATTCATTGTTTACGTTGTACAGCCTTATGGTTTTTCTTTTCCTAGTAACATAATACATGCCCAAATTTCCACTTTCTACCACATTTAGATATATAATTCCATGATATTAATTATATTTACAATGTTGTACTAATGTTACCATCATTCATTACCAAAACTTTCCATTAGCCAAAACAGAAACTCTAAAAATTAAGCATTAACATCCCATTCCTTACCCCACCCTGGCCCCTGGTAAATTGTATTCTAGTTTCTGACTTTATAAATTTTCTCATTCTAATTATTTCATATCAGTGAGATCATACAATATTTGACCTTTTCTATCTGACTTATTTCACTCAACATGATGTCTTTAAGGTTCATCCATGTTGTTGCAGTTATCAGAAATCCATTCCTTTTTACAGCTGAATAATATTCCATTGTGCATATTACTTTTCATTTATTCATTCATCAATTGATGGATACTTGGGTTGCTGCCATCTTTTGGCAGTTGTGAATAATGCCACTATGAATATTGGGGTAAAAACATCTATTCAAGTCTCTGCTTTCAATTCCTTGGTGTATATACCTAGAAGTGGAATTGCCAGGTCACCGGGTAACTCTGTACTTAACTATTTGAGGAAATGTCACATGATTTTCCATAGAGACTATACCATTTTGTATTCCCACTAACAATGAATATTTGTTATTCATCCTCTCCAATGCTTTTATTTTCATCCTCTCCTCATCCTCTCCAATGCTTTTATTTTCCTTTTTTTTTTTTTTAGTAGTAGTCATTCTAGTATGTGTGAAATGGTATCTCATTGCGATTTTGATTTACAGTTCCTTCATGGCTATTGATGTTGAGCACTTTTCATGTGCTTTTTGGCCATTTGTGTATCTTCCTTGGAGAAAATGTCTATTCAAGTCTTTTGTCCATTTTAAAATTGAGTTGTTTGTCTTTCTATTGTTGAGTTGTAGGATTTCTTTATATATTCTGGATATTAAACCCTTACCAGGTATGTGGTTTCCAAACATTTTCTCCCATTGTGTAGGTTGTCTTTTTCTTGCATAATTGCTCTGGCTAGAATTTCCAGCACAATGTTGAATAACAGTGGTGACAGTGGGCATCCTAGTCTAGTTTCTGATCTCAGAGGAAAAGCTTTCAGTCTTTCACCATTAGGTATGAAGTTAGCTGTAGGTCTTCCATATAATCCCTTCATCATGTTATCTTATTCCTCGTTTTCTAAGTGTGTGTGTGTGTGTGTGTGTGTTTTATGAAGAAGCTGTACAGAATATTTTCAGATGCCTTTTTTGCATCAATTGAGGTGATCATGTGGCTTTTTTCCTTCATTCTGTTAACATGATGTATTATATTAATTACCTTCCTTATGTTGAACCACCCTGGCTCAATTATACACCCTGGTGTATAATTCTTTAAATGTGCTGTTGGATTCAGTTTGCTAGTATTTTGTTCAAGATATTTGCAACTATGTTCATAAGAGACATAGGTTTATAATTTTCTTTTCTTGTGGTGTCTTTATCTGGCTTGGGTGGGAGAATGGTATCACCTAATAGAACGAGTTAGGTTTGTTTCCTTCCCATCAAGTTTGAGCAGGATTAGAATGTTTGGTAGATTTCACCAGTGAAGTCATCTGGTCTTGGGCTTTCCTTTGTTGGGAGCTTTTTGATTACTGATTCAATCTCTCAAAGTTTTTTGATTATTGATTCAATCTCTCTACTAGTTATTGGTTTGTGAGATCTTTTCTTTCTTCTTGAATCAGTAAGAAAGTGTGTATGTTTCTAGGAATTTGTCCATTTCGTCTAGGTTATCTAATTTGTTGGCATACATTTGTTCATAGTATCCTCTTATAGTCTGTCTGGATTTGCTAAAGCTGCCATTATGCAAAATACCAGAAATGGATTAGCTTTTATAAAGGGGATTTATTAGGTTACAAATAACCTAAGTTCTAAGGCCACAAAAGTGTCCAAATTAAGGCATCAACAAGAGGACACTGTCATTGAAGAAAGGTTGATAGTGTCTAGAACAGCTCTGTCATCTGGGAAGGCACATGGCTGGCATCTGCTGGTCTTTTGCTCCTGTGTTCTGGTTTCAAAATGGCTTCCTCCAAAATGTCTCTGGGCTTCTCTCTTAGCTTCCCTCTCTCAGCTCCAGTGCATTCTTGCTTGTTCTCTCACAGTGTTTCTTTCTAAGCATCTGGGGGTCCTCTCTTAGTTTCTCCAGGGCAAACTCTGGGCTTCATCTCTTAGCTTAGCACCTCCAAAGTCTTTCTGTCTGCATCTCCAGTTGTTTCTCTCAGCTCTCTTCAAAATGTCTCTATATTTTATCCTCTCTTGAGGACTCCAGCAAACAAATCAAGACCCTCCCTGAATGTGTGGGGTCACACCTCCATGGAAATAACCTAATCAGAAGTTCTTACCCGCATTTGGGTGAGACACATCTCTATGGAGAAAAACCTAACCAAAAGATAACCAACCTATAATAAGTCTGCCTCCACAAGACTCCATCAAAGAACATAGTCTTTCCTGGGGTACATAACAGTTTCAAACCAGCTTAGTCCTTTTTATTTCAGCATGGCCAATAATAATGTCCTCCTTTTCATTTCTGATTTTAGCTTTTTGTGTCCTCTCTCTTGCTTTCTTTGTCAGTCTGGCTTGTCGATTTTATTGATTTTTTCAAAGAACCAACTTTTGGTTTTCTTGATTCTCTCTATTTTTTTAATCTTCTATTTCATTTATCTCCACTCTAACCTTTGTTATTTCCTTCCTTCTGATTTGAGATTTGTCTTTGTTTTTAATGTAAGCATTCACAGCCATAAATTTCCTTCTCAACCTGACTTTTTTGCATCCCACAAGTTTTGCTATATTCTTTTCTCATTTTCTTTAACTCAAGGTATTTCCTAATTTCCCTTGTGATTTCTTCTTTGACCCATTGGTTGTTTAAGAGTACATTGGGGAGGCGGGGCAAGATGGCAGACTGGTGAGCTGTAAGTTTTAGTTACTCCTCCCGGAAAGTAGGTAAAAAGCCAGGAACTGCGTGGACTGGACACCACAGAGCAATCTGTCTTTGGGCATACTTCATACAACACTCATGAAAATGTCGAACTGCTGAGATCAGCGAAATCTGTAAGTTTTTGCGGCCAGGGGACCCGCGCCCCTCCCTGCCAGGCTCAGTCCCGTGGGAGGAGGGGCTGCCAGCTCCGGGAAGGAGAAGGGAGAACTGCAGTGGTAGCCCTTCTCAGAAACTCATTCTACTGATC
Organism: Choloepus didactylus; assembly: GCF_015220235.1. Taxonomy (NCBI): domain Eukaryota; kingdom Metazoa; phylum Chordata; class Mammalia; order Pilosa; family Megalonychidae; genus Choloepus; species Choloepus didactylus. Next base: position 41,124,284 of record NC_051314.1, read on the forward strand.
CAGACTCCAACCATAGATAGACTGAGACCAGACACCAGAGAATCTGAGAGCTGCCAGCCCAGCAGAGAGGAGACAGGCATAGAAAAAAAAAAATAACACAAAAAACTCCAAAATAAAAGCAGAGGATTTTTGGAGTTCTGGTGAACACAGAAAGGGGAAGGGCGGAGCTCAGGCCTTGAGGTGCATATGCAAATCTCGAAGAAAAGCTGATCTCTCTGCCCTGTGGACCTTTCCTTAATGGCCCTGGTTGCTTTGTCTATTAGCATTTCAATAACCCATTAGATCTCTGAGGAAGGCACTTTTTTTTTTTTTTTTTTTTTAATCCTTTTTTCCTTTTCTAAAACAATTACTCTAAGAAGCCCAATACAGAAAGCTTCAAAGAATTGCAATTTGGGCAGGTCAAATCAAGAGCAGAACTAAGAGAGCTCTGAGACAAAAGGCAATAATCCAGTGGCTGAGAAAATTCACTAAACACCACAACTTCCCAAGAAAAGGGGGGTGTCCACTCACAGCCACCATCCTGGTGGACAGGAAACACTCCTGCCCATCACCAGCCCCATAGCCCAGAGCTGCCCCAGACAACCCAGTGTGACAGAAGTGCTTCAAATAACAGGCACACACCACAAAACTGGGCATGGACATTAGCCTTCCCTGCAACCTCAGCTGATTGTCCCAGAGCTGGGAAGGTGGAGCAGTGTGAATTAACAAAGCCCCATTCAGCCATAATTTGAGCAGACTGGGAGCCTCCCTACACAGCCCAGCAGCCCAGAACTGCCCTGGGGGGATGGCACTCACCTGTGACATAGCACAGTCATCCCTCAACAGAGGACCCAGGGTGCACGGCCTGGAAGAGGGGCCCACTTGCAAGTCTCAGGAGCCATACACCAATACCAAAGACTTGTGGGTCAGTGGCAGAGACAAACTGTGGCAGGACTGAACTGAAGGATTAGACTATTGCAGCAGCTTTAAAACTCTAGGATCATCAGGGAGATTTGATTGTTAGGGCCACCCACCCTCCCCGACTGCCCAGAAACACGCCCCACATACAGGACAGGCAACACCAACTACACACGCAAGCTTGGTACACCAATTGGGCCCCACAAGACTCACTCCCCCACTCACCAAAAAGGCTAAGCAGGGGAGAACTGCCTTGTGGAGAACAGGTGGCTCATGGACGCCACATGCTGGTTAGTTAGAGAAAGTGTACTCCACGAAGCTGTAGATCTGATAAATTAGAGATAAGGACTTCAATAGGTCTACAAACCCTAAAAGAACCCTATCAAGTTCAGCAAATGCCACGAGGCCAAAAACAACAGAAAATTATAAAGCATATGAAAAAACCAGACGATATGGATAATCCAAGCCCAAGCACCCAAATCAAAAGACCAGAAGAGACACAGCACCTAGAGCAGCTACTCAAAGAACTAAAGATGAACAATGAGACCATAGTACGGGATATGAAGGAAATCAAGAAGACTCTAGAAGAGCATAAAGAAGACATTGCAAGACTAAATAAAAAAATGGATGATCTTATGGAAATTAAAGAAACTGTTGAGCAAATTAAAAAGATTCTGGACACTCATAGTACAAGACTAGAGGAAGTTGAACAACGAATCAGTGACCTGGAAGATGACAGAATGGAAAATGAAAGCATAAAAGAAAGAATGGGGAAAAAAATTGAAAAAATCGAAATGGACCTCAGGGATATGATAGATAATATGAAACGTCCAAATATAAGACTCATTGGTGTCCCAGAAGGGGAAGAAAAGGGTAAAGGTCTAGGAAGAGTATTCAAAGAAATTGTTGGGGAAAACTTCCCAAATCTTCAAAACAACATAAATACACAAATCATAAATGCTCAGCGAACTCCAAATAGAATAAATCCAAATAAACCCACTCCGAGACATATACTGATCACACTGTCAAACACAGAAGAGAAGGAGCAAGTTCTGAAAGCAGCAAGAGAAAAGCAATTCACCACATACAAAGGAAACAGCATAAGACTAAGTAGTGACTACTCAGCAGCCACTATGGAGGCGAGAAGGCAGTGCACGATATATTTAAAATTCTGAGTGAGAAAAATTTCCAGCCAAGAAAGCTTTATCCAGCAAAGCTCTCCTTCAAATTTGAGGGAGAGCTTAAATTTTTCACAGACAAACAAATGCTGAGAGAATTTGCTAACAAGAGACCTGCCCTACTGGAGATACTAAAGGAAGCCCTACAGACAGAGAAACAAAGAAAGGACAGAGAGACTTGGAGAAAGGTTCAGTACTAAAGAGATTCGGTATGGGTACAATAAAGGATATTAATAGAGACAGGGAAAAGTATGGCAAACATAAACCAAAGGATAAGATGGCCGATTCAAGAAATGCCTTCACGGTTTTAACGTTGAATGTAAATGGATTAAACTCCCCAATTAAAAGATATAGATTTGCAGAATGGATCAAAAAAAATGAACCATCAATATGTTGCATACAAGAGACTCATCTTAGACACAGGGACACAAAGAAACTGAAAGTGAAAGGATGGAAAAAAATATTTCATGCAAGCTACAGCCAAAAGAAAGCAGGTGTAGCAATATTAATCTCAGATAAAATAGACTTCAAATGCAGGGATGTTTTGAGAGACAAAGAAGGCCACTACATACTAATAAAAGGGGCAATTCAGCAAGAAGAAATAACAATCGTAAATGTCTATGCACCCAATCAAGGTGCCACAAAATACATGAGAGAAACACTGGCAAAACTAAAGGAAGCAATTGATGTTTCCACAATAATTGTGGGAGACTTCAACACATCACTCTCTCCTATAGATAGATCAACCAGACAGAAGACCAATAAGGAAATTGAAAACCTAAACAATCTGATAAATGAATTAGATTTAACAGACATCTACAGGACATTACATCCCAAATCACCAGGATACACATACTTTTCTAGTGCTCACGGAACTTTCTCCAGAATAGATCATATGCTGGGACATAAAACAAGCCTCAATAAATTTAAAAAGATTGAAATTATTCAAAGCACATTCTCTGACCACAATGGAATACAATTAGAAGTCAATAACCATCAGAGACTTAGAAAATTCACAAATACCTGGAGGTTAAACAACACACTCCTAAACAATCAGTGGGTTAAAGAAGAAATAGCAAGAGAAATTGCTAAATATATAGAGGCGAATGAAAATGAGAACACAACATACCAAACCTATGGGATGCAGCAAAAGCAGTGCTAAGGGGGAAATTTATAGCACTAAACGCATATATTAAAAAGGAAGAAAGAGCCAAAATCAAAGAACTAATGGATCAACTGAAGAAGCTAGAAAATGAACAGCAAACCAATCCTAAACCAAGTAGAAGAAAAGAAATAACAAGGATTAAAGCAGAAATAAATGACATAGAGAACAAAAAAACAATAGAGAGCATAAATATCACCAAAAGTTGGTTCTTTGAGAAGATCAACAAGATTGACAAGCCCCTAGCTAGACTGACAAAATCAAAAGGAGAGAAGACCCATATAAACAAAATAATGAATGAAAAAGGTGACATAACTGCAGATCCTGAAGAAATTAAAAAAATTATAAGAGGATATTATGAACAACTGTATGGCAACAAACTGGATAATGTAGAAGAAATGGACAATTTCCTGGAAACATATGAACAACCTAGACTGACCAGAGAAGAAATAGAAGACCTCAACCAACCCATCACAAGCAAAGAGATCCAATCAGTCATCAAAAATCTTCCCACAAATAAATGCCCAGGGCCAGATGGCTTCACAGGGAAATTCTACCAAACTTTCCAGAAAGAACTGACACCAATCTTACTCAAACTCTTTCAAAACATTGAAAAAAATGGAACACTACCTAATTCATTTTATGAAGCTAACATCAATCTAATACCAAAACCAGGCAAAGATGCTACAAAAAAGGAAAACTACCGGCCAATCTCCCTAATGAATATAGATGCAAAAATCCTCAACAAAATACTTGCAAATCGAATCCAAAGACACATTAAAAAAATCATACACCATGACCAAGTGGGGTTCATTCCAGGCATGCAAGGATGGTTCAACATAAGAAAAACAATCAATGTATTACAACACATTAACAAGTCAAAAGGGAAAAATCAATTGATCATCTCAATAGATGCTGAAAAAGCATTTGACAAAATCCAACATCCCTTTTTGATAAAAACACTTCAAAAGGTAGGAACTGAAGGAAACTTCCTCAACATGATAAAGAGCATATATGAAAAACCCACAGCCAGCATAGTACTCAATGGTGAGAGACTGAAAGCCTTCCCTCTAAGATCAGGAACAAGACAAGGATGCCCACTGTCACCACTGTTATTCAACATTGTGCTGGAAGTGCTAGCCAGGGCAATCCGGCAAGACAAAGAAATAAAAGGCATCCAAATTGGAAAAGAAGAAGTAAAACTGTCATTGTTTGCAGATGATATGATCTTATATCTAGAAAACCCTGAGAAATTGACGATACAGCTACTAGAGCTAATAAACAAATTTAGCAAAGTAGCAGGATACAAGATTAATTCACGTAAGTCAGTAATGTTTCTATATGCTAGAAATGAACAAACTGAAGAGACACTCAAGAAAACAATACCATTTTCAATAGCAACTAAAAAAATCAAGTACCTAGGAATAAACTTAACCAAAGATGTAAAAGACCTATACAAAGAAAACTACATAACTCTACTAAAAGAAATAGAAGGGGACTTTAAAAGATGGAAAAATATTCCATGTTCATGGATAGGAAGGCTAAATGTCATTAAGATGTCCATTCTACCCAAACTCATCTACAGATTCAATGCAATCCCAATCAAAATTACAACAACCTACTTTGCAGACTTGGAAAAGCTAGTTATCAAATTTATTTGGACAGGGAAGATGCCTCGAATTGCTAAAGACAATCTAAAAAAGAAAAACGAAGTGGGAGGACTTACACTCCCTGACTTTGAAGCTTATTATAAACCCACAGTTGCCAAAACAGCATGGTACTGGCACAAAGATAGACATATAGATCAATGGAATCGAATTGAGAATTCAGAGATAGACCCTCAGATCTATGGCCGACTGATCTTTGATAAGGCCCCCAAAGTCACTGAACTGAGCCATAATGGTCTTTTCAACAAATGGGGCTGGGAGAGTTGGATATCCATATCCAAAAGAATGAAAGAGGACCCCTACCTCACCCCCTACACAAAAATTAACTCAAAATGGACCAAAGATCTCAATATAAAAGAAAGTACCATAAAACTCCTAGAAGATAATGTAGGAAAACATCTTCAAGACCTTGTATTAGGCGGCCACTTCCTAGACTTTACACCCAAAGCACAAGCAACAAAAGAGAAAATAGATAAATGGGAACTCCTCAAGCTTAGAAGTTTCTGCACCTCAAAGGAATTTCTCAAAAAGGTAAAGAGGCAGCCAACTCAATGGGAAAAAATTTTTGGAAACCATGTATCTGACAAAAGACTGATATCTTGCATATACAAAGAAATCCTACAACTCAATGACAATAGTACAGACAGCCCAATTATAAAATGGGCAAAAGATATGAAAAGACAGTTCTCTGAAGAGGAAATACAAATGGCCAAGAAACACATGAAAAAATGTTCAGCTTCACTAGCTATTAGAGAGATGCAAATTAAGACCACAATGAGATACCATCTAACACCGGTTAGAATGGCTGCCATTAAACAAACAGGAAACTACAAATGCTGGAGGGGATGTGGAGAAATTGGAACTTTTATTCATTGTTGGTGGGACTGTATAATGGTTCAGCCACTCTGGAAGTCAGTCTGGCAGTTCCTTAGAAAACTAGATATAGAGCTACCATTCGATCCAGCGATTGCACTTCTCGGTATATACCCGGAAGATCGGAAAGCAGTGACACGAACAGATATCTGCACGCCAATGTTCATAGCAGCATTATTCACAATTGCCAAGAGATGGAAACAACCCAAATGTCCTTCAACAGATGAGTGGATAAATAAAATGTGGTATATACCCACGATGGAATACTACGCGGCAGTAAGAAGGAACGATCTCGTGAAACATATGACAACATGGAGGAACCTTGAAGACATAATGCTGAGCGAAATAAGCCAGGCACAAAAAGAGAAATATTATATGCTACCACTAATGTGAACTTTGAAAAATGTAAAACAAATGGTTTATAATGTAGAATGTAGGGGAACTAGCAGTAGAGAGCAATTAAGGAAGGGGGAACAATAATCCAAGAAGAACAGATAAGCTATTTAACGTTCTTATTTAACGTTCTGGGGATGCCCAGAAATGACTATGGTCTGTTAATTTCTGATGGATATAGTAGGAACAAGTTCACAGAAATGTTGCTATATTATGTAACTTTCTTGGGGTAAAGTAGGAACATGTTGGAAGTTAAGCAGTTATCTTAGGTTATTTGTCTTTTTCTTACCCCCTTGTTATGGTCTCTTTGAAATGTTCTTTTATTGTATGTTTGTTTTCTTTTTAACTTTTTTTTTTCATACAGTTGATTTAAAAAAGAAGGGAAAGTTAAAAAAAAAAAAAAAAAGAAAAACCAGGAAAAAAAAAAAGATGTAGTGCCCCCTTGAGGAGCCTGTGGAGAATGCAGGGGTATTCGCCTACCTCACCTCCATGGTTGCTAACATGACCACAGACATAGGGGACTGGTGGTTTGATGGGTTGAGCCCTCTATCATAAGTTTTACCCTTGGGAAGACGGTTGCTGCAAAGGAGAGGCTAGGCCTCCCTATATTTGTGCCTAAGAGTCTCCTCCTGAATGCCTCTTTGTTGCTCAGATGTGGCCCTATCTCTCTGGCTAAGCCAACTTGAAAGGTGAAATCACTGCCCTCCCCCCTACGTGGGATCAGACACCCAGGGGAGTGAATCTCCCTGGCAACGTGGAATATGACTCCCGGGGAGGAATGTAGACCTGGCATCGTGGGACGGAGAACATCTTCTTGACCAAAAGGGGGACGTGAAAGGAAATGAAATAAGCTTCAGTGGCAGAGAGATTCCAAAACGAGCCGAGAGATCACTCTGGTGGGCACTCTTACGCACACTTTAGACAACCCTTTTTAGGTTCTAAAGAATTGGGGTAGCTGGTGGTGGATACCTGAAACTATCAAACTACAACCCAGAACCCATGAATCTCGAAGACAGTTGTATAAAAATGTAGCTTATGAGGGGTGACAATGGGATTGGGAAAGCCATAAGGACCAAACTCCACTTTGTCTAGTTTATGGATGGATGTGTAGAAAAGTAGGGGAAGGAAACAAACAGACAAAGGTACCCAGTGTTCTTTTTTACTTCAATTGCTCTTTTTCACTCTAATTATTATTCTTGTTATTTTTGTGTGTGTGCTAATGAAGGTGTCAGGGATTGATTTAGGTGATGAATGTACAACTATGTAATGGTAGTGTAAACAATCGAAAGTACAATTTGTTTTGTATGACTGTGTGGTATGTGAATATATCTCAATAAAATGATGATAAAAAAAAAAAAAGAGTACATTGGCTAATTTACACATATTTGTGAAGTTTCCAGTCCTCCCTTTGATATTGATTTCTAGTTTCATTCCATTGTGGTCAGAGAGAGAAGATAAATTGTATGATTTCAATATTTTCCGAATATATTGAGATTTGTTTTGTGACCTAGCACATGGTCTATCCTGGAGAATAATCCATGTGCACCCAAGAAGAATGTGTATCCTGCTGCTCTTGAGTGAAGTGTTCTGTATATATATATATATATACATACATATATGTATATATATATATATCTGTTAGATGTAGCTGGTTTAGAATATTGTTCAGGTTTTCTATTACTGTTCCAGTTTGCTAATGCTGCCATTATACAAAATACCAGAAATAGATTAGCTTTTATAAAGGGGATTTATTAGTCTTAAATTCTAAGGTCATCAAAGTGTTCAAACTAAGGCATCAACAAGGAGATACTGTCACTGAAAAAAGGCTGATGGTGCCAGGAATAACTCTGCCAGCTGAGAAAGCACATGGTCAGCATCTGCTGGTCTTTTGCTCCCAGGTTGCATTTCAAAATGTCTTTCCCCAAAATGTCTCTGGGTTTCTGACTCTCTTAGCTTCTCTCTCTCAGCTACTGTGCATCTTTGTTTGTTCTCCAGGGTGTTTCTCTCTAAGCATCTGGGGGTTATCTCTTAGCTTCTTTTGGGCAAACTCTGGGCTTCATCTCTTAGCTTAGCATCTCCAAACATCTTTCTGTCTGCATCTCCAAGCATCTCCAAGCATCAACGTCTGTGTCGGCTCTTGAGCTCTCTTGAATGCTCCAGTGAACTAATCAAGACCCACCCTAAATAGGCAGGGTCCACACCACTGTGGAAATAATTCAATCAAAGTTCTCACCCACAGTTAGGTGAGTCACATCTCCATGGAAACACCCAGCAAGATTGGGTTAAAAGATCATGGCTCTTCTGGGGTACATAATAGTTAAAAACTGGCACAGTTACCTTATTGATCTTCTGCATATATGTTCTATACATTATTGAAAGTGGTGTATGAAAGTCTCCCACTATTAATGTAGAACTATGTACTTCTCCCTTCAAATGTGTCAATATTTGCTTCATATATTTTGTGGCTTTGCTGTTAAGAGCATATATATTTATAATTGCTATGCTTTCATGTTGAAATGATCCCCTTTCAATATATAATGACCTTCTTTTTCATTTGTAACTTTTTTTTTTACTGAAAGTCTATTTTATCTGCTATTCATGCAACTATCCCAGCTTGCTTTTGGTTACTACTTGTATGTTATGTTTTTATCATCCTTTCTCCTTCAACCTACTTGTATCTTTTAATTTGAGGTGAATTTTTTGTAAACAGCATATAGTTGGGACCTCTTTTGTTATCCATTCTTCCAATCATTGTATTTTAACTGAAGAGTTTAATCCATTGACATTTAAAGTAACTACTGATAATACACAACTTTCTTCTGCCGTTTTTCTATTTGGTCTTTGTAAGTTCGCTACCTTTTTTTTGTCCCTCAATTTTTCCATTAATGTCTACTTTCATATTTATTTCATTTTTTGTATTATACCATATTGAGTCCCTTCTTTTTTTTCAGGATATATTTTTAATATATTTTCTTTGTGGTTACCAAGAGTTAAAATTTAACATCCTAAATGTATAACAATCATTTTGGAGTTGATACCAACTTAACTTCAATAGCCTACACATACCCTGTCCCTATACTTTTCAGTACCCTCACTGTTTTATAGATTTATCATTACTTTTTATGCATTTGCATTTAGCACCTGTAACAAGTAAGAAGTGGAATAATATACCAAATATACAATACAATTGTACTGACATTTATAATGACCCATATGGTTAGTTTACTGGAGGTCTTTATTGCTTTATGCTGCTTTGTGTCCTTTTCTTTCACTCCCAAAACTCCCTATGTCATTGCTTGTAGGGCAGATCTAGTGGTGACAAACTCCTTCAAGTTTTGTTTATCTGGGAATGTTTTAAACTTTCCTTCATATTTAAAAGACATTTGGAACTCCCTCAGTTATTGCTACCTTTATCTGTTTTCTGAAGTTTTGAGGAAGATGGATAAGCCAGTTTTGTTCAAAGACTCTGTGGGGAAACAGCATCCTGGAGCACCTTTCACTGCCATCTTGGTCAACCAGAAGCCTGAATTTACTTTTAAAAATTAACTTGTCTTTTGCTGTATTGTGGTTTTAAATTTGATTAAATGAGCCACTTGACACAACTGGAAATAATTTGTATATGGGCAAATGAGCCTTGTCTTCTGATAGGTTCACCCAAGTTGATCCTGGGAGCAAAACAGATTTCTCAATCATCTAAAATGATCCTGGTGGTCATCACAGAGAATTTAGGCAATGATGCCAAGTATTTTTTGAAGCAATTCCAAACAATCTCAGGAAAGGCAGAAATTATATACTCAAGAAATTTTTTTCTCTGAAAGCACTGTTTTTGTTCATGGTGGTTTGTTGGTTTGGTTGTTTAATGTTGGAGATCATGTTCCTAGGTTAGCTGCTTTTATATACAAGTATATAGCACTCTGAAATTTGAAAAATAGTTATGCTATTTTATTTAATTTTTCAACTATGTGAAAAATATGTGAAGAAGATATTATCTTTAGCAATTTCTTCATAAGTTGAACTCTTGGTAAGTAGAGTCAGAATGAAAAGCTGAGTACTGTGATTCCAAGTCTTCTGATGTCCTATTTAGGGGCACCTGCACTTTTATTTATGTGTTTACATAGTTATTTATAAATTTTTACTGAAATAGAGTTTTAGATAACTCAGAAGGTTGCAAAAAAATAGCAAAATAAACTAATTCAAAATAAGTAAGAAGATGAAGAAAGGGAAAATAACTTAGGTCATTACACCACATACATTCTACATAGTCTACAAATACATATACATAGTTGTATATAAATTTCCTGACAGTAGGGCCATAAATTATGATCATTTCTTTTGATATAATAGTCATAACTTATATGTGTACAGATTTTAAAGGTAGACCTCAATTTCCTGATATATATAACCATGCATAACCATCCTGATGAAATTATAGAACATTTTCCATCATTCCCAATGGCTCCCCTATTACTCCCCTGAGTGACCCTTATTCTGATGTCTATCATAAATTATCTTTGCTTGTTTTTGAACTTCATATAAATGGCAGTATACACTTTGTGTCTGATTGATTTTACTCAACACATGTCTGTAAGATTGAGCTATATTTTTCTACCAAGCATTTGGATTTTTCTTTCATTGTTGTATAATTTATGAACATATCACAATTTCTTTACCCATTCTACTGTTGGGCATTTGGCTGTTCCAAATTCCAGGCTATTACAAATAAAGCTGTAAAGAAAACTTTTGTGTATGTGTTTTGGTGGATAAAGTCACTAATTTTGCTGAATATATTCCCAGGAGTAGAATTGCTGCATCATATTTTTGCTCTATTAGGTCCTGCCAAGTGTGTTTCCAAAGTTGTTGTATTAATTTATACTCTGACCAGCAATATAAAAGAGTTCCCAGTCCTCAATATCCTCATTAAAATTTTGTATTTTCAGTTTTCTTAATGTTAGCCACTTTGATGGATGTGTTGTGGTATCTCATTGTGTTTTTAATTTGTATTTCTCTGGTGGCTAATGATGTTGAGCATGTTTTCATACGTTTAGAGATAATTTTGATATCTTCTTTTGTGAGGTGCCTATTTGAGTTTTTTTTTCCGTGTTTAAATTGGGTTGCTTGTCAGATATTTGCATTAGAAATATCTTCTCTCAGTCTAGAGCTTACCTTTTCATTTTCTTTCATCTTTTGATGACCAGGAAATTTTAGTTTTAGTGAGGTCCAATTTATCGATCTTTTCTTTTAAGACAAGTGCTTTATGCATTCTTTTTGAGTCATTTTTGCCAGTATCAAAGTCATGCAGATATTCTTCTGTTTTCTTTTTAGGCCAGAAATTCAACTCTAAGAATTTTTCAGCAGTCAAACAAGAAAAGAATTCGCAGTTACAGAATTCATACTGTTCAAAAAGTAAAAACAAAACAGTTTTTCAGGAAGTATCCTGATAATGAGATTAGAGTAAAACTTCTCCTCCAGATCTGTATGTGGATTATAATGACCAATGCCCCCCAAAAACATCCCTAAAATATTAATAGTGATGAGTTACTTCTTATAACATCCCTTAACAGCGAACTACTTTATGCTATAGTTTAAGAGAGTAGAAGCACTTCTCCTGGAGTCAGTAGAAGACATTTAATTCTAAGGTAAATCAAGGAGTTTCTAGGCAACTTCCATAAATAATTTTTTCTTCAATAAAGTTTTTGAAAGATTTTGAAGGACTTTGATTATATGATTTTACTCTTAAAGACATATTGGTGCTCTTTTTCACTCTAATTATTATTCTTGTTATTCTTGTGTGTGTGCTAATGAAGGTGTCAGGGATTGATTTGGGTGATGAATGTACAACTATGTAATGGTACTGTGAACAATCGAAAGTACGGTTTGTTTTGTATGACTGCGTGGTATATGAATATATCTCAATAAAATGAAGATAAAAAAAAAAAAAAAAAGACATATTGGAATCCAGCTATTTTAGTTTACCAGAAGTGCCACAACAAATACCACAAAATGGGTTGGCTTAAACAACAAGAATTTATTGACACATGGTTGTAGAGCCAGAAGTACTAAATTAAGGCATTGGCAAGGCCGTCCTTTCTCTTGGGGTCAGTAGTATTCTCACGATAGTTTGCCGCAATCCTTGGGGTTCTTTGACTTGTGTCTCTGTCTCTGTTATAGAGCGATTTGATCTCCTGTGGCTATCTCTGACTTCTGACTTTTATGTCTTCTGGCTTCTCCCCATTTCTGATTTATACTGACTGACTGCACCCAAATTTCCTCTTTATAAAGCATCCAGTCAAACAGATTAAGACCCACAGTGATTCAACTTGGCCACACCTTAACTAATAACATCTTCAGAAGATCCTATTTACAAATGGGTTTACATCTACAAGAACTTGAACTGAGATTAATAGCATGCTTTTTGTTGGGATGCATGGTTCAATCTATCACACCAATGATTTCATGTTACTAGTTAACTGTGGACCATATGCTTTAACAATTGGGAAACTTGATGAAGACAAACTTCATTCATTTTTCTTGAATAGAAATCTATCCTGTTACCTGAAACGTGAGTAGAGAAAGTAACCTTGGCAGAGCTAAACTACCTACAAGGCAGATAAATCACTTGTGAAAGCCAACAGAAAATCATGGGCACTGAGGAAAACATTCTTTGAAAGAGTTTATATTTCAAAGTAAATATGAAAGTCATCACCATGTGAATAGTAATAACTTTAATGGTCTAATTACTTTTATTACTTTCTAAATTAGATAATCAGGGTGGCATGGGGCAAAAAAAATCTTGTTTTTTTAGGGTCCCTAAATTTTGCCATGCCCCACAGTTCAGATAGAACTTTTGGTATCATATTGTATTTGCTTCTGATTTCTAAGAACAAAATGAGAGTTTCCCTTAACCCCAACCTTGAGTCCCATCACAAGGAATACATATTTGTTGTAAAACATTTATTAAATGAAGGAAAAGAAAAAGAAAATAATAAACCATTCATTGTCTTATTTTCCTAGGATTTCCACAACAAAAATACCACAAACTGGGTGGTTTAAAACCCCTGAAATTTATTGTCTCACAGTTCTGGAAGTTAAAAGTCTGAAGTCAAGATGTTGGCAGGACCATGGTCCTCTGAAATCTGTAAAGAAGAATCTGTTCATGCCTCTCTCCCGGGTTCTGGCAGTGACTTGCAGACAATCCAGGTCATTCCTGGCCTCAGTCTTCACTTGGCATTCTCTCCTGCCTTTCTGTGTGTACGTGTATGCAAATTTCCTCTTCTTATAAGGACATCAGTCATGTTGGGTAAAGGGCCCACCTTAATCCAGTATGACCTCATGGTAATTTAACTAATCCATTTGCATTGACTCTATTCAAAATAAGGTCACACTCTGAGGTACTGGGGTTAGAACATCAACATATCTTTGTTGGGGAAAATTAAAATCATAAAAGCCTGCCCTCTGGCCTACAAATATGTAAGTCTTTACCAAGGACAAAATATGTTCATCTACCCAAACATCTCCAAAAGTCATAATCCATTGCACTGTCAACTCTATGTCCAAAATCTCTTCTAAATCATCAAAATCAGTATGGATGAAACTAGCAGTATGAGCCATCCTGGGACAAAATTCCTCTCCATCTGTGGACCTGTGAAACTATGAAACAAGTTATCTGCTTCCAAAATACATTGAAAGGATAGACATAGGACAGACATTCCCATTCCAAAAGAAAGAAATTGGAAAATAAAAGGGGATCATGGGTCCCAAACAAGTCCAAAACTCATCAGGGCAAGTTACATTCGATTTCAAGGTCAGAGAGTAATCTTCTGTGGCTTAATGTTTGGTCTTGCCCTCGGACCTGAGGAGGTTCTTATGCTCAGACCGCTGGATCCATGGACCTGCCCTTGGAGTCGTTCTTCCTTCATTTAATCCCATTTGTCCTGTTCATTCCAGGATGGCAGTGTTTCTGCTGGTATAAAATTCTTAAAAACCTTGGCCTCACATTCAATTCATGGGAGCTTAAGCCGTCAGATAAGAGGGCCCTCCACAGATATTTCTTAGATAAACTGCATTTCTCTTCTTGCATCTACTGAAATGGTTGATTGGATCCATGAGTGAGAAGCCTAATAGTCTCTTCAGCTAACAATTTTTCAGCCATATCTTGGCATGATTCCAGAGCATGCTGTCTGGATAGGGTGAAAATTTTCCAAATCATCAAGTGTCGGCTCCTTTTTGCTTAGCAGTTAATTCCTCAGTTTATCTCTTTCCTTTTGTATTTTACTACAACCAGAAAGGAGAAGTTAGGCTGCCCTTCCACACTTCTCTTAGAAATCTCCTCAGCTAAATATCCAAGTTCATCTCTTACAAGTTCCACCTTTCCCCAATATCAGAACACAATTCCACCAAGTTCTCTGCCACATTATAACAAGGATTGCCTTTCCTCCAATTTCTAATAGCACATTCATCATTTCCACTTAGGGCCTAACCAGAAGCACATTTAATGTCTATATTTCTACCAACAGTCTCTTCAAGACAATTCAGGCTTTTTTCTATTAAGCACCTCAAAATTCTTCCAACTTCTACCTATTACTCAATTCCAAACCAGTTTCACACTTTTTGGAATCTGTTACAGAAGCAGCCCATTTGCTGGTACCAAAAATTGTCTTAGTTTCCTAGGGCTTCCATAACAAAGTACCACATATTGGATGGCTTAAAAGAATAGATATATATTATCTCACATTCTGGATGCTAGAAATCCAGAATCAAGGTGTTGGACAGGCCATGCTCCCTCTGAAGTCTGTAAGAAGGACTCTGTTTCATCCTCTCTCTGGGCTTCTAGCAGTGGTGGACAATCTTTGGCATTCCTTGGCTTGCAGCACTTCAATCTCTGCCTCGTTCATCACATGACATTCTCCCTTGTGTCTGTCTGTCTTTGTCTCCCCTCCCCCTCTTATAAAGACAACAGACATACTGGAGTAATGGCCCACCTTACTCCATTGTGACCTCATTTTAACTAATTCCACTTAACAATGATTCTATTTCCAAATAAGGTCACACTCCAAGGTTAGGACTCCAACATATCTTTTTCTGGGTCACAGTGTAACCTATAACACTCATGATCTTATAACTTGCACAACTCCTATTGTTTGATGTATTACCTTCTAGTCTTTTTCCATGCATAGTATGTAGATGTGTACAATACATATTTTCACTGGCAGATAGTTTAATGGTTAAGAGCAGAGACTTAAACTAGACACTCTGAGTGCAAACCCCAGTTCTGTTATTCACTAGTTCCTTAAGGTTCCCACAGCTCCATAAACACACATACACACAGACACACACACACAGAGTATAATTTCTCTGCTTGGACCATCTCTTCACAGTGGTTTACATGCATTCACATCATTTGGCAAGTGAGGAAACTAAAATACAGGGCAATTAAGCAATGTTCCCAAGGTTATATTACTACGAAAGGGTGGAGGGTAAAGAAGGTTGTTACAAGCAAGGAAGTCTTAAAGAAAGGATAAGACTCATATTTTTAAAAAATAACCTTTATATTTTGGAACAATTCTAATTCTACATAAGAGTTGCAAAGATAATTCAGAGAGCTCACCCAGTTTCCCCTAACTTTATTGTCTTACATTATTGTGGTATATTTGTCAAAACTACGAAACCAGCATTGGTACATTACTTTGTTAGGATTTCCCTAGTTTCTCCACTGATGTTGTTTTTTCTGTTCCAGGATCCAATTCAGGATACCACGTGTTCCAATTTGCTAATGCTGCCCTTTTGCAAAACACCAGAAATGGACTGGCTTTTATAAAGGGGGTTTATTTGGTTACACAGTTACAGTTTTAAGGCCATAAAGTGTCCAAGGTAAGGCATCAATAAAGGGTACCTTCACTGGAGAAAAGCCTTTGGCATCCGGAAAACCTCTGTTAGCTGGGAAGGTATGTGGCTGGCGTCTGCTTTCTCCCAGGTTGCGTTTCAAAATGGCGTTTTCCAAAGTGTTGACCTTGGGGCATTTTGTCCTCTCTTAGCTGCAGCTGCTCCTCAAAATGCCATTCTCAGTTGCTCTCCAATATGTAACTCTTAGCTGCTCTGAGGACCTTATGTCTGTGAATTCCTTTATATGACTCCAGTGATCCAATTAACACCCACCCTGAATGGGCGGGGTAACACCTCCATGGAAATTATCCAATCACATGTTTCACTCACAGCTGATTGAGTCACATCTCCATGGAAACACTCAATCAAAGAATTCCAATCTAATCAAAGAACATGGCATTTGGGGGGACATAATACATCCAAACTGGCACACCATGCTGCATTTAGTTGAACTGGGTTTTGAAGATGAATAAAAATTGGATGTACAAAGGCAAAGAGGGAAATAAGCTCAGGACAGTGAGATAGCTATCAGACAATGCAACTAAAGGTATTGAGGCAGGACTGAGCAATGAGATGTGGTATATAATAAGGGAACTGACTTGACCAAAACAGGCTAAGTGGTAGGAAGTAAGAAGTGGAAGGTTTTGGCAAATGATTTTGGAAAGGATAAGAATGGAATATTCATGCTGAGCAGTTATATTTTATGTGTGATATGAGGAGGGCAGATAAGGAAGCAAGAATATTTAAAGAAGTTGGGAAAAGAACATGGATTTCTGGCCTGCCCTACTCCAATTTGCTTCTGGAGTGAGTAAGCAAAGAAAAAGTTCTGGAAGAAACCTAGTGGCCAAAAACCCACTGTACAAGAGCTGCATTGTACTTCCTGTGATGAGCACTATTGACCCTACCTCTTGTGGGAAAATGGTTCTCATTTATTTATATCATATTATGTTTTATTTTATGTGCCAGGAACCGTTCTAAACATATATTTATATCACCTCATTTAATCCTCACAGCATCCTCCTGGGTAAGCACTTTCACCATGCTCATTTTAGGACAGGAAACTAAAGTTTAAAGAGGTTGTGTAATTTGCATATGATCATACTACCAAAAAGAAGTTTGGAAAATCTAACCTAATCTCTGACTGATTCCAAAGCCTGTGCTTTATTTTCTAGGTCAATCTAAAATTCTCTTAATTAGACTTAGCAGAATTCATAGCATAATTCTCATCCTCTTTCAAATAGGTTTTTAAGTGGCAGACATTTGTATTTCATCAGCAATTTTCTGAAGGAATCCACTTGGGACTTTGATATCCTATAGTATTCATCCAAGGCTCAGAACTTGTCTGTTCTTTCATGGATAGCGGTTACACAATAGGGGAAACCATCTTAGGGGATCAGTCATTTGAGTAATGGGGTCATTTTAACCTTGGTAGGGTAATTATATATTTTCCAAGTTCAACTTAGGGGGCTAAATTGTGACCCATATTGCTGCCTAGAGCTTAGGCTCCCACATTTTGGCTTGGGACTTATGCCAGGATGAAGATAGAGAGGCAACTTGAGAAGTGGCAGGAAGAAGCTACTGGCAGGGGCATCAGGGGTTTTCAAAATTCAATTGAAAGGAAAAGGAAGTTGCATGGTATTTTTCCCCATTTCTATTCCCCCTCTGAAAATTAGCATCTCTGAGAAGGGAAATACCTGAAGCAAGGCCTTCAAAGCATCTCTCTCTGACCTCTCCCTTCCTTTATTCCTCCTGGTTTCCCTCTATCAGTTCTTTTCAGAATTCCTGGCTTTCTGCCAGGCTTCTGGAATAAAATAATATTCATCAGGAACATACTGTCTCAACCTAGCAAAATCATAAAAAGCCAGCATTGGTTCTATCACAATATTGACCTTCCAAGCTGATAAGCTGGCATCTTCTTGACATTCAGTTGGGATTGTATTCAGCATTTTTAGGAGTTGATTTATCTTTGAATTATCACTGATTTTCTAATTTATTTTTTCTCTGATCTCAATAGTTCAATAGATACACCTTCTCAAACTTTCCTATTGACTCCTCCTCTTGCAGTTGATAAATGGTATAGTGCCCCAGTGCTTCATCCATGGCCTTCTTTCTCTATCTATACTCTTTCCTTAGGTGAACTGGTCCATAGCATTGGGTATCATCTGCATGCTTCTGACCAGCCAATTTTGTATTGCCAAACTTGACTATTCCCCTGAACTTGAGCCATGTGTTTGAATTACTATTTGAAATCTCTTGTTGAATATCTGTCATCTCCACCTTACCAAGCCCAAACTTAAATTTCTGAAGCCCTTCAAACTTTCTTTGCCCTAAATCTTTCACATACCAGTAAATGACAGCAACTTCCACTCATGGTTGCCAGTCCCTATTTTAGGAGTCATAATTGCTTTCTCAAGTTTCCTCACTCACCCACTTCAATCCATAGTCAAGTCCCATGGGCTTTACCTATTTTTGATCTCTTCTTCTCATCTCCATTGGTACCACCCAAATCCTGTTCATTTCTTAACACAGAAATACTTTCTAACTGCCTTCCCCACCTCAATTCTTGCCCACTGACCATTTATTTTCCAGAGTTAAATTTTAACTCTTCCACAGAGGCTAGAGTTAGATTTTAAATTTATAGATGAGATCTATCATGCTTCCACTTAAAATCTTCCAAAGGCTTTCCTTCAAACTATCTGTCATGGCCTACAAAACCCTGCACAGTCTATCCCCACTTTCCCTTCTGACTGTATCTTACCACTTTTTCCTTTCCTGCTCCTGCCTGATCTTTTTGCTGTTTCTCAAACAGGTCAAGACTGTGCCTTCCTAGAACCTTTATACTTGCTGTTTCCTCTCTCTATGATTCTTCTTCCAGTTCTTCATGAGTTTATTCCTCCCCCATGTCCAAATTTATGCTTAAACAAAACTTCTAGGATACATCTTCTTTCACCACTCAATTTATACCAGACTTTTCTTGTACATAACAGTCAAGTAAAATTAGACATTATATGCTTCCCCACTGGGATTTAAACTTCACAAGGACAGGAGCCTCCCTGTTTTGGCACATAGTAGGGATTCACAGCTCTGATTGTTTGAATAAATGCCCATCTCTTTCCTCTTAATTGTCCCTTCAAGTTCTAATTCCGCAATTCTTGAATTATACAAATGCTTATTTTTTGTGAAAATAGAGACCCACAGAAAAACCAGGAAAAGTCAACTTAGCTCTCTCAAGACGTCTATTGAAAGTAACACAGATAATCCATTTTTTCATAGTCTAACATGAAAGATGCTGCATGATTACACACCATCTTAAAAACCAAAAACCCTTGTGTAGTTTTGTTCTCACTGACAACTAGAGAAGGAGAAGGGGACCAGTAGGAGAGGGAAAGGAAACTAAAAATTATTGAACTTCTGCAATGTAACAGGGCCCTTTGTTGGAAATATTATATATCAGTCCTCTCTATAAACCTCCAAGATATATTTTCATTAACTCCATTTTACTGATGAAAGAAATGAGGTTGACAGTTGGATAACTTGTCTGAGGACACATAAGTGGTTAGGGGTGGGATCAAGATATCAGATTTGTTCTTTTAAAAGCTCAACCTTTTTCCACTACATTACATTGCAAACCCACAGTTATACTGAATATTCAAGTGCTGTATCCCTCTGAAATGACGTAGTTTTATTGGTCAATAAAGTTTTAGAAGTGACTCCATTAGTATTTGTTTCCTGTCTTATTTGCAGCTCATTAAATCCAAAGGCTATTTGATCCAGATTATTTCTGCTGGGATGGTCTTTTCAGGAGGATGGTCTGGCACCCTGAAAAGTACCCATATAAAAGAAGACACCCAGGGAGAAAGCACTTAGAGTAAGTGATGAGAAGAGAAGTTATTCCCAGGTGTATGCTTAATTATGGCCTTCAAAGTAACACCTTCTAAATTGGCCCTACAGTTAATCCTATAATCGTATTTCTACTAAGCATCTAATAAATGCTTGGGGGAGTTGGGGAAGAAAGGAAGAAAAGACGATCATGCATAAAATATTTTAAAATCAGTGCTCCTTTGTTTCTTCTGCTTTTCTTTGTCTCTCCATATATTTTTAAAAATTCAATGGAATTTGAACATTGAATGGACATGAAATTCTATGTCAAGTAACATACACTGTTTGCAAATATGTTCCTGTCTTTAGAATCTTTGTTGATTTTCTCACTTTTTATCAAAGACAATAGCTTTCATTGGGATTATACATTATGATTTGCAAAATCCCTTACATATAATATCTTACTTGTTCTTACAACAGCCTGGGGATGACATGAGAAGGTAAGAATGAGGTTTCAGGTGGCAGATTGCCTAGGTTTGACTCTGTCACTTATATGATGTGCAGGTATTTTACTTAATGTTTTTTTTGCCTCTATTTCCATAGCTGGAAAATACAGATACATAGATATGACACCTATTTCATTGAGATTTTTATAAGTACAAGTGAATTAACACTTTTATTATGAACATTTGTCATTATCTACCAATTCTAATTCAACATTTCAAAACATTCTAAATGAAAGTCACAGTTTCTCTTCATCTTGTATATTTCAATTAGGAATAAGTGAAGCTCTTTCAATCACAGTATTTAATTGGCTCCTCACTTCCTAATGGAAATTAGGACCAGGCTCCTCAGCATAGGAATCATTTACTCTGCATGATATTGTGACATTTTTCACTGATACGGAGTGGGGCACAAGGAGAAACCACCCTAAGAAGTGTGGAGACATGGAAGTTCCCCTGGCTTAACAAACTATAGAGCAGGACCTTCCCAAAGCTCCAGATGTCTGAAAGTGGACACTGGGCTAGGAAAAGGCCAAAAGCTTTGCATGTCTGAAGGTGGACTGCAATTTAGATGACGGAATAGTCTCTGCTCCTGCTGGGCTCCTTCCGTGCTCCTGTCTCCTGCCCCCACTGTTTCCCATCTAGCCCCCAAAGAAATTGTCCCTTAAGACTAAAGATATGTAAATACACCTCATGGCTTTAGAAAAAATGTACTTCTCCCGGAAATACCTGAAAACAGTCATGTAGGGAACTACCTTGTATTCTATAAAGACCTGTAGAAATGAGTAGAATAAAACTTTCTTTTGCATGAACACTGAAGACGGAGTGTGCTCCCCTTCTTTCACAGAGAAGAGCCAAGCATCTTCCCCCGGATCCACAATGTGACATTTCATTGTCTGCTCTGCTAATAGATATCAAATTTTGTCATTTCTCAGTGTGTCCAACACACCCACAATTGCGCCCACATGCAGTTGTGCAACTGAAGCACAATTTTATACCAAAGCACATTACAAATAATTTTGATTAATGATCTCTTTGGAAAAATCTCATGATGATAACCATGGTGGTTTGAAGTTGTATGAAGCCAGAAAAACATGTTCTTAAATCTAATCCATTCCTGTGGATGTAAACCCATTGTAAATAGGACCTTTTGATGAGGCTACTTCAATTAAAGTGTGACCCACCTCATTCAGGATGATTCTTAATCCCATTATTGGTGTCCTTTATAAATGGAATGAATACAGAGAGAGAAAGCCACAGAAGCAAGTAGCTGAGAGCAACGAAACCCAGGAGAGATGAGACCAGCAGATACTGCCATGTGTCTTGCCATGTGGCAAAGGAGCCAAGGATAACAGGCAGCCAGTCTTTGGGGAGAAACTATTGCCTTAATGATGCCTTGATTTGGACATTTTCTCAGCCTCAAACTGTAAGCTAATAAATTCCCATTGTGTAAACCCACCCATTTCATGGTATCTGCTTTCAGTAACATAGGAAACTAAAACAGAAACTATATGAATACATATTAGGATTTACTTTCACATAATTTATTTTACACAGTGTGCGTGAATTGATACATTCTTTTACATATAAGGAGCATAAGACACAACATTTCATTGAATTCCACAAGTTCACAAAAGCTGTTCTTATACACATCCTGGCTATTAGACAGAATACGGGCTCAGCTATTTGCATTTCTGAGTCTCCATTTCTTCATCTTTAAAGTGAGGATAACAAACAACTGCCTATTCAGTGGATTATTGTGAGGATTAATTCAGATAACATGAAAGAAGAACCATGCCAGACACAAAGTCAATGTTAAATCAATATCAGTTACTGTATAATTTTGGACAGATGAATATCCCCTTCTATTTTAATGGACTTTTAAGTATCTATTGCTTATAAATTAAGCTATGATAATATTTTTTAAAGTAATACAAGTTGTTTTATAAAGAATATAGTTTTGCTGCGCCAATGAGCTTTACCTAAGATTTTGTTCTTAACATGTCTTTCCTAGAATTGGTGTTTATAAATAATTGCTGTCCTCATAGTTTACGTGATCACTTTACTAGAATCCAAACATCCTCTCCACCACAAATAAAGCCTATTTTGAGATATAATATCATGAAAGTGACCAAGTTTGCATGCAGTAAATTTCCTCTTTGGGGGGAAAACAAGTTTGAAAAGGGTATAACAAAGCAATTCCTTCTGTGAAGGAAACAACAATAGACCCATCTTAGAAATATACTTCATTTTAAACCTTATCAAAAAAAGTGTGAAATACAATGTTGAGTTGCCTTGGCAAGATGTGACTGGTGATTAAAAGATAAAAGGTATAAATGGCTTATAAAATAGTTCAAAGGGATTGTTGAACATAAAAGAATTATTACTAAATACAATTTGAAAATGAATCAGAAACTTCAGAGCTAAATATTTCTTAAAATGCATATGGCTATGAAATGAAAAAGAAAGGGCAGTGGTGAAAAGTGAATGCTAGTGATGGTAGAGACTCAGTTTTTAAAAATCAGAAAGAAGTTGTGCTGGTTTGGATGTATTATGTCCCCCAAAATGCCATGTTCTTTAATGCAATCTTGTGGGGGCTGGCATATTAGTGTTGATTAGGTTGGAATCTTTGGATTAGGCTGTTTCCATGGAGATATGATCCACTCAACTGTGGGTAACTCCTTTGATTAGATTATTTCCACTGAGGTGTGACCCTACCCATTCAGCATGGGTCTTGATAGCCTTATAAAAGCTCACAAACAGAAGGACCTCAGAGCTGCTGCAGCCTAGAGAGACATTTTGGAGACGGCTATTGAAAGTAGACTTTTGCTGACGTTTTGGAGATACTAGCCCAGAGTTTGCCCCAAGAAGCTAACCTTAGAGACATTTTGGAGAATGCCATTTTGAAACGCAACCTAGGAGCAAGTAGAAGCCAGCCACATGCCTTCCCAGCTAACAGAGGTTTTTCAGATGCCAGTGGTGTTCTTCAGTGAAGGTACCCTATTGTTGATGTCTTTGTTTGGACATTTGCATGGCCATAAGACTGTAACTTTGTAACCAAATAAACCCCCTTTATAAAAGCCAAACCATTTCTGGTGTTTTGCATAATGGCAGCATTACCAAACCGGAACAGAAGGTAAATGGAAACCTAGACTTCAATCCAATCCTGTCAATATGAGAAATGATATGCCATCCAGGAAGAGAGAGCACAGCACAGAATAGAGAGTACTGGTTTCTGATCCTGGCATTAACTTCTGCTACCATGCGCCCTTGTGTGGTTTAGGTGCTCTCCTTGAGTTCAGTTTCCTCATCCATAGAATGATGATGATTGTAACATCTGTTCTTCCTACTTCCTACAGAGTGGATATCAGGATCAAAGGAATAGATTTAAAAATAGCTCTTCTGAACTTTAAGACATTCTGCAAATATTAGAAACATGTGAGAAAGAGCAATTAAGTAACACTAGAGGTTCAAAAAATATTGCAGGATTTGATTTAAAACAAACACATAAGTTGGGCCTCTTTGGAAAACTATATGTGTCTATTATCTATTGCTGCATAAAAAACCACCGCAGGATTTACTGGCTTAAAGCATTGATTTTATTTCATGATTCTATGGATTTGCAATTTGGTCTGGGTTCATCTGGACAATTCCTACACTGTTCTCATTTGGAGTTATTCATGCAATTGCAGTCATCTGCTAGCTCAATCGGTATTGGATGGTATAAGATGGCTTCACTTACGTTTTTGGCATTTAGCGTTGCCTATCAACTGGTTGGTCTAGAGAGCCTCAGTTAGGAGAGTTCTTCTTGCTCTACAAAGCCTTTTATCCTTGAGTGGGCTCCATGGGCTTCTTCTCATGGCTGTTTCAGGGCAGTGTAGCAAGTGGGAGCAGAAACTGCAAGGTCTCTTGGAGTCTAAGCTCAGAAGTTCTGTCTCACTTCTGCTACACTCATTTGTCAAATCGGGTCACAGGCCAGCTGAGATTCAAGGACTGAGAGGAGTAACCAAATCACACTACAAAGTCACATGTCCACAAGGATGAGAGGAAGTATTGTGTCCCTTTGCAAACCATATACCACACCATCAATTTGTGTCTAATTACTGAACTTTCAAACAATTTGTATAGGAAGGAGATGCCTATGAATATGACTCAATGGTACAAATTCCAAAGAAGAAGTAGCATTTTCAACAGAGATATTTCATTCAGAATGATGAGTCAGTGAGAAGAATGAATGCATTAGAATTCTGTGAAGGAGTGTGTATAACAAGCAGAAGAATAAGAGAGGAAATCAAGACAAACTTGACTGAGAACCATGTGGGTTAGACAAAAAGAAATAGAGCTAGAGGCATGAAATAGATTCAGAGTTACCTATCAAAGTCCTGGAGGAAAAAAAAGTTTAGTAATAAAAGGCATAATTGGAAAGAATTTAGGTGAAACAAATAAATAGATAATATCTCTGTCAATTGGTACCAAATAGGCTTGAGCAGATTGGAAATTAGGGTCTATGTAGCATAATTTCCAGAGGTGTCATGAGCAGATGGTGGGTTTGGTCCATGATCCAGAAGATGAAGTGTTGTGGAGACAGATAGGGTCAAACAGCTTGCGTCAATTGGGATATGCTGAACTGGGAAGATGCTGCCCAAGAGCAAACGCAAGGTTTAGAAATTTTAAAAGTTAGATGGGAAATGGAAGAGAATCCCATGAGAAGCAGATTCTATGGTGATCTGAACAATTCCCTCACTGGTTATATTTTCACCATAATATTTTACACACCAATTATCTATCAGCATTCATTCCAAAAGTCATTTTTGGTACTCATAACATTTTAAGCATGTTACTAGGCTCTGAGGATGCAAGGCCAAGCAAGACATATTCCCTACCCTTCAAGAGCCAACAGACATTTTCAATACAAGTAAAAATACTTATAACACAAAGTCAGCATGAAATAAGAGCCCTAAAAGGGAAGTCTCATTCAGTCTTGGGCATTCAGGACAGGCTTCCTGGAAGAATAATGTCTAAACTGGGAACAAAAATGTGGGTGACCACCATTTGTGGTGGAGAGAGGAAAGGTGGGGGAGTACTCCAGGCCAAATATACAGCATGATCAAAGGAACCTTAGGCCAAGGAACACTTGGCATATTTATGGAATTCAATTGCCTGACAGTTTTGCTCTCAGAATAATAATATTCATACTTACAACTGTTACCAACTACTAAAGTCTTAACTTTCTACTGCACACTAGACACTGCACATTATCATTAGTCTTCAAAAAGCCACACACTCATGTATACACATCCACCCATATACACACACACACACACAGGTCAGTTACGTTAGTATGACACCGAAGGTGATCTGGCTCCAGAACCACAGCTCTTTAGTCTAGGGTACATGGCCTTTTGACAAGCCCATTTTAATACGACCATCTGACAAAGTCAGTTTTGATGCCAGGGATCTTTTGGACTCAACTATTTTTATTCACCCTTTAGAAAATTATTCTTTCATATTTTCATTATAAAATAAAAATTGAAATGGACATTTCACACCATTACCAAGCCTCAGCCCTTCATCTATTCCATCTCTACAACAGAGTTGGGGATGAACTGAAATCAGACACCTCTGGGAGATAAAGGAGGAGTTGTGTTTATCCTCCTTGCTACTCTCAGAAAGGCCGTCAATGAATCCCAGCTAAGAAGCTGCCCAGACTCTGAAAACTTGCATATTCATATTCATTTACTTTCAAACAATAAGTAGATATGGCTTTTAAGCAATGATTTTCATTTGAAAATTTAAAGCAGTGTTTCTCAACAGGGGTGTGCACATTTTACTATTTCTGAAGTGATAGCATGTGTGGTTTGGAAACTTACTTAATATTATACATTTAAATTTGAAAAAGGAAACACACTTTATGTGTGTGAACAATAGTAACTACAGCACTACATAAACTTCTGTTCTGGTAGTGGATCTATAGATGATATTGATTCAGGGAGGGACAGAGGTGGCAATAAGAGGATAGTTATCCCTGTATCAGAATTTTAGTATAGTGGAGGGGATGAAGATTATATATATATGTATATGTATATATATATATATATATATATAAATTATATGTCTTTAATGATCAGGTTATATAAATATATATTTAAACCATGGCCACTTCAAATAAATATGTATTATATATTTAAATACATATAAATATATGTGTTTATATGAAAGGGCCATGATTTAAAGAAAAATATAAGAAATATTCATGGACACATACGCATGATATTCAATGGGCATATCTGCTTTTTGGACGCTTTCTGATTTACCAGTTTTATCAGAGTGGGGCTTACATAGCTGCGGAGGGAGTATACAGCACATATGAGTTACGGTATAGAACCTTATTTTCATTCCTACTTTGTAGGGTAGCTTTCAAAATATAACACTGAGAATATATAAGTTACCTTTGATTTATGCTGATCCATTTGGTGACTAAGAAACCTGAGACTAAAGTTTCATTAAGACAAATTTACACTTTCTTAATCTTTTACAAGCTGCATATAAAAATCTTTTAGAATATCCAATTATTAGCCTCAGTGAATTCCGTCCTGACTTGTAGGGTTAAACTTGCAAACATATTTAGTGCAGATTGTATCTCTGAATCCCCAAGTATATCTGACTAGAACAGAAAAATTCATATAGTACACTTAAGCCAGGAAAGACCTCAAGTTAGAATTTTGCATCCCCTAGTTGAATAGCATCAGAAAAATTCCCCTCACCTTGGTGGATTGTGAAACAAGCAACTCTCCTTCTCAAAGGATCTCTCCTCTCTCTTTGTGAAAAGAATCAGTTTTTTCTGTACTACCAAATATAAACTGTTAGATCTCCACAGTGGCTTCCAAATCTCCACAGTCACACTGGTCTCCAGTTCAAAGGTTTATTGTAAAGCAGGACAGTCAGCGGCAAGCTGAAGAAATCAAACATTATGGAGCAAATTAAGCTGGTTTATTTTTTGTATCTTGTCAAAACAGCAAAAAACATATATTGACTATCTGCTTCTTTGCACATATTGATTTATTGAGGAAAACATGCATAAGATGTGATGAATTTTAAAAGCTTATGGTCATGGAACTAACATGTGCTCAATTGTTTTGATATAATATGTATTTAAGATAATACGTGTGAAGGATTTAACAAACTGCCTAACATATACTAAAGGTTCTATAGCAGTTCTGTTAATATTATTTTTTGTCATTGATATAATATGCATATGAATATTTTTGTGGGATTATTTTAAAATAGCCTTTTCTCCCTCAGAGAGACATTCTTATTAAAAGAAATGAAGAATAATTTTCTCTGTATTTGACATTAGCAATTTTTTCACTTGAGTAATATGACATAGCCAAATCTAACAATCTACAAAGGATTGGCAAAATTGTTTTGTCGTACAATAACCGTCTTGGTATAAATATTGTTTGAAAGAAAGGAATCATAGCCTGTGAGTCCATTCTGCCCATTGATTAGCTATGACATATTTCCCTGGACTATAATGGTTAGAGAAAGGGTAGGTGTTGGCCACTGGAGACCGTAAAAGACTAAGAATTCAGCAAAATTTGAAAATCGCCATTAAAGAAGAAAACACAACCTTATGATGAAACAAACAGCAATACTCTCCTCAATTTAAAAGTCACAAAATAAAAATACTATCAATAGAATAATTTACCTCTGTCACTACATGATTGCCATAGCAGATGCTGTTGGTGGCAGACATCCCACCTTCCTTCCTTCCCCATCTACCCACCCTCCCCAGATCCCAGACACCTGGCAGTTGCTTGCAATGGCTACTGAAGACTCACACCTGTACTCTTCTCTAATGGACTTCGTTAATGGAAGTCACCTCAACAGAAGAGGCTGGGAGACCTGTAGCCACAGACTGATGAGGCAGGGTTTTAAAAACCCAGCCCTTTTGCCTCTAGTCAGGACAACCTCTGTGATGCAATCCAAGATACAGAACTAGAGATCAGGAGAAGGCTAGCTATCTCCTGAAAGCCCACGATTGCATTGATAGCTTTCCTAGTGTTCCCAATGCATCAATCAATAAATCACTTGCATAAGAATCCCCAACTTGGCTTCTGTTTCTAAGGAACCTGAATAAGGCTGTCACCAATATCACATAGTTGTTCTACTATGCAGACAACAATTTTAGATTCTTAGTTATGAGACTTCGCTTTCTAGAACTATCAGCCTACCCTGACATTGCTAACTAGGCATCCACGGTAACTATCATTTATTGGTTGCTTTATTTATCAATTTTTAAAGATACTATCATCAAATAGAAACTGAATAGTTTGGGATCACATATTTGTAGGAGAGGAAAAGCTAAGTTCTGAATCTGCTCATGTCTGTCCAGCAAAGGTTAAGGTTTAGCTCTGTGAATAGAGCACAGGATTTGAACCTAGCAGAAGCATGTGCCAATCCTGGCTCCAATACTCATTAGCCATGTGATATTGGTCAAATCACATAGATTTTCTGGGCCTCCATCTTGTTCCTTTAAAATGGGAATAATGATGCCATGCCACTTCCTTGTTGTGATGACTAACATCATGATAATGTAGAATAAATGTTTGACTAGCACCTATCACATAGTAGGTGCTCAGTGAATGATATCTTGAATGATGGAAAATGGCACAAACACAGATGTCAGCAAATCAGTTCATCAAGCCTGAGTTTGTCATTCACTCTGTTTCCAATCCCTTGGTCAGATTTCTTAACTGATGATGGAGTTCTCTTTAGCAGCTTTCAAATAGGACCTGTTCAGCCCAGAACCATAGTTTTTACACATGAATATCCTAAGTGGAGCCAGAAATTCAGAGTGATGGCAGTAGGAAGGAAAATGGTAGCATGGAAGCCCCCAAGTAGTACAAGTTCTAGGGCAAAAGAACTTGCAAATTGCTGACCCATAGACAAATCTGTCCATCAGACAAGTTATGTTTGTCTTACAAAATGAATAAAAACAGAAAGAAAACTATTGAGCTAACATTAAATATTGAAAGATTGTACCCAAAATCTAATTTGTTTCTCTGGAAAAACTACAAGGTCTTCATTTCTACATGATAACAATTTGCTGGAGCCAAGTAGAAGTCTTCTTTAGGTAGAACAGGTGCCCTCCAATGTTTCAGAGTTAGGATAACAGTATAATTTACAGTCAAAACCAGATACTTTGAGGATGATAGGGTCAGTATAGTTAATCAAACAAGATGTGGTATATACACCTGATGGAATACTATGCAGCAGTAAGAAGGAACAATGTCATGAAACATATGACAACATGGATGAACCTTGAAGACATAATGCTGAGCGAAATAAGCCAGGCACAAAAAGAGAAATATTATATGCTACCACTAATGTGAACATTGAAAAATGTAAAATAAATGGTTTATAATGTAGAATGTAAGGGAACTAACGATAGAGAGCAATTAAGGAAGGGGGAATGATAACGCAATAAGAACAGATAAGCTATCGTGGGTAAATTTAACATCTGGGAATGTGCAGGAATGGCTATGGTTTGTTAATTTCTGGTGGGTATGGCAGGAACAAGTTCACTGAAATGTTGCTATATTAGGTTATTTTCTTGGGGTAAAGTAGGAACATGTTGGAAGTAAAGTCGTTAGTTTAGGTTACTTGTCTTTTTCTTACTCCCTTGTTATGGTGTGTTTGAAATGTTTTTTATTGTATGTTTAAAAAAAATTTTTTTGATATAGCTAATAGTTAATTTAAAAAAAAAGAGTTAATTAAAAAAAAAAAAAAATGAAAATAATATGCAGAGCCCCCCTGAGGAGATAGTGGAGAATGCAGGGGTGTTGGGCTCCCCCACCTCGATGGTTGCTGATGTGCTCACAGACATGGGACTGGTGGTTTGATGGGCTGAGCCCCCTACTGTGGGACTTGCCCTTGGGAAGACTGTTGCTACAAAGGAGAGGCTAGGCCTGCATATAATTGTGCCTAAGAGTCTCCTCCTGAATGCCTCTTTGCTGTTCAGATGTGGCCCTCTCTAGGTAAGCCAACTTAGAAGGTGAAATCACTGCCCTCCCCCCTACGTGGGATCTGACACCCAGGGGAGTAAATCTCCCTGGCAAGGTGGAATATGACTCTCGGGGGGAATCTAGACCCAGCATTGTGGGATGGAGAACATCTTCTTGACCAAAAGGGCGATGTGAAAGGAAATGAAATAAGCTTCAGTGGCAGAGAGATTTCAAAAGGAGCTGAGAGGTCACTCTGGTGGGCACTCTTACGCACACTTTAGACAACCCTTTTTAGGTTCTAAAGAATTGGGGTAGCTGGTGGTGGATACCTGAAACTATCAAACTACAACCCAGAACCCTTGAATCTTGAAGATGATTGTACAAAAATGTAGCTTATGAGGGGTGACAATGTTATTGGGAAAGCCATATAAACCGCACTCCCTTTAGTCTAGTTTATGGATGGATGAGTAGAAAAATGGGGGTGTGTGTGGGGGGGTGGAGGCACCCAGTGTTCTATTTTACTTTAATTGTTCTTTGTCACTTTAATTTTTATTCTTATTATTTTTGTGTGTGTGGTAATGAAAATGTCAAAAATTAATTTTGGTGATGAATGCACAACTATATAATGGTACTATGAACAATTCAATGTACGCTTTGTTTTGTATGACTGCATGGTATGTGAATATATCTCAATAAAATTGAATTTAAAAAAAATCAAACAAGAACAACAGGCAGAAATGAGAACTGACCCAGGCAAATTGGGATAAATGCTACAAAGGTCACTTTCACTCCTCACACTCAGCATCTCTACTGTTTTATTCACCTGACCACTGTAGGTATCACAGGACTATCTTCAAGGGATCTATCCTTTGCATGAGTCAGAAATCACTTAATCAATTTCTTGAGCTCAGCATTCTTATAGTGAATTCCTATTAAGTAAAAAATACCTGCAGTAAAATCTGACTAGTATTTCCAAGATGATTTACAACATTCAAATAGTTATATTGTTTTCTATATCTTTCTTTGACTTCAAACTACTTAATAATTTTAAAAATAGTTTTTAAAAATTGTAAAGGCTTAGATGTAAGGAAATCAGTGAGAGAAAAAAAGCAGTTTTCATATTGGGATATCAATAAATTTCTACACATTAACCAGGTTTGTGGATTTCGTTTGGAAAACACATTTGATGTGGGTGGTAAAACATCTTTGAAAGGAGCGGTTGGTGATTGGAGATCAGAGGAAAATGGCACATATGGAAGACAGAGTTGAAGATATGAACACTAGCAGCTTAAGAGAGAAACAATGCAAGTTTATTTGGATTGGACAGCAGGCTTTGCAATCTGTTGCACTGGAGTTTTAGGGACTTACCACAGGCAGTGTTTGTTATTGCAGAACGTTTTGCCTCTCAGGAGAAAGGAAGATTAACCAAAAGAAATACAACATGAAAAAAATACATAGATGATACAGCAAAATAAAGTCCTAGACTATAAACCCACAAAAGGGCCAATATATTTTCTTGGGAATTATTGAAGTGGCCCACACGCTAATGCTTCCATCTAAAGGATGTTTATAGAAGTAGAAGATTGAGTAATGCTTGCGCTCGCTTTTCAGCCAACCTTCAGTACTACTGCCCAAAATATCCACTCTTTTGTGGCTTCCTGGCTTCTTAAAAATTTTTTTTTTGTCATAATTGACTTTTTGCCTCCTGGAATCTGGCTTGCCTGTGGAATGTGTGTCAAGAAGCAGGCCTTATTTACTCATTGGGAAACTGACCATAAGTGAGGAGTCGAGCAGACTTGATGGAAAGACAGGAAGAAAGGCCACGTGCTCTCCGACTGACTGCATGGAGTGCCAGCTTCTGGGCAACGGGCCACGTTGCCCCTATCATTGTAATGAAAACCACATGGCAGGCAAGTTGGCTTCTCAGGCTTAAGGTATGTTGGCTAATTGGCCCCCTAGCCAAAGCCTTCTGTAAGTTCCAGAAATTCCTTCTTCAGATTCTGAGATATGTGAGATTCTTATTTTCCTTCAAGAAGACTGTCCCTGGGGTTGCTTGTCGTAGCCTATTGTCTTCACTCAGTAATTACTTTTATTTTTATTTATTCTTCTTGGCACAACAATTTTATGAAGGAAAGACAAACTATAAAACATTTTAAATGACCCATCTCATGCTAATGATAGTATTTTATGGCAGAAAGAGTTAGTAGATATTTTATCTTTCAATCCATATTTTATAGCTATTTTAGTGAAAGCTTCAGGAACTCATCAGTTGACCCTCATCTTTATATACTGCCCACTGCTGTACTTCCTCTTGCCTTCCCATTAAAATAATAGTAACAGTCACAATAATGAAAATAAATATACTGGATAAAAAACTGGCATTAAAAATTAACTAGAATATTTATAATTCTGCATCAAATACATTATTGACTGCTATTATGTAATTGTACATTTATTACAATAATAATATTTATTGTATACTTATTTTAAACCATGTTGTTTAACAAGCATTTTATGTGAATTTTTACTCTTAACCCATATAACAACCCTCGGAAATCATACAAATATCTTCATTTTGCAAATTTTAAATTGAAGTTTAAAGAAATAAGTAATTTATTTGAGGTAGGTAGCTTACTCATGGCAGAGCAGGGACTGCAATTCTTATGTTTGTTTGACTTTACAATCCAGATTCTTTGGTCACTGCTGTACTGCCTCCATTGTTTTAGGGTCTCTGAAATAATGGAGATAGGTCTTAGAGAGACAGGTTCTCTAAAGTGCTTATGAACTGTTTGATTTTGAGTTCAACTAACATTTGTTGAGCTTACATATGGTCCCAGGCATACAATTAAGCTGATTGTCTCGAGAGTGGCATCTTTACCTCTCTAATCTTCAGTTTCCTTAATGTCAGTAAAGATAACAATACCTACCTCATAGGATTATTGAGGACATTATCAATAAAAGTATCTATTATTATTATTATTATTAAAAAATAAAGTTCCCAACATAAGGTGATTAATAAATGTTGAATGAATGAATGAATGAATGTAAGGACACATGAGACAGGGTTTTGTCCACAAGAAGTCAACAGTCTGGCAGTGGACTCAAAAGAAATACCTAGCTATCTGTGCTCCAATGGCATGAGTTTTACAGTATTGGAACCAATAAGTTCTATTGGTACAGAAGGGAAGCAAATAATTAACATTGGCAGGGATGAGAAAGCAAAGTATTCAGGGTGGCTTTACAAAAGAGGTGACATTCAGAAGGAAGATAGGAAGGAAAGATAAAAGGAAAGAAGGAAGGAAATGTCAGACTGCTGGAGAGTTGGAGTGGGGATACAAAAAATAGAAAAATCAATTAGGAGATAATTTTTATCCTTAGGCCAAAAGATTGTGAGAGTTTGAGCTTGGCGGTGATGATGAAAGAAAAGAAAATGATGAATTCCAGAAACATGTGAGGGGTAGGGAAAGCTTAATGACTGATTAAATGAAGGAGATAGGGTGGGGGGAAATAGAAGTAGGTTTCTAAATTGTTCAACTGAGGATATAATGATGCCATTGAGGAGGGAAACAATTTTCCACAGTATAATTCCAGGCAAGTCACTACCTCCTTTATCTTCACCTTTCTTATCTGTAAACTGAAGATAGTAATAGCCCTTATCACATATGGTGGTCATGAGGACAAAGTGGTACAGTGTATAAAGTACCTAGCACAATATGGTGATTTAGTAAGTGCCCAATAAATTGGTAGTGCTGGTGAAACAGAGAAGAGCAAATATGTTTAATGTTGGCACATTTGATTTTGAGTTACTGTACTGGTTTGGATGTATTATGTCCCCCAAAACACCATTATCTTTGATGCAGTCTTGTATGGGCAGGAAACGTATTGGCGTTGATTTGGTTGGAGACTTTTGATTGGATGTTTCCATGGAGATGTGATCACTCAACTGAGGGTGAGAGCTTTCATTGGATAATTTCCATGGAGATGTGGCCCCACCCATTCATCATGGGCCTTAATTAGTTCACTGGGGCACTATATAAGCTCAGACAGAAGGAGCAAGCTTGCTACAGCTAAGAGGGACACTGAAAAATGTGCAGAAGCTGAGAAAGTAGCTGCAGATGAGAGACAGCTTGAAGACGGCTGTTGAAAGCTGACTCTTGCTCGAGAGAAGCTAAGAGAGGACAAAAATCCCAAGAGCAACTCAGAGTGACATTTTTGAGGAACTGCAGCCTAGAGAGGAATGTCCTGGGAGAAAGCCATTTTGAAACCAGAACTTTGTAGCAGACGCCAGCCACATGCCTTTCCAGCTAACAGAGGTTTTCTGGACACCGTTGGCCATCCTCCAGTGAAGGTACCCAATTGTTGACTTACCTTGGACACTTTATGGCATTAAGACTATAACTCTGTGACCAAATAAACCCCCTTTATAAATGTCAATCCATTTCTGGTGTTTTGCATTCCGGCAGCATTAGCAAACTAGAACAGTTACTTATTAGTCATTTAAGTTAACATGTGGAATTCCTGAATAACTTCTGATAATTTATGAATTTAAGGAAAAGAGGACACACTTTTGGTTGAAATGTACTGTTTTAAGTGATGTTTTAAACTTAAATTAAAGAGATCATAAAATCAACTCTGATCCTTTCTAAGACATGATGACAAGATCAGCCAAATTAGGAATGATCGGAGAGGAGTTCCTGTTTTTGCCAGAAAAGGAGCAATTTAGCACTTTTGCAGCCATTTGTAATTCTCCATATTCTAGAAGTAGACTGAACTGTGACTGCTTGCTTCTTGAATGCAATGACTACTGCATCAAACACCGAAGACTGGCTGTCTTCTCCAGAGTGCGTGAAGAGGGGGTCATAACCACTCCTGAGTTGCTTAATGGAGAAAAAACAAACAAACCTAAGCCTACATTTTAATGCAGACTTAATTTAGTATCTCAGCCCTGCTTGACCATTGCTGCTATGTATTTGAGCTCTGCTATTTAAGCTGGAATAATTGCTCCTATTTTTTGTGTATACTTTTGAATGTTTGCAGTGGGTTTCCTAGTTTTAATATTATAATTTAAAAATTTCCATGATATTGACTTTTTAAATAGTCTATATTATTTGGCTCTTTGTTAATAAAGTGAAATTATATTTAACATTCCCTAGTGGAACTCATGCTCAACTCAATTCAGGGGTGGAGTGTAGGGGATGGATGGCTACCCCTTACATTTTGTGGGATTCTTGGTGACAATGTATTTTAAGAGTAAGTGAATAGGAAAAATGAACTTGTTTTTTTTTTTTTCCCTTATTAAGGCCAACCTTTTAGCCCTCAGCCTTATACTACAAAGGAAATCTATGCTATCCAATAGCTGACCATCTGCCAATTCAGTGAAATATCAGGCTGGAGGATTTTTATGTCACTTTTAAAAAGTAAACTAACTCGTGTGTTAACTTTAATTTGGAAGGCATCATGGAGTCATGTAAATGTATTCTTTTTTATTATTATACAGACTAATAAAAAGTACAGTGCAGTTTTTCTTCATGAGGCAAAGCATAGTTAATATAAACTCTTCTGAGGAAAGTAAAGCAGAAATATTCCCATGTTAATAAAGCATTTAACCAACACACAAAAAATAATTTGAAGAACATTGTCTGCTGAAGAATTTTGGGCAGCAGATTAATAGTACAGCTTGTTGAATCTTTGCCTGGCATGTACTGTTTATACAAAATGTTGCCAGCAGAATCCTCTCTTAATTCACCCAACACCAAATGAAGCACAGACTGTTTATATAACCCAAGAATGCACTCTATAAGTGACTGTTTTTCCTGAATTAGCATTTATGAAGCAAACCACTTAACTATTCATGGTAAATAAGTAAACAGGTATTTTAAAACTTCCTTCAATACAGAAGCTATTGAACTTAGGAGAATCAAATAAGCTTCAATTCATTTATAAGAGAAAGCACATCATGAACTCTCCTCTGCAGCCTGTATCAATGCACAGGAGCAGATCTGCAATTAGACTTCACACACTTTGAGTATTTTAGAGTGCACGTTCATTTTCATTTGTCGAAATCTCAATCCGTTTTTTGTCTTGCAGGATACCTCTTCGAAGATCTATCTTGTAGATGTTTTCTTTCTATGACCAGAATGCCACCTCACCATCTTTGGGAGGAGTAAGTAACCACTTTGCAGTGTTCACATACAACAGGTGCACAGTCAGGCCCTTTGTGATTCAAGGGTAGGGAAAGAAAATCTACCTGAAATCTGGTGGTGATACACCCAGTGAAGGAAAAGGCACTGTGGTTTCAAGTTTGTAAATGGACACCTGAATTAATTATGATCCCCTTGAAGCAGTTGGCATTTTAGAGATGGCTATGTATTGGCCTAAAAGCGTTGTCAGTTAAGAGCTCCAGCCTGAGGGATCAAAAAGGACATGGCTAAGGTTAGCTTAAGAGAGAATTCATGGCTCCTGTGCAAGGCTCTGGATCCAGCACACATCGGCATCATGCTGAGATGGTCAAGCAGCTAAAAGCAGTTCCAGGCTCTTCTCCCTGGGGCATGAAGCTCAGGTTTTCCACCTTCTAAGCTCCTTCTTGACCATGGAGAGTACAGATGGGCTTCCTACTCACCTGCCAGGCGAGGAGAATTTTGATTGCTTTTTTTTTTTTTCCAAATAAACAAACTTACCATATTTAAAAATTGGTATTGCAGTTTATACCAACTTTATTTTGGGTGACTTCAGCATTTTGGCATTCCTTTGCAACACTAAGCACTGGGGTCGGATTCAATTGCACTTTTAGACAATGGCCATGACCTGTTTGGTAGGTTCCTCTACAGAGTGTGAACTTGATCAGGGCTCATTTGTGGGATTATATAGACTGTTAAGAGAATGAATTTATGAAGACCTTTTAGAATGTTTTGACATCCTAAAGAGCAGAGCAGTTAGGTGGGAAAAGGTGACAAATGCAGCCTAATCAGAATTTTCTAAAAATGTAAATTTCTGTTTTATCTCCAGGGAAATACCTAAAAGGAGAAGAACATTGAGTGCAATTCTTAGACTTTATATTTATTTTTCAAATGAAAGAAGGAAGGATAAAAACATTGAAGTTCTTCATGGAGAAAGAGGGGGCATACCCTATCAGATGTCACCAGTCTTCAGTCTTCATGTGTAAGAACACCCGTATTGGCAGTAGAAGCCATTAGTGAACAGGGTACCATGTTGGAGCAAGTGGTTGGCCATGCTGTGGTAGAAGCAAAATAATGAGCAGAACCTGAGAACATTTTCTAGGATACCAGTTTCCATTTCACCAGAAGATAATTTATCTTTAGGTAATTCCAACCACTGACTCTTTCTAGAGTGACAAATAGAATGAAACAGAGACGGTTTGCATGATTCTTCCCCAGAAGTAATTAATGTGCTCCAAGAGACAAGGCCACAATAACTTTAGCAGGAGGTACACAGAGCTAAAATGTGCTTGACAATATGGAATATTGACAAACCATGCTGGTTAAATTTCTTAACCTTTACCACAACCAGGACCTATTCAAATTGAAATATATATCCACTGCCTTGATCTAATAATTCTACTATTGAGAATTTATCCTAAGGAAGTGAAAGAGACGGAAACATAAGAGGAGATAGAGATAGATATACTGATAGTAATGAATAAACATAAATATACAGATAGTTTTTACAGCCTTGTAGTGAACAATAATAATAATAATAATAAAAACCCTTGGAAATTAAGTACATTTATCAGTTGGCAAATTGTTGAATACATTTTGGTACAAACATACTATGCAATATAATGCAACATTAAAAGAATGAGTTACAACTATGTGTATTGTCCTAGAAGTTTGCTCCTGATTATTATTAGGTTAAAAAAAAAACAAATTGTAGGGTAATGTACATAGTAAGCTCCTCTTGTATTAAATCAAAAGCAAAATGCTGCATGTGTCTCTGTGTGTGTGTGTGCACGTACGGGTGCATCCACATGTATGCCACGTATGAATATATAGAAAGATGTAGAAGAACACCAAGCTGTTCTTACTGGTCATCGTGATGATGTAGGATTGAAAAAGATAGTGAGGTGAGATGTGTAAGAGAAATCACTTCTGGTGACTAGATTCAGATTCCATTGGAGATGTTTAATTATCAGCATTTTAGAAATTCAGTCTCTTTAAAATTTAAAACAAAACAAAATGACAACAAAAACACAGAGGGACCAGCCTAGAGTTGCCAGTTTTCTACTTCACCAAAAGAGAACATTAAAAAAAAAATTCTATCTACTATCAGTATCATTTTATAAAAGAAAAGGCTTTTAATAGAAAGAAGGAAGGAAGAGGAAGATCAAAGATATCGTTCCCAAGAAAGGACAGATGGGACATGTAACTGCATTGTAACATTGCTTTTATTTTAGTTTCAACACATTTCAGTGAAAACCTGATCATGGATCAAGTTCATGCCCCACTTGTTTAGTGGAAAGCACTGCGCTCAATGTTAGGATACCAAGATTCTAGCCACTCACTTCTTCAACTGTAGACATTTCCTCTAGCTTTTTCATCAGAAAGGTAAATGGGTTA
This sequence comes from Choloepus didactylus, assembly GCF_015220235.1. Classification (NCBI taxonomy): domain Eukaryota; kingdom Metazoa; phylum Chordata; class Mammalia; order Pilosa; family Megalonychidae; genus Choloepus; species Choloepus didactylus. The sequence continues at coordinate 41,163,235 of NC_051314.1, forward strand.
GATCCTCTGCCTTATAACATCTTATTATCCATTATAATTTCACTTCTTATTCTCCACAGTTCTTCTGTTCTTATTTTTTAATCCATCCATTTAACAAATATTCATTGAACACCTAACTACATATCAGGCATTGTGATGGCTACTGGGAATGTAGCTGTGAACAGGGCAGGTGAGGTCCTTCTCATAGGGCTTGCACTATCTTGGAGACAAGCAAGAAGCATGCAAATGAGTCAATGGTGAGATAATTGTATCAAGGGTTTCAGAGGAAATAAATAGGCAGATATGGTGGAAAGCTAATGCAGGTGTTGCAGGGAGAAGAACCTTGAGATGCATCTCTGTGGAAGGCGTTTCATAGGATTTGAGCTGAGACCTGAAGAATGAGTGATGCTATGTAGGGAGCTGGGTAGAGAGTACCCCAGAAAGAAGTACAGCAAGCACAAGGTTCAGGAATTGGCAAAGGGCTTGGTCACTCCAGGAACAGAAAGGAGGCCAGTGTGGCTGAACTGTAATGGGCAAATGAGGGAGTGGAGTGGAGGGGTAGATAGCACAAAAAGAGGGTGGAGAGGTGGGCAGCAAGATAATGGAGAACATGGGAAGCATTTAATTTTTATTGAATATATACATATATATATATAAAATCATATAAAGGCAATGAGAAGTCATTAAAAGGTGGTAAGCAAGGGAACAATATGATCTGATTTCTGTTTTAAAAATGATCACCGACTACCATATGAACAATGGAGAGTCAGATTGCGGGAAGCATAGAAAATAATTTGGAAGCTATTGTAGTAGTCCTGGTAAGACATGAGCTGCCTCATACTAGTACTGTGATGGGGAGACTGAAGTGAAGTGAAACAATTAGAAAATCATTTTGGAGGTAAAATGGACTAGAATTGCTAGATTCTAGTAGAGATTAGAGGAAGGAAAAATTCAAGCCTCATGCCATTGTTTTTAACTTGAGAAACTAGATAGAAGTTGTCACCATTTAGTGACACAGAGAGGACCCAGAACATAAGAGGGTTTTTTCCCTTTTCTTATTCCAGAGTTGGGTGTGGGAATCAAGGAATTTGGTTGAGCTGTGATGAGTTGGAGACACTGATTATCCATCGAGGTGGAGATGAAAAGTAGGTGATGAAATGAGACTCTCTGGCTCAGGATCATCACACATTGGCAGTGATTAAATTCATTTAAAGGAAAGTCAGCTCTGGGCAGCTCAACAGCAACAGTTAATTCAGACTTATCAGTAATGCTAACTAAGAAACAATAGCTGGTGAGGTAGAAAGAAACATCAGTTGTGTGCTATGATGTTAGTAATTTACTGTAAAACACCTCAGCAGATATTGTGATGTGATGTTTATGCCACTCTGTTGCCTTACTCAGGAGTTCCCAGGAACAGGTTACACTGCATAACATCTTTTTCTTAATGTCAACATACGATGCTTTGCTGATATTGGAAGTGGTGTTTCATTGGTGAATTCAGTAGCTTTTTAGTCACCATAAGGGATGTTTACACAAGGTTTGCTTTATTTAAAAGAAATTTATTTGAGACATGTAAGATGTTTCTCACCCTGCATGATCTAGCAAGCCCTTCACCCATCATCTTGCAGAGGGCACCTGAGTCAGGATGCAGAAACAATCCTGGGTCCAACTGTGAATTCAAAGGATTCTGAGTCCTTGAGGCACCCTATAGAGTAACAGAATCCTGCTTCTAGAATATCATCATGTTTGCCTAAAATGAACCTTTCATGCATGATGTGGTTGAAACACTTGGAAGGAAATAGTGCTGACATCCTACCTGAAATTGTATCCGCCCCACCTCCTACTCTACTTTCCCACTCACCTCTACCTTGCTCTATTTTGTGTTTCTCCATCATTCATACTACCTCCCAGCATATTATTTAATTTTTAAGTTATATGTATATTGTATTTTTATATAAATGCTTCTTTCTGTCTCCTTCCCCTAGAATATAAGCTTCATAGGGCAAGCATTTTTAATCTCTTTTGTTCACTACATTCACAGGAACCAAGAATAATACCCAGTACATAACATAATAAGCATCATAATATGTGTGGAAGGAATACATGAGCTGAGAGTATCGGTTGCAAGACTCTTACTGTGTCTGCATACAAATAAAAATTTGTAAGCATGACAGAGTTCCATCTGAATCTCACTTTCATTATAACCAGATAGTGAGTTTGAAGGGAAAACCTTAAACCTCCTCTTTCCTCCCCATTGGAGGCTACCGTTACCTACCACAAAGAACCGAATAGTTGCACCAGTACAAATTGCCCAAGGTCAGTTTGTAAAACTTGGTTCAGTGAGCAGGTGGTATTTAAAAATATGGTATCACAGAAGCCAAGCCAAGTATTTCGAGAAAGGGGGATTGTATTGAATGCCATTAAGACATCAAGAAGCAAGGAGGATAAAAGTGTCCTTTAGATTTGACAATATGCAAGCTGTTGCAGATGTTGACAACAGCATTTTCAATAGCTAGAGCTACTTCAAGTATGACGTTCTCATATGACAAGAGGATAGAGAGAGGGACAAGCAGCTTCCTCCTTGCATGGCTTCCTCCTTTTATCAGGGAGCAAAATTCCCCAAATGCCTCTGCAGACTCTAATTGGCTGGACTGTATAACAGTGAACCATATTTCTCTGAAAGGCTGGGACTGTGAGTATATGTGGCTTTTTTCAGCTTCCACAGTGGCCAGTAGGGAAGAAAGGGGCTGGATATGGGTACTGGGTAGCCAACTAATATTGTCTGACATGCTCTTTTTGTTTGGTTTTGTGTGGTGACGATGGTTGTTTTGTTTGTTTACTAGAGATATAATGTTGTAATACCACTGGATATGGAACCAAACAGAACTGAATTTAAATTTGATTCTACCATTTATGAGGCATGTAACCTTACAACAATTTTTAGGTCTTCTGAGTTTCAGTTTCTTTGTCTGTAAAACAAAATTATACAACTTGATACACAGGTTTGTAAGTAATATGCAATTTGGAACCTGGCATATAGAAGTTACTCAATAATTTTTTATTTCTTTCATTCCTTTTAATCCAAGATTTCTCTAAAATTCCTAATTTGCAATAATATTCCATACTATTCTTTCCTCTTTCCTCAGAACCCCTAATATATTACCTGCTCTCTCTTCAAGGCACTTTAAGAAAACATTTTCTCAGGGTCTGACACACAGAATTCTTAACTAACATCAGCATTCTGTTTACGAATCAGAATTTACAAAGGGTTTTAAAGGATATATAATGCTATTTCTTCCTGGGGCACTATTATTAAACACTTAAATTTGGAAGAATTCTTAACGCTGATGATAAAAGAAATAAAACATTTTAAAAATGAAAAAGAATGGAGTAGAAGAGAAGATAAGAGACAGAAAATGGTTTGGCGAAGGGACTAGAAGAGAAGACATAACTCATGTACATGCAAAATTAGACATATTTCTGTCAATGGTCTTTTTTGTTACCAGGCCACAGAAATGAACCACATAGCTCCCTGGTGAGCCCTAGATGGGGAAGATGGCTGATGGTATTTAGCCACACTAAAATAAAGCTCAAGGGGGCTTGTTCTGAAATTTGAAAGAAATCCAATCACACTGTGGTTTGTGATTTGAACAAACTGCTCCATAATGAGCTCTGAAACTGCCCAACTATTGCAGCTGGTTCACGTTCTGGCCCAAACTGCTACAGTAAAAAGCAAAGTACCCTAAATACCGCAGAGTGGTCCCTTTAGATAACACTATTTTATTGCTGGAAAACATAAGCACATTTTTCCCCATATTTCCATCACGATCAAGGAAGTATTGCTGAGGAAACAGAGGAATCCACAGAGAGTTGTGAAACTGATGAGAGATTCAGATTACCCATGATTTGCTTTACGATTTGCCTTTGAGCCAAAACAAATGCAGTATTTAGAATCTCATTCCCATAGGAATTTAAAGGAAAGGGGGAATTTTCTCTGTGACACAAATACTTCACTTAGAAAAGGATATCATGATTGTGATAAGAGAAAACATGTTCTTAATCTGGCTCTCTAGAGTAGTTACATGAGATGAACATATTAATGTGATTTTACCTAAAACAACTCTTCACACATAACCAAATGTCTGCAGGTTGTCTAGGTAAGTGGTAATTTCGCTCACCTCCATGGAAACACTCAAAGGATTACAATCTAATCAACACTGATACCTCTGCCCACACAAGATTATATCAAAGATAATGGTGTTTGGGGGGATGTAATACACTCAAACCAGCACAGACGTCCAGGAAGAAGGCTTAGTAGAAGTACCTATGGACTAATATTTGCAAGGTATCATAATTTCCATACATATATGCTTTGCACCACAGTCACCTCTTAAATATTGTAATTAGTTATTCAATATTCTTATTCCTGAGGAGAAATGCATGTGGTGTGCAGTTTCATAACATAGAACCTTCCTCAAAAGTTTCTTTCTCTTTCTTTCTGCATCTTTTGTGGGTGCAGACCCTGTAGTTACAATGTTTTCTATCCCAGCTCTAAGGCCTGCTCACTGTGTGTTTCTGGTCAAGTTACTCAACTTGTTTGCTCCTTGGTCTTCTCATCTATTAAATAAGGGTTCAAAAAAATCTAGCTCTTAGGATTGTTTGACATTAAATAAATTTCCTCCTTTTGAAATTTCAACATTATGGATGCACTGGGTTTGTTTCCAACTGAGGTCTGTGAACAAGAGAATATGAAGATTGGATCTGGAGTGTTGGCCTGTGCCCAACACCAAGATCTTGAAAGTCATGAGGGTAACTTTGCTGTCCTCCAGAATGTTGTTAAATTTAGATTTTTTTCTGGTTTTAACCATTCTGTGCCTGGAGTATCAGCTCAGCTTTGGGGAAAAGAAGCTGAGTTGCGTGAAACAAAGAACCTGTTAAACTGGAACCAGCTACTACGGTGCCATGTGGCTATGACAGAGACAATGGTAGTCAAAGAATAAGCAAAGTCTACATTTCTCACCATGTTTTATATGTGGAAGGACTAAACTCTCTGAAGCCCCATGATATAATTATTATCTACCTGCTTCCTTAATTCCTAAAGTGACCATTATGGCATAATCTATGCTACATATATTGAGTATAGAAACTGTTCTTGCTGAATGGTGTGTGTGGTCACTAATGCAGTTCATGTATTTATACCAGTAGTGTTAAGTATGTAGAAAACTTGTAAATAATTTTACTAAAAGTTTTATACACATCTTGTTAATGCAAAATCAACATTAATTCAATGTCATAGCCTTTCCATTCATATGATAATTATTAAATAACAGTATCTGTAGCTTAAGATTTTATAAAACCAATACACTCACTGAACAGAATTAGAAGAAACTAGAAATTCCAGTGTCAGCCCAATTCTTGTCAATCATGGAAACTTGGAACATTGGTATTTGTTAGTCTCATTCAGTGCACACTACAACATCTGGCCATATTGAAAAGAGAACTGGGGTTGGATTGATTCTTGGTCTAAATATGAACCCAGCTGAGTCTGAAGGGAGGGATGCTTGCTTACTTTTCTTTGGAATAATGAAAAGAAAAATATTTGAAGCATTATCTCCACAGATTGTTAACGCATCAACAGTGCGGGCATTCATACAAACACACTTATATTTGCATTAGCATGGTCTGCTTATTCTAAACTCATTTCCAACTGGTTAGATATCATAATTTTTTTCAATTATGTTAACATCACAGTTAACATACATATTTTTAAATGCTCTCATTGACTTAAAAAAGATACGGGACAGCTATCTTTTTTTATTTATTTTCCTTCAAACTGGGTTGATGGGAATTTTTTTCAAAAATTGATTTGGAGGTGTATTTAAGTGAAAATACTCAACACTTTTTGAAAAATATTTGCCTTCTAGATATGTAAATACATTATATTATTAAGTTGTAGTACTTAGCACAGGGTGGTACGGACTTAGAAATAGACAGAGGATCCGTAAAATGTGATGAGTTCTAAGGAGGAAGTGATACTTCTGCCTGGAGACATTGTGGAATGCTTCATGAGATCATGGCATTAAAGTTAATATATTCATGGATAATGATGTTGTCCTGATCTAAGTTCTAAATGTCTATTTTATAGAGGTCATCTTAACAAAGATGTTACATGAATTGTCTGTATTTTAAGCCTGGACCCAGGTCAGTGGGGAGACATATTGGAGCAAGCTGGTTTTCAGCATCCCTCAAATCTTGCTCTATCGGTGGTGTCCTACTCCATCTGTGCAATGGCCTCATCATTATCACTGTTGCTATCAGTTTTCTTTGGAGGTTACAAACCATTTCCTATTTCCCAGTACCTATTATTGTCACCCATTTGAAAGTTATAATATTGTAAGTAATATATTTTTGTGGGAGAGCAAGTATAGCAGTCCATAGATTTAAAGAAAACTAAAAGCAGAAGATCAAATGTTAACAGGCCAACATCGCAGCTATTTTCATGATAAGAAAGTGTTAACTTACTTCATCTATGAGCAAGCTGGTAGTGTCCATATTTGGTGGACTAGAAGATGTTGAATGAATAAATGGGGCCTCTGTGGAAGCCCAAAGAGAACGAACATCTTCCAAATAAATGTCTGGGCAAAATAAACAATCAAAGAACAAATCTGTTAGATTCCACTGTTGGCTCTAAAAATAGTTATACATGAAAACAGAGTCAAGTGTTTTACAAAGTGCCCTGGCAATAGAAAGTGCTATTCCAGAAAGGTGTAAGTCCTAGGAATTCAAAGAGTTGGGTAAAGCAACTAAATGGCTGAGTTATAAACACAGGCTGCTAGGGGGAGAAGCATTAGTAATAATGACATGCATGGTGGGAACCCCTGCACAGAGTACCATAAATCTGACGAACTAATGTCAGCAAGACACAAAACAGCAGCTGAAACAAAAGATGTGAAATACTTGCTGAAAAAAAGGTCAGCGGGGAACTGGGAACAACTTAGCAGGAACAGTGATGGACAATGCCAGCCAGTCTTTCTACATGACCAGAGCATTACAATATGAAAGTTCTCAAATAAAGATGAAATACTATATGTTAAAATGCATTTTGTGTGTTTACTGAAAAGTGGTTGATGTTAATCCTTTTAAATCTCTGTGCAGTATTAACACTTAGAGAACCCTTCATACGGCAGTGAAGAGTCATTTTTCAAAGGGGTTGTAATGGAAGGATAATTCTAATATTTGTGGCTTGATTTTTAGTCCTCATTCAGCTCATGTGAAATTGGGACTCATTTTGTAGGTTGATTATGAAACATAAATCTCAAAATTTGGCCAAAGCATACATGAGTGAGTTCCAATTATCTATCATGTCATATGGAGGAGTAGGGATGATGAAGGCTCAGCCCCAATGATGATGTTACCTTTTCTCTATAAATATGCTACTTTCTGGATCCTGTAAGTTATCTGGAACCTTTTATAATAACATTTTTTAAGCAGAATAAATCTGCATACCAAAGCATAGACTACTGCTTGAGACTTTGGCTTCTGGATTGCTTCCTTGGGGATCCTTACATGTTATAAAATGGGACAACAGCCTCCATTTCCCCTCGTGGCACAGCAGCACTTGAATTTAAAAGTCAGTTCTAGTGACACTAAACTTAAGTCTCATTTGCATGCCAGGCAAAAGAGGAATTCTCCAACCTTTACCATGTTTGGATATCAGTGTGTCTGAACCACCTGCAAAGATAATTGGGTGAACCATTATGAGGAATGTTGAATATATATATATATATACATAGACACACACACACTGACTTGAGTGCCTTGTAGCTGTCAACTTGAAGTAATAGTCTTTCACTTAACATTGGGGGTTGGGGGAGATAACACACCCCTGAAAGTCTGTTTTCCAGTTGCCTAATAGAAACAAAAGCAATTTATTGTAAACCCTAGAGATTGGATTGCAACATAAATCTGACAGCTTTCCACAAACCATGCTGTATTCCAGGTAAAAATGATGTGGAATGATCACACCAAATTACATCCTGGTGAATTTTCTGAGTTTCAATATATGTATAACCTTACCATATGCATGTAGTTTAAAACCACAGTGGTATAACTAAGATAGTCACAAAATACTGACAATGATTATCCAGCATTATATGATTTTTGATGACCTCTCATTTTCCTAAAAATGACAATGGATGGGGATACATCTAAAATGATTTGGAAGAACAAAAGAGGAAGCCACTAATTTGCCTATAGTGTGTAAATGGTAGTGGAAGGCCATAGAAAGAAGGGGTGTTTAAGCTTGACGAGTGCATAGGAACTCCTCAGTCTAGAGTGGAATGGTCTGTAAGGAGGGGGAGGAAGGCAAAAGAGAATTCTAAGCAGATTATAGATATAATAGCTTTAACTTCTTAATTGCCATTTTCTTACAATCTCAGTCAACGGTCCACAAAATTAAAGCCTGGCTATGGCTATGAGAGATGGTTTCAACAGCCAGTCCTAGGAGAGTTTCTATGTCAAAGAGTCATTAGATTCACAAGCAAAATGACACAATGTAAAACGCTGATTTACTTAAGTGTCCCGCAACTAATCTCACTGTAAACACTTCCTTGGTATTGAACGTTCTGTTTCCTCTCTTTTAATACTCCTGGAAATCTCATATTCATTCTCCAAAGCTCAAAAATAATCTCCTTGCTGAAATCTTCTTGGACACTTGTATTCATTCCATTTCTTATACTATTTTGTTTCCTTGAACATATTGCTATCAGAGGTATCACACTCTACTATAATTATTATTTGTCAACAGCGCACTAGTTTTTGAGGAACTTGAAAAAAGTGTCTGTATCTATTTATTATAATTTTATTTCTTTTACCAAGTATGGGGCCTGGCATCATATAGAAGTTAAATAAAGTTTTCTTGGACAGAACCGAATTATTATTGCTTTCGATGCTTTGGGTAGGTCATTCAGGTTGATTCATTTGACTAAGAATTATGATTAGAACCATTTGGCATCTGTGTATATATGCACAATTTAAAAGTTTTCTACAGGTTTTTTTTTTCTCTTACTTTTGCAAGCATTACTTTTATTTAATTCAACTTAGCTGCATAGTTCACTGAATGTATTGTAAGTTAAGTTTGGGATTGAACAATTGTGAAAGAGATGATTGATAGAAGCCATTATATAATTATGTCAAAGTAATACTTAATAAATGGGCTTGGAAATGACACATCAGTATTTTACAATTAAAATGAAGTTCAAATTGAGATACCTGAAAATGTAATTGACAGAGTTTTACTCTCTCTCTTTGAAAGCAAAGTGATCAGTCATGTTCTTGCAAATGAATTACATACATGAGACTGAGCACATAAATGTCTCAGTTTAAATCTCCTTTTAAAGTACCGTAAATCTTCTTGTACATTACATACCCAATTCTATCTGGATAATATATGTGATCTTTAAAAACCTTAGATCTTTCACTGCCATCTTTAATACATAGGAGACGTTAGAGAAATTGTTTTCAGGTACATTATGTAAGTACAAGTGAATCTAATCTTTTTTCGCTTGCATTTTAACTATTGCCTTTGACTAAATATATTATCACACTGTTCTCTGTCTCCCTACTACTTCTGTTTTCACTAGTACTCAGCCTCCTTTACTGACTCTTCTTTCTCCTCTTGCCCCTTGATTGTGGATAATTTATCGGATTTAAATCTCAATTCTGTTCTTTTGCTCTCCTTGATCTCTTCAACATCCATGGCTTGAAACATCATCTGCATATTGAAGACTCCTAATTTAATGTCACCAGCCCTGACAATTTCCTGAGCTCTCAATCTTCATTTTTAATTTCCCCCTAGAATACCAAATGGAATTCTCTGCAACCTCTGCAATCTCAGCATATTTTAAAATGGATCTTGCTGTTTTCTCCCCCGGGAATTCCTTACCAGATTTTGTACCAATGGTTCTTAACTCATGTTTTGGAGACAAAAGTTGGGATTGTTAGGGAAGAGAGACTGAATCAGAATCATGTATGGCGATTTTAAAACTAACCTCTTGCCACATAATTTGTGCCAGAATTTCTTGGGTTGGGGAGCATAGAGTGGACATAGAGAGATAAAAGCTTGTGGGTGATTCTGCCTGACCTTCTCCCCCCACTACTTCCAACTTATAGTCAGTGTTAGTCATAGATATCCAAACTCTTTCTTCCTTGTTACTGCTTTGCAACTACCATCAGCTGTGTGATTAAATGTGCCTGAGGCAAAGGGGACGGATTTCTTATTTATACAAGAAAGAGAGAAGAGAGAGAGAGAAGGGGAATGGAAAATTCTGTGGAATGGTCTTCATTCTGTAAGCATCTCCAACAGCAATTTCAAGTCCTTTTCTCCCATTCCCTCTACAACTGCTTTCCTTCAGTATTACTTAGATATCAGCAATGGCCTAATAAATAAATTAACTCCATTAGTCTTTTCTCTAATTCTATCTACCCTTCCCACTGCTGTTAGAAATATACATTTAAACTTATTTTTATTAGAAATATTTAATTGAAATATAATTTAAATACAATAAAATTTATCAATATTTATTGTACAATTTGGTGAATTTTTTAAACTGTATACAGTTATGTAAGTATTGTGACCATTGTGGAACAGAACATTTCCATCAACTGTAAAAGTTTCCCCATGACTCTATGAAGTATATCTTGTATCTCAACCTCTAGCCCCTGGATACCACTCATCTGACTTTATTCACTGTAGTTTTGCTTTTTCTAGAAATTCATATAAATTGGATCATACATTGTGTAATGTTTGTATTTATTTTCTTTCATTTAGCATAATGCTTTTGAGATTCATCCATGTTATTGAATCCATCAGTAGTTCACTCCTATTTATTGCAGTGTACTTATTCCAAAGTATGAACCACAATGTGTTTATCCATTCATTATTTGTTGTGTATTTGAGTGGTTTCCAGTTTTCAGCTATGTGAATATAAGTCTTTATGTGGAATTACCTTTTCATTTCTCTTGGTTAAATTCATAGAAATAAAATTCCTATATCTCAGAAGTAGCTGTATCAGTTTGCATTCTTACCAGCAATGTACAAGGCATCCCACTTTTATCTTTATTGTATTGCTTTTGCACCTTTGTGAAAAATCAGTTAGCTTACTTGTGTGGTGCTATTTCTAGATTCTCTAACCTGTTCCATTTATTTATGTGTCTTTCTATACATATGACAATACACACAGTATTGATAATTGTAGCTTTATTCTGAGTCTTGAAATCAGGAAGACTGAATTCTCGTATAATATTCTTCTTTTCCAAAATTGTTTTAGCTCATCTAGTTCTGCTGTCTTTCCATGTTAAATTAAGAAAAATCTTGTCTATAGCTGCAAAAAATCTTGGTTACATTTTGAAAGGAATTGCATTAGGCCTATATATCAAATTGGGAAGAATTGACATCTTTATTTTGAATTTTCCAATCTATGAACATAGTAGGTCTCTCTGTTTATTAGATTTATTTCTTCATTAGTATTTTGTATTTTTCAGCACACATATACATATTTTGTAAGAATTGCATCTAAGTATTTCTTCTTTTTTTGGAGTGACTGTAAATGGTACAGTATTTTAAATTTCAGTTTCTATGTGTTTACTACTAGTATACAAAAATAAAATTTATTTTTGTATGTTCATCTTGTATCCTGCAGCCTTGCTGAACTAACTCATTAGTGTTAGGGGCTTTTTGGTTGATTTTTTGGCATTTTCTATCTAGATGATCATGTCATCTGCATATAAAGACAATTTTATTTCTTCCTCACTGCGGTGGTTTGAAGCTGTATGTACCCCACAAAAACATGTTCTTAAATTTAATCCATTCCTGTGGATGTGGACCATTGTAAGTAGGACATTTTGATGAGGCTACTTCAGTTATAGTGTGACCCATCTTAAGTGGAATGGGTCTTAGGCCTCTTACTGGAGTCCTTTATAAGAAAACGAAATTCAAGAAAAGAGGAAGAAAATCACAGAAGTATGAAGCGAAAGCAATGAAACCTGTAAGAAAAGGGGGAGTCCAGCAGATGCTGCCATGTGCCTTGCCATGTGACAGAGGAGCCAAGGATCACTGGCAGCCAGTCTTCAAGAAGAAAACATTACCTTGATGTTGCTTTCATTTGGACATTTTCTGGACTCTAATGATGAGTCAATAAAGTCTCATTGTTTAAGCTGAACCATTTCATGGTATTTGCTTTGAGCAGTCACAGAAACTAAAAGTCTTGCCAACTTTTATGCCTATCATATCTTTTTATTGCCTTATGGCCCTTGACAGATTTCCTAGTACCATGCATGCTGAATAGCAGTGATGGGAGCAAATATCCTTGTCATGTCCCCAGTCTTAGAGGGAAAGTATTCATTCTTTCATGGTTAAGTATGATGATAGCTGTATGTCTTTTGTAGATGTCCTTTAACAAGTTGAAGTTCCTTTCTATTCCAGGTTTTCTGATAGCTTTTATTATGAATGGGTATTTAATTTTTTCAATTTTTTTTTTGCATCAATTGATATGGTCCTTTGCTTTTTCATCTTTGCCTTGTCTTAGTTTGCCAGAACTACAATGACAAATACCATACAATGAGTTGACTTACAAAAACGAGAATTTATCATCTCATACTTTTGTAGGCTAGAAGTCCAACATTAAGGCCTCAACAGGCAATGCTTTCTTGGTGGTGCTGGCTTTGCCACAATCCTTGGGGTTCCTTGGCTTGCATCTCTGCTTCTATCACATGATCTCCTCATCTGGCTTTTTCCAACTTCTGGCTCCTGCATTTTCCCGCTTCTCTGCCTGTGTCTGGATTTCCTCTCTTTATAAGGTGTCCAGTAATACAGATTAATACCCATCCTGATTAAATTTGGCCACATTTTCATTAATAATACCATCTTCTGTAGTTCCTATTTACAACTAGATTTACATCCACAGGAGCACAGATTAAGATTAAGAACATGTCTTTTATAGGGTACATAATTCTATCACCAACAAACCTGTTGATATGGTGAATTACAATGACTGATTTTTGAATGTGGAATTAGCATGTAATTCCTGTAATAAAGACTATTGATCGTGCTGTATGTGTATTCACACACATTGTTGTATTCAGTTTGCTAATATTTTGCTGAGGGTTTTATGACTATATTCACAAGAGATATTGTTCTCTTGTTTTCTTTCTTTTTTTTTTTTTTTTTTTTTTTACTCTCTTTCTCTGGTTTCATTATCAGAGTAACACCAACTTCATAAAATGAATTTGAGGTGTCCTTCTTCTTCTATTTTCTGGAAGATATTTTGGTATTATTTCTTTAAATGTTTCTTGGAATTCTCCAGTGAAACCGTTTGGACCTGGAGACTTCTACTTCAGGAATTTTTGAATTAAATATACAATTTCCTTGATAGGTTATAAGGCTTCCAAATGATTTTATTCATAATGAGGGAGTGGTGATAGTTTCTGCTTTTTGAGGAATTGATCCATTTCATCTAAGTTTCAAATTTATGTGGATAGATTTGTTTTGGGGTTCCCTTATTATTCTTCTGATATTAGCAGGGTCTGTTATGATCACTCCTGTTCCACTCCTGATATTGGAATTTCTGTCTTCTTTTTTTTCTTTGTCAGCCTTGCTAGAGGTTTGTCAATTTTATTGATCTTTTCAAAGAACCAGCATTTTGCTTCATTGATTTTCTCTGTTCTTTATCTGTTTTCAATTTCATTGACTTCTGCTCTTATTTTATTTTATTTTATTTTTTACTTCCTCCTTTCTGTTTGGTTTAGGTTTATCTTGCTCTTTGCTCTTCTTTTTCTAGTTTCTTGAGGTGGGAAACTAGATTATTGATTTTAGACTTTTACTCTTTTCCAGTGTAAGAATTTAGTGCTATAAATATCCCTCTCACACTACTTTGACTGCATCCCACAAATTTTGTTATATTTTAATTTTCATTCAGTTCAATGTATTTTTTATTTCCCTTGAGTTTGTCTCTTTGAACTATGGATTATTTAGAAAGTGTGATGTTTAGGTTCCAAGTGTTTGGAAATTTTCCTGCTATTTTCTATTATTGATTTTTAGTTTGATTCCACTGTGGTCAGTGAATACAGTCTGAATGATTTCACTTCCTTTATATTAGTATAGCATTGTTTTGTGGCCCAGGATGCAGTCTATTTTGGTATGTATTCCATGAGTACTTGAAACAAATGTGATTTACCAGACCAGAGAAAGCTGAAGTTTAAGCCAGAGTGTGAGAATCTCTGAAGCAATCTAATCACCATGTAGAAGTCCAACAAAGCTCAGAAACTGAACACACCAATTACTTTGAAATGTGGTAGGGCAGTGGTGGGTCAGTAAAGAAGAAGATTGTTCAAAAGTTTGTTTAAATAGCCACTTAAACCTTAGATACTTTCCCATGCTTCTCACAGTCAAAAGACTACCCCCTACTGTCCCTAGGCAGCATTAGAGTTTGCTTTTAGGGGAGGCTGAAATGAGCACCATATACAGGCGAAGGTATGGGTAACATAGTAAATATAGGGGAGTGTCTTAGTTTGCCAGAGATGCTATAACAAACTCACTGACTTAAATAATAGGAATTTATTGTCTCTCAGTTTGGGATGCTAAAATCCAAAATCAAGGTATTGGCAGGCCATGCTTCCTTCAAAGTCTATATTGTTCTAGTGGTGACTTGCTGGCAATCCATAACTCCATCTCTGCTTCTGTCACATGGCTGTCTTTCTCCTTCTTCTCTTCCTCACTCTTCACAGAGTGTCCAAATTTCCTTTGCTTGTAAGTACTTCAGTCATATTGGATTAAGGCCCATTCTGATTCAATTTGACTTCATCTTAATAGTGTCTTCAAAGGTCCTATTTACAAATGAATTTACATCCACAGGACCTAAAGTTAGGAATTGAACATGTCTTTGCAAGGCTCATGATTCAGTCCATAACAGTGAGCAAAGTAAAAATCTACATATAAGCAGTGAGCCCCCTTGCCTGTTTTAGTTTCAAAAATGCTGATAACCAGTCTCATACCCTCCAGATAGGATACTGCAGGCTTCCTCTCTGAAAAACTGACCAGCCCAAGAAACGGTATCTGTAGGTAGTGACAATCTTCACCATTGGTCCTTCAATGAACAGCCCAGCAAGATCATACCATGAAGCCCAGTTGTGAACAAGTCTGCCTTTATACACTGAGTTCCCCATCAGCTTTTCAGCCTCTATTAAGGATGAATGATCAGCCAAGGATAACCAAACATGAGAGGAAATCCTCTAACATGAAAGGCAGATACCAAGCAAACAGAAATAACGAAAGGAACAGAGAAAAGTTTTTGTAAAAAGTGTAATTACCATCCTTAGAAAAATGAGGAAAAAATTACAGTACATAAGAATCAGAGGCAGCAAGAATGATTCAGAGAACAAAAACTCTTGGGAATTAAAAAATAAAGGAGCAGAAATGAAAAAAATTCAATTAAATAGGTAGAATATAAATTTGAAGGAAAAGCATCCTAGGAAAAAGCAAGAGATAGGCTAAAGAAAAGAAAAATAAATCAGTTTTTTCATTATATGCTTTAAATAACTCTTTCACTGTTTACACTATGTAAAGAGTTTTTATAAATTAAAAGTAAAATACTTGGGTTGGAAAGTCGTGATTAAAGTGACCAGATTTTCAACTTCTTAAGAATTTGGACTATTTCCTAGAAGAGAAGAGGGTATGTAACAAACATGATATAACTGATTAAGGACAACTTCTTTGGTCTGTCTGCTGAGATAGAATTCTCTCAAGACTGTTCTACTGAAGCTGGTTTTCAAGTGAGCATTGAAATCCTGGCCTGAGGAGGCATGCTATTAGAAACTAGAAATATTGCAGAGAATGATGCCATAGGAAATGCACAGGAAGATATTGAGTTGTGGTTAGAAAATGCCAATGAAATATAAGAGGACTGGTACCCCTGAGATATGCTAAGTGATCACAATTATGGAAGGTTGGCCCAGTCCAGCCTTAGTAGTTTTACATGTTCTTAAAGTTGTCAGTGCATGTATTTTGGTAGCAGATAGGTATTATAAGTAACATGGGGAAAAGCTGGTAAAAGTTGTCCAGGTATATACTGGGACTTAAAGTTAACTTTTTTAGTGAACCATGAAACAGTATGCTATAGAGCACAGCTTAAGAAATTAGGCCTGGTTAGAGCTGGTTATTACCCAAGCAATTGAAAACAGAGCCTTACTGAGAAGTCTCAGCTGATATATGTGAGTTACGTACATGTCTGACCTTATTCCCCAAAATTGCATACTTCCTTATTCATTAAATATTTATTGACCTCCAGTAGGTGTTAGGCACTGTGCTAGATGATGGGGATGCAGTGAAAATGACCAGATATTGTCTTTGTCTTCACAGAGCTTATAATCTAATGGGGAAACAATATTAAACAAATGATAAGGGTGATCAGTACTTCCAAGAAGGAGCAAGGTCATTCAAAATGGGTGACAAAGGTGAGAGTCACTTAACTCACTCCAACAATTCAGAAAAGACTTTGCGAAAGTGGGTTTTGAGCTGAGACCTAAGTGTGGGTAAGGTCAAGGAGGGGTGGATGTCAAAGTACTTTAGGCAGAAAGAACAGCATGTACACAGGCCTTGAGGCAGGAAAAGAGCATGGTGCCTTCAGGGAAGTGAAAGGCTGTCCATATTGTCCAGAGCATGGAGAAAGAGCGGGGAAAGCGATGCTTCACGGAGACAGAATGGCAAGCAGAAGTTGGATTTTGCAAGACTTCTAGGCATATTGTGGGTTAGGAGCTTTATATTAAAGGTAAAGGGAATATATTAAAAGGTTTGAAGCAGAATCTGATCAGTTTTGAATTCTAGAACTATACCTCTGACTTCCTTATGAATAACTGATTGGAGGAGAGGAAAAACGGATTCAAGGTATCCAGCTAGGAGGCTTTTCCAGGCTGATAATTTGTTGTTGAATTTTCTGTATCTTGTGTTTGGTGTTTTATTTTCCTCAGTGTGCCAGTTTAGATGTATTACGTCCCCCAAATGCCATGTTCTTTAATGCAGTCTTGTGGGGGCAGACATACTAGTGTTGATTAGGTTGGAATCTTTGGATTAGGTTGTTTCCATGAAGATGGGACCCACCCAACTGTGGGTAATAGCTTTGATTAGATTATTTCCATAGAGGTGTGGCCTTGCCCATTCAGCATGGGCCTTAATTAAATCACTGGAGTCCTATAAAAGAGTTCACAGCCAGAAGGAGCTGAGAACAGCTGAGAGTGACATTTTGGAGAGCAGCTCAGAGAGATATTTTGGAAACAGCTACTGAAAGCAGACTTTTGCTGACACTTTGGAGATGCTAGCTCAGTGTTTGCTCCAGAGAAGCTAAGAAAGGATAACACACCCCAAGAGCAACATTTTGAAGAAAGCACAGGAGTTGAGAGGAGCTGGAACACACCTTGGGATCAGCAGATGCCAGTCACATGACTTCCCAGCTAACAGAGGTTTTCTGGATGCTATCGGCCTTCCTTCAGTGAAGGTATACTCATGTTCATGCCTTAATTTGGATATTTTATGGCCTTCAGACTGTAAATTTGTAACCAAATAAATCCCCTTTATAAAAACCAATCCACTCCTGCTATTTTGCATGACAGCAGCATTAGCAAACCAGAATACTCAATAAGTTTTTAAGATTTAAAAGGTTGCTTATTTAATGGCCAAGAAACCCAAATCACTGAAAGCATACTTGATAACTGTTCTAGTTTGCTAATAATGCTGCCAGAATGCAAAACATCAGAGATGGATTGGCTTTTATAAAAGGGGGTTTATTTGGTTACACAGTTACAGTCTGAAGGCCATAAAGTGTCCAAGGTGACACATCAGCAGTTGGGTACCTTCACTGGAGAATGGCCAATGGTGTCCAGAAAATGTCTGTTAGCTGGGAAGGCACGTGACTGGCGTCTACTCTCAAGTTCTGGTTTCAAAATGGCTTTCTCCCAGGACGTTCCTCTCGAGGCTGCAGTTCCTCAAAAATGTCACTCTTAGTTGCTCTTGGGGTATTTGTCCTCTCTTAGCTTCTCTGGAGCAAGAATCTGCTTTCAACAGCCATCTTCAAACTGTCTCTCATCTGCAGCTATTCTCTCAGCTTCTGTGCATTCTTCAAAGTATCCCTCTTGGCTGTAGCTCCTCTTCAAAATGTCTCTCTCAGCTGCACTGAGTTCCTTCTGTTTGTCAGTTCATTGATATGTTTCCAGTGATTTAATTTAGACCCACCCTGAATGGGTGGAGTAACACCTCCATGGAAATTATCCAATCAGAGTCATCACCCACAGTTGGGTGGGGTACATCTCCATGGAAACACTCAGAGAATTGCAGTCTAATCAACACTGATAAGTCTGCCCACACAAGATTACATCAAATATAATGGCATTTTGGGGGACATAATACATTCAAACTGGCACAATAATGAACAAGTAATAGGTTAGGGCAGGCCATGCATGTGTATGTGTGTGTGTCTGTCTGTCTGTCTGTCTGTCTGTGTGGGTATGTGAGGAAAGGTCAGGGAAGGCAGGGGGATTGTCATATTCCTGGCATGAAAGATGGGTCCTCTCAGGAATGTCCTTTATTTCTCCTCTTGTCTATCTTTTCCTCCCAAACTCAGGGATCTCTTGCCCAAGGCACCCAGGTTTAGCAGGCAGCCCTCCAGCAATAATGTTTCTATAATACACCCAGTTATTTACCCAGAGCACCATAATTTCCTTCATGAATGATCCACCTATCTCTTGTGTAATTTTATTTTAAACTTAAAAATGAATATGTAAACTGGGGTCAAAAGTTCTGCATTTTGATAAAGAAAATGGATTTTGAAAGGTAAGGGCATGCCCTCATTTTCCCTGATATAAACCTTCACCTAATTTTAAGTGTAACATCAATCAAGTGAGTTTGGGAAGTGAAGAAGTTTCAAGTAAGATGTGAAATTTCCCTTCAGAGAACTGGGTTTTTTGATTTGTTTGTTTTGAATTTTGTTTATTTTTAATTTTTTTCTAGCCTAAACTTCTTAGAACATTAGAGAGAGTTTTATATATAGTTATATAAGCAGAAAACTCAAACTGTGCCCAATCTATGGCATGGCTGATTCCTCAATGACTGTTCATTCACTGGTTCACACAGCTATTTATAAGATCACCACTGTGCTAGGCACTGAGATTCTTGCTCTCAAGTGTTTACAGTCAAGGTGGGCAATATAAATTGGCAATTATAATATAAGTAGGCAATTATAACAATGAGGAAATGTGATCTAGGGGCTGAAAGAGCACACATAAGGGCATTTACCTTACCATGGAAGTTGCCCTAGAAGAGTGGAGACCCAGTGGAGAATTTTTCTATGGATGTGCAGAACTCAACCAGGAATAGAACTGGAGAAGAATATGCTAAAGCAAAGGAGACAGCATAGGGAGGGCCCAGAGAGCATGGCTCATTTGAGGAAATAAATGGAGTTCTGTGTGTGTGTAGATGGTGTGGGTAGAGGAAATAACAGGAGTTGAGACTGGTGAGTTAAGCAGGGACAAGAGCACCAAGGGTGTGTGAGCCATATTAAGGAGTTTAGGTTCATGCTATTCTGTGAGCAAGGTAGAGCCACCTAAAGTCTGAAGCAAAATATTTTAGTCAGATTTGGACATACCACTATGGCTGTGCTGCAAAGGATGGACTAGGGGCAAGAAAATCAGTGAGGGAATCATTAAAGAAATCCAGACAGGCAATGGTGGTGGACCCTCTAAAGGGGCAATGAGAGGAGGAGTATTAGTTGGAATAAGGAACAATTTAGCAGTGGATTGGATGATTGCCTTGGATATGGGGCAAGTGGGCTAAAGGAAAAGGAAGAGTCAATGATCATGCTCAAGTTTCTGTTTAGGTAGACATGATAAGTATGTGATGCCAAAGTAACATCCAAAATGAGATCTCTAATAGGAAATTAAATTTATAGAGTCTAGAGCTCACACAAAAAAGGTGAGGTACATATATGTGTGTGTATACATATAGATATATATATGTATAAGTGTATATTCATATATATTCATGGATATGGGAATAGGTGGGTAGGTAGGAGGGTAGTATTGTATCATCAGACTCTTTCATTTGCAAATGATATACAAATCACTCAAACCATCCAGGAAATGTATTGTCTCATGTTATTGAAAAGTCCAGAAGTATTCCTCAGGTTTCAGACCCACCTGGATCCAGGGATTTAAATGAATTAATCCAAAATTCCACTGTGATGCCTCATTTTTCTGACCTCCTAAGCACTACTGTGCTTGCATCAAGCTCACTAACAGCAATTTCAGCAGGAAGAAGATAATTTTTCATCAAAGGTTTCAATATAAGCCAGGAATAGAGTCCCATTGGCTCTATTTGCCCTGACTTGGGTTATGTGGACATTCCTAATTCAACTTCTGTGGCCTGATTGAAGGGGTGAAAATACACAGCAGAAGGATGTAACCCAAACATTTACAAGATGAGCATGGAAAGACTGAGAAAAATGACCAGAAAGATGAAAGGAAATTATGGCGCTAAAGAAACAAACAGAAAAGTATATGTAAGAAGGAGGAAATGGCCAGTTGTGGCTAATGATGGTGCTGGAAAAAGAATGTCAAATATTCATGCAATTTAGCAACAAAATCATGACTTGTGACCTTGGCAAACAAGTTTCAGTGTTCTGCTGGGTCTGAAAACAGAGAGAACAGCCACAAATGAAAATCTGATGAGATGCTGAAAGATAGGGAGTGTAGACAATTATTTGACTACAGGGAAGAGGTGAGCACCAGGCTGGAAGTTAGGTTCAAAATTGCAACTACATTATTTGGAAAGCAAGAACACTCTACAATTGATGGCGGCAATTGCCACCTGCTTATTCTGTCCTTCCCAGCACTGCCTCTGCATACTCACAAGGAAAAACTGATGTTGCATCATGAAATTACAGCAAATGAGACCAACATTACTCATTCCTAACAATCACCAAAAGATGGAGTCAAGACCAAAACAATGACCACATTAATTTCAGAAGCATCAGATCAGAAGGAATCTGAGACACAGTTTAAGAATGAGAAGAATATATGGCTTAAACAAAGAAAGCTTATTTTGAGTGATAAGTGTTTTTAATGAGGAAGATCCATCCCTAATTTAATGGCCAACCATCATAAAATTTTTATAAATTGTGGTTGAATCTGTTTCTAATATTCTTGTCTGTGTCATGATGAGGCAGTAGTCAATTAAATGGGCTTTGAGATTAGAGAGACTAAATTTAAGAAGTGACTCTAATACTTTCTACTAGTGGTTCTTGGAAAAATGATCAAACTTCTCTATACCTCAATTTTCTCTTTGGTGAAGTTAGTTAATAATAATAATAGCCCCTACATAAACATGGTCTGAAGATTAAGTTATATAATATAAGGAAGCATTTTCTTAGTAAGCACAAAAGTAGAATTTTCTTACCAACACAGCTTTAGTCTATATCCAAAAAAAATATTTTACACAGTAAATCAGTGAGATTTTTTTCTGCCGGAGCATTTTAACTTAAATCTACACAGATATACCTGATCAATAATTAAAACTGAAAAAAATGACCATCTTCTTCCCTCCTGAGGATGGACTTACTATATGGCCATATATGGATAGACACTGATTTCTATATAAATAAAATCAAAATTGAGTAAGTTTTGAGAAAAAAATAGAGAAATACACTCCCACTATCCCCCTAGGCCTATACTGACTTTTGTTATCTTCATAGGCCCACAATTTTTCTAGTATTTTAAATGTATAATACATTCTTACCAAAATTTGTTTGAGGTCAATGTGTAGACTAAGAGTCAAAAAAAAAAAAAAAAAAAGAGGAGGAGGAAGGAAGGAAGGAGGGAGGGAGAGAGAAAGGAAGAAAGAAAGAAAAGAAGGAAAAAAAAAGATATTTAAGAATACCTTTAAGAAAGATTCATCCCTAGGAACTTGGGGTTTGAATCATTTCTCCCATAAAAGGCATGTCCATGTCCCAACCCCTGGTCCTGTGAGTGTGAATCCACTTGTAAATCGGACATCTGAAGATGCTATTAGTTAAGCTGTGCCCAAACTGAATGAAGATGGACATTAATCCAATATTGCTGAAGACCTGCTAAGCAAAGGTAATTGGACACGGGAGAAAAGCCATGGGGAGAAGCCAGAAGCTGAAGTCGATAGAATCTGAAAAAGAAAGGAGAAGATGCTGCCATATGCATTGTCATGTGACAGAAAAGCCAAGGACCAAGGATCACTGGCAGTCAACCCCAGAATGCTGCAGTCTTCAGGGAGAAAGCATTGTCTTGCTGACAGTTTGATTTTGGACTTTTCTTCACCTCAAATCCATGATCCAGAAAATTCCCATTGTTTAAGCTAACTCAGTGTATGGTATTTGTTTTAGCATCTAAAATAGTACTTTACTGAGAATTTTGAGAAGCTGAACAGATTGCATTCCTTATGCTGTCAGATGGCAACTTTGTACTTCTTGTCTATCTTCAAATAAGGCTGTAATCAATGAGAAATATTTGATTTATTTAAATAGTGACTTTTTGAGCAGTGGTTGTACATGTATTCTGTTATTTGATTTAATTTTAAGTTAACATTACTTTAATCACCCTCCGTTTCAATTATATAAATTAGAAGACTGTGTTTTAGAAAAGTTAAGACTGAAGTGTGTATTAGGGGAGGGGCGTGTCTCTGATTCTGACAAAGCTCTTTCCACCTTACCACCTGAATTCCTTGCTATTTTTTAGAATAAACCGTATCTAAGTTTGGTTTCAGAGAAAACTCTGGAAGTCTGGATTCCACACTAACCAGTCAGTTTTTCAAGCCAGAGAGAATGAATTGATTGGCTGGAAGTAGGGAAGGGAAGAGAGAAAATGATGTTCTTTGGAGAGCTTCTTTTGTATTCTAATGCTTCTAAATATTGTTAGCCACAACAGAGAGAAACAATGAAGGTGAAAAAGAAGAGAAATTATTCCTATTTATCCTGGACCCTGACTTTAAGTATCATCCTGTTTGGAAGGAAAAATATTCTCTCCCTTTTACCAAGTTCCTGCCTCAGCCCTTTCCTCTCTCATCCACCGCTTCCCACAGGAGAAGAAATGAAGGTGCCTACTAGTGAGAGTGAAAAATAATCATAGGGCTTACTTAGCTCAGGTTCCATTTAGGATCCACCTGTCCTCAGACCTCTGGCATTCTCCTTTGCTCCTGCTTACCAGGCAGAGCTCCTTGCCCTACAGAGGCAGGATGGGGTCTTCCTTGTGATCAGTTGGCTTATAGTTACTGCTCTGAAAGCCCATAGATGGCTTCTGGGGCTAGATTTGAAAGAAGTAACTGAGACGTATTTTAACCCATAGGTCTGCATTGTGCTTGCTAATAGTCCTGCTGATTTATCTCAGACTCTCTTTTAGTTTCCTGGGCCACTCCAGCAAATACCATGAAATGGGTTGGCTTAAACAATGGGAATGTATTAGCTTACAATTTTTAGGACAGGAAAATGTCCGTATCAAGGCATCATCCAGACAATGCTTTATTCCTGAAGACCACCTGTTGGCAATCTTCAGCTCCTCTGCCACATGGCAAAGCAGATGGCGGGCATCTGCAGGTCTCTCCCTTCTCTTCTGGGTTCCATTGATTTCAACATCTTGCTTCCATAACTTTCTCTCTTTCTGTTTCTCAATTCTCTTATAAAGGACTCCAGTAATATGTTTAAGTCCTGCCCTGAATGAGGTGGGTCACACCTTAACTTAAGTAGCCCCATCAGAAAGTCCTACTTACAATGGGTTTATATGCACAGGACTCAGCTAAATTTAAGAGCATGTTTTTACTGGGTACATACAACTGCAAAGCATCACAGATGCCTATGTGTTTCTCTCTTTTTTAAACAGTTTTATTGAGATGTAATTCATATACCATAAATATACCCATTTAGTGTAAAATTCAATGATTTTTAATATATTCACTCGTATGTGCAACCATCACCATGTTCAATTTTAGAACATTTTCATCACCTCAAAAAGAAATCCCATACCTGTTAGCTGTCATTACCCCCACATCCCCACATCTTCTCAAGCCCTAAGCAACCATAAATCTTCTTTCTGTCTCTATAGATTTGCCAGTTCCGGACATTTTGTATGAATGGAATCATATAATTTGTGGTCTTTTGTGATATGCTCTTCACTTAGCATAATGTTTCCAAGGTTCATCCATGCTGTAGTATTATCGGTACTTCACTACTTTTAATGTTCAAATAATTTTCCATTGTATGTATATACCACATTTTGTTTATCCTTTGATCAGCTGATGGGCATTTGGGTTGTTTCTATCTTTTAGCTATTGTGAATAGTGCTACTATGAACATTCACGTACAGGTTTTTGTTTGACCACCTGTTTTCAATTCTTTTGGCTATGTACCTGGGAGTTACATTGCTGGGTCATGTGATAACCCTATTTCACTTTTTGTGGAACAGCCAAGCTGTTTTCCACAGTGGGTGCACCATTTTATGTTCCCATCAGCAATGGATAACGATCTGTTTTCTCCACATCCTCATCAACATTTATTTTCTTTTTAAAAAAATTCTAGCTATCCTAGTTGGTGTGGAGCGGGTATCTCATTGTGGCTTTGATTTGCAGTTCCCTGATGAGTAATGATGTCAAGCATGCTTTCATGTGCTTATCGTTTTGTGCATATCTTCCTTAGAGAAATGTCTGTTCAAATCATTTACCCATTTTTTAATTGAGTTTTTTTATTATTGAATTATGTGCTCTTTCTGTATCCTAGAAACTAGTTCCTCTTCAGATCTATAATTTGCAAATATTTTCTCCCATTCTTTGGGTTGTGTTTCACTTCATTGATAGTATTCTTTGAAGCGCAAAGTGTTAAATCTTGATGAAGTTCAATTTATCCATTGTTTCTTTTGTTGCTCATGCTTGTGGTGTCATATCTAAGAATCTGTTGCTAAATCCACAACAGAATTTAAAAAAAAAAAAAAGTCGTAAAGATACATTCCTATGTTTTCTTCTAGCAGTTTTATAGTTTTAGCTCTTACTTTTAGTTCTTTGATCGATTTTGAGTTAATTCTTGTATTTGGTTGAGATAAGATCAATGCTTGTATACTAAGGAATTTAGCCTCCAAAGGTCTGGCCTTACTCTGAGCTCCTGAGGAGTAATCCCTAAATCTTTGGAATTTCCCAAATTATAGGAGTGTCTTTGGTATTCAGGTGCCTGCACCCCCTCCCCCCACCCAGACCACACCTGATAGTTTATGCTAGTGAGGTGACTCTGGGTGGGGCTTGTCACACAGGTAGTCTTGGTGGGGAGGGGGGGGTACTGGCCATGCCAGAAAGACCAACCTTGTGATCAGAAGGTCAGGGCTTTGAGCTACTTAATGTCAGTCAAACCTCTAAGGAAGAGAGGGGTGCTAGGAATGAACTTAGTCATTTGGCCAATGATTCAATCAGTCATGCTTATGCAAGGAAACCCCAGTGAAATCTCTGAATACTGAAGTGAATGTGAGCTCCCTGGTTGTAAAAATCCTTTGAGTATTGTCATTTATCTTGGCCAGGAAGTTGAAATATACTGACTCCATGGGGAGAGGACATTGGAAGCTTCACATTTGAGGTCCTCACAGATCTTTCTTTATGCATCGCTTCTTTTAGCTGATTCTCATTTGTATCCTTTTGCTATAATAAAGATGGAATCATAAGTATTGAGATTTCCTGAGTTCTGTGAGTTGTTCCAGCAAATTACAGAGCCTGAGGGAATAGTGGGAACCTCCAAATTTGTAGCCAGCAGGTCAGAAGTGAGGGTGGGCCTGAAAACCCCTGAATTTGTGGTTTGTGTCTCAAGTGAGGGCAGTTGTGTGGAGAACTGCTCTTAACCTGTGAAGTCTGGCCTAACTCTGGGTAGTTAGTGTATGAAATCTTTGCAAAGTATTTTTTTTTTTCTTGCCTGTGGTTATCCACTTGTCTCAGCACCATTTGTTGAAAAGACTATTCTTTCTCCCCTGAATCGTCTTGGCACCTTTATTGAAAATCAGTTGACCATAGACACATGGCTTTATTTCTAGACTCTTAATTCTATTCCATTGATCTATGTGTCTATCCTCATGCCAGTATCAGACTATCTTAATTACCATTGCTTTGTGTACATGTTGCAATCAGGAGGTGTTTGCTTTTCTTTTCCAATATAGTTTTGCCTATGCTAGGACCCTTACATTTCCACATGAATTTTAGAATTGGCTTGTCAATTTCTGCAAAGTCAGCTGGGATTCTGCTAAGGATTGCTTTGGGAAGTACTATCATCTTAACAATATTAAGTCTTCCAATCAATGGACACAAGATGTTTTTACACTTATTTAGATGTAATAAATATAAATTGTTAACTTCTTTTGACAATGTTTCTAGTTTTCAGAGTATAAGTTTTGCCCTTTTTTGTTAAACTTATTCCTAAGTACTTTATTACTTTTGAAGTTATTGTATAGGGAATTGTTCTCTTGATTTCCATTTTTTTGAATTCTTCATTGCAAGTGCATAAAATACAATTGATTTTTGCATCCTACATGTTTCTTGAGTGGTTTGGTATCCAGGAGGGCTGAATAGATGTTTCTAGAATCCCAACATTATTACTTACTCTTTTTGTGCTACAAATGCTACTAAGAAGCAGAATAGTTGGTGCCTGTGAATATATTGATTAATTTGGCCCAGTTCATAGGCTCCAATATAATTTTAAATACATTTTTATTGTGAAATTTAACAAATATACATAAAAGTGGTAACTATCAAGGTACAATTTAACAATTAAAGAGCAAATTTCAAAGAATATTATGGGCTATAGTTCCACCATTTCAGTTATTTCCTTATTGTGAAATATAACCTATGCACAGAAAGGTGATAACTTTCAAAGTACAATTTAACAAGTAGTTGTATAGGTATCTAATATAATTTTAAGAAGGTAAAAAAAAAATGATGCATTGTGTTTTCAATTTTCCTTAGTGATTATAATAGCTACAATGGGAAAATTTCTAAAACCTGCTTTTCAGGACATATAAATCAAAAGCAATAATAAAGAAAAAGGATAATTTCTGAAGTTTTGCAGTCTAACAGTATTTGTTTAAAAACTGGTTTAAGAATATGCTTTCACATGTCTAATTGCTAGCTGATAGAAAGATGTGAATCTGCTTGGAATCCAAAACTTCCATATGCCTAGCCAATTGCTTTGATGTGAGTTTACTAATAACTAACTTTATAAAAAGGAACATTTTAAATTAAGATATGAAAATATGAATTTCCTTTTTCCTAAAAGCAATATTGTGGTTATATCTGCAAATCACCCAATCTCAGATGCCTGAGACCAGGTCATTTAACTTGGTCAGGTACTCTTACAGCTTCTATGTTTCCTTTATAGCTGTTATTGCAGTAGCAATTAGGAATCACGGTTAATAGACTGCTTCCTTCGTCCCTTCATAAATGCAGGCATCACATTTGTTTCTTTCATCATCATATCCTGCTATACAGCATAGAGCTTATACACAACAGGGAGATAATGCTGAGTGTATATTTTAGGAAGGAAGAAAAAAGTAGGAAACTAGTTATAATATACAAGTCTTTGGTGATAAAGATTATCAGTTCATCATGCAAATTTACCGGATGTTTTGATTTATGAAATCTTTCCTTTGAAACAAGAATGTCTTATGAAACACTTATGATGAGGGAAAACTTTAGTAGCTCCAATGGGACTACTTATCAAAATGAATTTTTTTCATTGCAAAATTTGTGGAATATCTAAATCCAGGGACCAGCCAACTTCTCCGTAAAAGGCTGGATGGGAAATATTTTTGGCTCTGCTAGTCTTATAGGCTCTGTTGCATCTACTCATCTCTGTCATTGTAGCATGAAAATACCATACACAGTACATAAATGAATAGGTATGGCTGAGTTCCAATAAAATTTTATTTACAAAAACAGGTGGTTGGGCTTGTGCTTTGTAGCCTGCCAACTCTTGATTTGGATCAGTGGTACACAAATGGAAACAAATTTGCCTTCCCCATGGGGATTTTCACAATATCTGGAGACACTTTTGATGGTCACAATGAGGGCAGGGAATGAACTTTTAGCATCTAATGGGTAAAGGTCAAGATGCAATTAAACATTCTACAGTGCTACACAGGACAGATTCCCACAAGAATGATTCATACAGTTCAAAATGTCAATAGCACCAAAGTTGAGGAAACTCGACCAAAATCATTGCTCTTTATAGTATTTTATTTGAGCAGAAGTAGAGCTATGAGGCAGCAGAGCAAATAGCAATGAGCTGCCTGGTATTGGTAGCAATTTACCTTGATGTGGAAAGCCTGGGAGATCTACGATTCTTCTAAGCTCTCCTAGATCCCTGGTTTTTGTTCTAGAATTGGGGCATAAGGCTTTCCATTAAGGGAAATTAGATTTTGATAATCACTTTGGATTTACTTGGACATGGTAGAGCTCTGGTGGAAAAATGTTTGGCGTTTTTTCCCCACTCAATTCAAATGCCTCTGAGACTATAATGAGCCTCTAATCCCAGTACCTTCCACTGATATAGATTCAACTACATGCTCTCTAAGAAGCTGAAATAGGAAAATATGGTTGTGATCTGATACTTCAGTTAATAAAATGCATTATTTTATTATTATATTATA
The DNA here is from genome assembly GCF_015220235.1 of Choloepus didactylus. Lineage (NCBI taxonomy): Eukaryota > Metazoa > Chordata > Mammalia > Pilosa > Megalonychidae > Choloepus > Choloepus didactylus. The sequence goes on from NC_051314.1 coordinate 41,191,939, forward strand.
ATAAATTATATTATAATTATATTATATTATATTATTATTATTATATGATGGCTATGACCAGTCACCCATAGAAGTAATACAGAGTCTGAAATGTAGATGATCAAAGTGGTCTTCACATGAAGACAAAACAGGGCTGTGACTGTAGATTAGCAGGATGAAACAATTCATTTTGTCGTCCCCTTTTTTGAAGAAACATATATGGTCAGAAGTGGCCTGGTCAGCCTAGAGTGGTATGTCCCTCAGTGGATGATTTACTTGCCCAGGCTCCAACCATGACCCTGAGAGGGACCTTAGCAAGAGTTTACATGGTCATTTGTTCCTGTAAAATTTGCAAAACCAAGATGTCTTAACTGCAATCTTCTAAGACCACTCTATATTTTCAATCTGATTTCCCTACCATTACATTTCCCCTTTGGTCCAGTGACATTTGAATCATTATGGGAACTTTTAAGATAAGTAAAGGGGAGATTACTGTGTACCAAGCTACCATAAATATATAGGCTTACAATGCCAGACATTTGTTATCTTACAATTTCTGTGGTTAGGAATCTGGGCACAGTGTAGCTAGGTCCTCTCTTTCAGAGTCTCTAAGAAGGCTGCAAGCAAGGTGTCAGCCAGGACTGGTTTCTCATCTGAAGGCTGGAATGGGGAAGGACCTGCTTCCACATTCACACGGTTTGCAGAATTCAATTCTTTGTGCTCTATTGTACTGAGGGCCTCAGTTCCTCATTGGCTGTTGACCAGAGACCTCCCTCAGTTCCTTGCCATATCAGCTTCTCCATATGGCAGCTTGCTTCATCAAAGCCAGGAAAGGAAAGTCTGCTAGAAAGATGGAAGTTACCATCTTATGTAATCTAATCATGGAAGTGGCACCATCATCTTTGCTATATTCTATTGGTTAGAAGCAAGTCATAAGCTTGCTTATGGGGAGGGGATTGTACAAAAGCATGACTATCAGGAAGAAGAATCATTGGAATCCATGTTAGAAACTGCTTGCTACGAAGATGTTTAGGTTGGGTTTGGGGGAATATTATTAAATGGTTCACAGTCCTTCCATATAAAACTAAGTTATCACTAGTAATTCTTGCATAGGATGGCTTCCAGGATAACTCCTAAGTTCCACTGTACCAACTCAACAGGTGTTATGACACAGAGATGACACAGATCATTTGTCATAAGCATTCATCACTTTAATCTCACTGAAGAAAAAGCTGCCTCTGTAATAACTGTAAGTTTTGCCCATATTGGCATCTTGCAAAGCTATATTGGGGGGGGGTGTAATTGGAGTATTTCAAATTTATATGCCAACTTGGATTTTTCTGCAGAGTGTAATATAATGAGTTATCTGCTACTTTATATGGTTGCCCAGGTCTTTCTTTGACATGGGCAAAATGACATTTTAAGGATTCTAAATATATTTCAGAATACTCGGAAGAGACATATGAGCCAGCCATGCATGAAAAGAGGGGTGGTAGAAAGGGTCTGCTTCAGATGCAGGCAATAATATTATGAATTTTTGATAGAGTATTTAAAAACTTTAATAAAAGAGATGGAAAATTGGTCTAATTTGTATTACTAACATGCTCTACCAATTTGGTCAGTTATAAAGTAACTTTTGCTAAGTTCCAAACAATGGCTGCTGAGTTTTAAAAATATACATCCGCATACACATGCACATATATAGAGAGAAAGAGAGAGAGATACTTATATTTAGCACATTTTTATTTATTTGTCATTTAATAAACTTTGCATTCTACATGGAAGTAAATTCTGGGAATTCCCATTTATACATTAGTTCCAGCCATATGAAAACTCAGCTACAAGAATTTTTTTCAAGATTAAGTTCTTAATGACTCAGAATCATTTGGCCTTGCTTTCTGCAATATTTCTGTCTCTAACCTCTGTGACGATACATATACTTGTGTTTAAACAATGGATTCAATAAACAGTGATAACATTATGATTATAAAAACAAAGAAATAGAATGTTTATTACTTATTTTTGTCATTCTTTGGGATCATACAAAATTTTCATTTATGTTAAAAATTCTTTCAACCATGGAAACATTTGCAAACTATTAGAGTTGACTGCAAAGAAACAAAGACAAGGATAGTGTTGTGATATCTGATGTTTATTATGAAATAAGATTTTTAAAAAATCTCTGCCAGACTTTTCTTTATGTGTATGACTTTTCCTAACTATTTGAATACTTGTCACTTCATATGAAATAAATTTTTAAAAAAATAAATCAATAAAAAGTACTCTTTCTTCTACCTATTAGCTAAGATATATTGACAACTTCGGCTACCATATTAAACATGAATATGTGAAGAAGATCAATTTTGACAAAGGTCTTGACAAATATACAGAAGTTTCAGCTCAAAAACAGAAATTGTAATGTTATATTTTTCACTAGTGCGAAACACTAATATATGGGCATGCATTTCTTCCCTTTTGTCAAATAATACTTTGAGGTAATTAATGGTATTAATCATTACTTTTCTTGTATTGTTACAGTTATTTTTACTTGCATAATTATATATGTGTGTGTATGTATATAATGATTATATATATGAAATTTAAAAATGACAATTTTTATTGTCTGCATTTCTGGCCACTATTATTATTATTATTTTTAAAAGCATTACTGTTAAAAATATGATTGAATAAATACCTTTGTTACAAAATTATCCATTCTGGGGGTCATATATGCTGATCTGAACATGGGTATATGACAAGTTCATTCGAAAAGGAGATAAAGTTCAATTATGCCATTTTAATTGTAATTTGGAAAGATATCATGGAACACATATAAAATAAGCAATAAACTATAGATTCTGATTACAGATGTATATAAAAGACATGTTCTTTCATCACTTTAAAATGTATTATTTATGACTGAAATAACTAACCTTCAAGAAACTACCACTTGTCAAATTTGGGTGTCATATCAAAGAATATCCATGATTATCTGAAAAGGGTATTAAAATACCCTTCCCTCTTTCTAATACATATCTGAATAAAGCCAGATTTTCTTCATAAATGTCAACCAAAACAACATACCACAACATTTTGAATGTAGAAACAGGTATGAGACACCAGCTGTCTTCTATTAAACCAGACATTAAACAGATTTTAAAAAATGTAAAGCATTTCCACTTCACTCTGTCTCTCTTTTTTTTTTTTCAGTTTTGGAAAACATATTTACCTTTCATAATAATAGGTTAATTACCTTAATGAGAGAAAATCCAAGTAAAGCTCTTAGCACAGTGCTTGGAATGGTATTAAGTGCTCAATAAATGTTACTTATCATTTGGTTTACTAATGTCGCCGTTACGCAAAACACCAGAAATGGAATTGGCTTTTATAGAAGGGGTTTATTTGGTTACAAATTTACAGTCTGAAGGCCATGAAAATGCCTAAATTAAGGCATCAACACAAGTATACCTTCAGCAAAGGAAGACCAATGATGTCCAGAAAACCTCTGTTAACTGGGAAGGCACATGGCTGGCATCTGCTGAGCCTGGGTTGTGTTACAGCTCCTTTCTCAGTACTTTGCATTCTTCAAAATGTTGCTCTTGGGGCATTTTGTCCTCCCTTAGCTTCTCCGGAAACTCTAGGCTAGTATCTCCAAAGTGTCAGCAAAAGTCTGCTTTCAACAGCCATCTTCAAAATTTCTCTCTAAGCTGCAGCAGGGAGCTCCTTCTGTCTGTAAGCTCTATTTTGGGATTCCAGTGATTAAATCAAGTCCCATGCTGAATGGGTGGGGCCACACCTCCATGGAAATAATTCAATCAGAGTTATCACCTACAATTGGGTGGATCACATCTCCATGGAAACAACTTAATCCAAAGATTCCAACCTAATCAACACTAATATGTCTGCCCCCACAAGATTGCATTAAAGAACACGGCATTTTGGGGGACATAATACATCCAAACCAGCACACTTATTAACATCATTCTTGATAAAATTATTACTGTTTGCCCACTGTCTTAGTTTGTCAAGTCTGCTATGACAAATACCACACACAGTTTGGCTTAAGCACCAGGAATTTGTTATCTCATGGTTTTGGAAGCCAGAAGTCCAAAATCAAAGTGTCAACAGGCTATGCTTTCTCCTGGAGTCTGTGGTATTCTGGTGCTGGCTTGCCACAATCCTTGAGATTCCTTGGATTGCAACTCTACCTCCACCACACGGGTTCTTCCGGCTTCTACTTCTGCTCAGTCTTCTGTGTCTCTGTCTAGGGTTCTTCGCCTTATAAGGACTTCAGCTATATGGATTAAGACCCACTTTAATTCAATTTTGCCTTGTCTAAGGATCTTTGAAGATCCTATTCAGAAATGAATCCACACCTTAACTAATAATAACATCTTCAAAGATCTTATTTACAAATGGGTCCACGTAAGTTAAGACGTGAATATGTCTTTTGTAGGGAAATTGATTCTATCCCAAAACTCACTGTATTCTTGGCACAAAAGTGAAAATCTGCTATCAAAAGTAATTTAAAAAGCCACCTTTCTTCCAGTCTTACCTATAGACTCTCTCCCTTGCTATGCCCCAGTCACAGAAAATTATTGGAGGTTCCTCCAGACTGCCAAGTCCATTAATCTAATTACCTGAATACATGATATACCCTCTCGCTGAAGCTTTTTCTTTCCCTAGTTTGCTTTGCAAACTCAGTTCCTACTCCAAAACTTCCATGTCAAAGTTAATCTGGGTCTCATAGCACTTTGAACACAGTCCTTTTAGCACTTTATTTTAGTCAGGGTTTTCTAGAGAAATAGAACCAACAGGAGATATCTATAAATATCATGAGATTTTAATAAGAATTGTCTCATATGACCGTGGGAATGGACAAGTCTAAATTCCATCTGGCAGGCTGCAAGCTGGGAAATCCAGTGAAGGTTTTTGATGAATTTCCCAAGAGAAGCTGGCTGGCTGAAGTAGAGATGGAAATTCTCTCTTATGACTGCTGAAATCTTCACTTTTCCTCTTCAAGACTTTAACTGATTGGATGAGTAATCTCTCATTGTTGAAGGCAGTCTCCTCAGTTGATTGTAGATGTAATCAGCCATAGATGCAATCAAGTTACTGATAATTTAAGTCCACAAAATGTCATCTCAGTATAAATCAGGTCAGCATTTACTTGACCAAACAATTGGACACCAAAACCTGGCCAAGTTGACACAAGAAGTTAACTATCGCATATTTTATTTCATATATTTTTTTATTGATTTGTACCCCTGCCAAGGCTCTAGAGCAGTGTCCAAAACATAGTAGGCACTCAGGAAATGCTTGTTGAGAGAATGTGTCAATGCAATTGAGCAGAGCAAGTTTGCTTCTAATATAATGTGGATTCCCAGGTCATGTTTTAAAATTGTTTCAATCTTCTCTCTCAAGATGGTAGGATGTTGGACATACTATTACGGCTTCATTTACTAAGAATGACTTCTGATATTGCTAAATATATCTGTCCTATTTCCTGATGATCCTCATCTGTTGTGCCGTTAAATCTCTGTTACCAGGACTAACTTTCTCAAAGACTGGAAGGAAGTCCATATTTTGACAGTGCCTGTGGAACATAGAAAATTTATTTAGAGATGCGTCTCTCACAGACTGTCCAGGGATAAGTAAGCCACTCTGTGCATTCCTTGACAGAAGGCCCTTGTTGACTTTCAGCCCATTATCCTAGTGAAAGTCACAGCTTTTAGGACCTGGAATGTCTATCCAGCTGAGTCAGGGGCTGGCTTTTGTGGAAGAGGGAAAACAATCAGGAAGAACTAAATGATATATATAGTTTTCTCTTAGAGGCAATGAACTCCTTAATCTTAATCTATTCTCATTGAGTCCTTCCTAGGCATTGAAGTTTGGGACAGTCACATGTTTGCTAAGTATTAAAATAGGAAACCTAGGATTGAGGACATTTGCTATGCCTCCTATGTCTAAATGTCCTAATTCCCTGCTTGCTAACATTCAGTTAAGCACTATTTATGGGGCACACTACCATTACCAATCATCCTGGTTTGTCTAGGACTGAGGAATTCCCTGGGGCATGGGACTGCCATTGATAAAACTGAAAATGTCCTGGGGAAACCAACATTAGTTGGTCTCCATAGATGGCATGTTTGGAGAGCCTCAGCAGCCAGAAGTGTGCTATTGTATTAATCCTAACATCACCTGGGTTCCATAGGGTAAATGAGAAGCTACTGTTACAAGCTGCGTTTTGATGTCCAATACCTATATCTATTTAGACTTTGCTACTGGGGAAATAATAGGCTAATAGTAGGGCTAAACATAAAGTTTAGTGGCTGTGATTCTAGAGCTAAAGTGCCTGGGTCCAAATGCCATCTCTACCATTCATTTATAGAGTACCCTTGGGAAATTTATTAACTGCTCCGTGCCTCAGTTTCCCTATATGTAGATCTTCTGGTTCTAGAACTTATTTTATTGTCTTGTAATTGATATGAAATTAGATAACATATGTAAAATCCTTAAAACAGTGTTTATTATTGTTATTGTTGTCATAATTACTATTACTACTATTAATTCACTGTTCCATGCATCAGTTTCTTTGTCTTTAAATATGGAGATAACATCTCATAGGTGTGCTATGAGGATTAAAAGGGAATGAATAATAGTTATATAAAATGCTTAGCACAGAGACTGGCAAATAGTAAGTGCTCAAGATTTTACTCAATGTCAATATTATTACTTTTATTATTAAAATTATTATTACTTTCATTATTAACCACAGTAGTTTGCTTTATTCCAGTTCCAAAGGCAGAAAACAGCACTCATAGTTATAAGCAGATACTCTGGATTTTTTTTTAAAGATTTAAAAATGTTCTATGTAATGTGTTTTGTGATTTGTCTTTTGTTATGCCTCCAGCATCCAATAAACTATCTCGTGTTGACCACTTTCTGACATGGTGACATGTTTGGGGCAAGTTACTTGGCTCTCTCTAAGGTGATTTGGTCATCAGCATAGGATAAGGACGTGGATCAAAGATAGTGATAGTGGACTGCTGCTTGATTTCTAGCATGTGGTTGTCTGGGCCTCTCCTGAAAAAATTTCAGGCAAGTGATTGTATGCAGAAGATGACTACCCTGTTTCTTTTTATTTTCTCCCCACCCACCCCCAAATTTTTAATTCCTACAATTCAGAGACCACTTAGACTTACTCTTTTTCCATAAGTAACAAAAGACATTTAAGAATAGAGCTACACATACTTTAATTGTTTGTTGGGAGAGGAAATGAAAACCTGGAAACCGTTTTTAAAGCAAACATTCCTGATTATCAACCAATGTGAATGTAATGTTTGAACTGATGAAGGAAGAATGGGAGGGAAAAGAAGGAGGAGACGGAATTTATAAACCGATTGGTAGAACTTAGCTAAACCTTTGGGACTCCCAGGAACACATTGTTATCAAGCATACATTCCAGACCTGTAATGTGACTATTGATTCTTTAAGTCTCAGTGTGGCGTGACAGGTCATAGGCTTTGTAGCTCAGGGGAGAAACAAAAAGTTGGTTTAGCTATTTAAGTTATAACACCAGGCTTTACATAAATACAAATCAATCTTAGAGCAACATTTGATACCATCAGTTCTATGAACAAGAAAGGCATACCCAGCCTTCAAAGCCTCCAAAAAGGGGTGGTATTGTGTAAGAAATCTCTGTCCTCACATGAACTCATTGTGCATTAGAAAGACCTAAAGTAGCTCCGTTTGTAAGAAAATGTGCAAACTTGCCAAAAAGAGATATCAGATACTTTCAGGTGGCTAAGCTCTGGTTCTTACAAATATGTTTGGATGCTCAGTTCATTGACATCCTACGGGTGGATTTGGAGGGCTTTTGCACAAAACCAAAGGTGTGCGGCAAATACGTGCAATAGGATCAGCTTCATTCCTTTTCTGTAATTCAGCCCTACTCAAAGTGACAAAAAGGGCCTGGAAAGGTTTAAGCTTCCAGTTAAAGACAAGGTTTCAAGCTCAGCACTCCTACAGCTTGTGAGGTGATAAGAAAGAGTCACAGCAAGTGCAGGCTGTGTGCCAAATGAAAACCAACACCCACTAGCAGAGGCGACATGAGGCAAACAATCACAGGCAGGTGCACTTTTATACAGGGTCAGCCTTGGTCTCTCTGAATGCCATGGAAGATAAAGAAGGAAGATTTTCAAGCTTTTTGAAGATAGGTAGACCCATTTTCCAAATGAAGAGTGGATATGCTTTAGGAATTCCTTGGGTGTTTATATGAAAATAATTTTATTAATAAAAGATTATTTCTGGAATTCACTTCATTTCAGGGTATGTTCAGGAAGTCAGTAGTAAAATAAGTAAATATATATATATACATTAAACCAGAAAATAGTAAACATAGTTTTCTTTTTCTGGGGAGGTGGCGGCATTTTTCTACGAGAAAAGCTGCTTTTAGCCCTTCTATCTTGCATGGAATTCATTCAAGGACATGTTGAGCAATTCTGTCTCAACACCTCATCCGTTATGTCACTTTCAGCATGTGCTTAGTCTTCTCTTAGTTTCTCTCAAGCTTTGCAACTTTGATGCATCACAGAACTTACGCTATTTTGCAATAGCCCAACAAGACTTACGTAATGAGACCATTCCTTAACAATTTGCTCTTGCGATTATTATTCACTGCTAGGTTTGGCTGCTTGTGGAATTTTTGTAAGATCCTTAGACTAGTATTTTCATATTATGATTGGCCACATTTAACATCACAACGTGTTAGTACTTCACTCCCACCACCAGTGGAATGAATCAGATGTGAAAAAACCAATAGGAACATCATCAACAAATAATATTTACTAATCATTTCAAACATTTTGGGAGTTCATTCAATATTTATTGTTCAATCAGTTGATCAATATTTATTCTCAGGTACTTTTAGGAGCTAATTGTATGTCTGCACTAAATTACTAAGTGATTTATATTTATATATCTGTCATACCGTTACAAAAAGTAAAGCAGTTTTTCCATAATCTCTTGTATTTCCTTCCATGAGCCAGATAGTGTACTAAATGTTTTCTATATATCATTTCTAATCTTCCCCCAAATCTCTTCAGAGTATGAATTATGACTTACCATTTTATAAATGAGAAAATTGAGTCTCACAGCTATAGATCCAGTAAGTGATGAAGATTTTCCAAACCAGAACTCTTTGATACCACAGCCCTTTTTATTAGACCTCATGCTTAGGTATTAAATGCCAAACTTTACTGAAAACTCTTCAAAATCAGAGAAACATTTTGAAATTCCACTGGCTAGTGTAGTGCTTTCATGGTTTATTTGTTCAATAAATTTTGTGTGACTTTTGATTAAGTAAAGAGATTCATCACTGATTTTAGGGGATGAATTAGCAAAGTTCTGGGCTGGATAAAGACTGGAACTAGAAAACAAAGCCACAAGGAAGGAAGATAATCTGGGGATAAATTCTATGTACAAGGTAAGAAGACAACCTGTAGAGAGATGACAATTATGACTCGAGAATTCAAATATTCTCCATAGTTGAGAAAATTGTCCAAGGAGAAATTAAGCATTCATAAAGTGAATTGGATTCTTTCTTCCTCCTGCTGTTCTTCCATTTCTCCCTACCATCTTATCCTCTTTCTCTCCTTCTTTTCTTCTATCCCACCTTCCTCCCTTCTTTAAACATTTATTAATTAGTGATATGCAAGGTTCTGTGTCATATGCTGGGACTACAATAATGAACTGAGGAAGAATCATGTAAGAAGATAATTATAAAATATAATCAATTATCTTCCTGGTGCTAAGAAAGCACAAAAGGAAGGCGAAAATTGACAGGGTAGAGTATTAAGTAAATTAACTTAATAAAGTATATATTTTTTCAAAATTTTAATTACTTAGGATTTATATATGCATATATACATGCAATGAGTATATACCAACAAGGTTTTGTCTTAGAAAAGAAAGTTCCTTGAGAACATGGGTCATGCATTATACTTACTTTTTTTTAATCATCCGCTAACTTTAGTTTATTCCTATGTATATGGCTGATCCTCAATAGATACCTGAATTACTTTCTTAGGTGAATGCCTAAGCTGACAATTTCTTAGTCTCCTTATGTTAATTTTACCTATGTGTTAAAATTTTTTTAGTTGGATTAAAATTCTACATGAATCCTCTTTAGTACAATCACAATACTTGTAGAATGTCTATTGATTCAAATTTACAAAATATTGTCAAATAATCACCTCACTTTCTTTCATTGAAACAGTGTGGGTTACCATTTTTCAGGTGAGTAAATGGAGACCAAGGAAATCTCTGTGACATTAAAACTAAAACCTAAAGGATGAGGAGTTAAGTGATGAAAGAGAAAAAATTTCCAGAAAGAAGGAATGCCATCTGCAAAGGCCCTGAGGCAGGAAAAGACATGGTGTGTATGTGTGTAAAACAGAGATAATGTCATGGAACTAAGAGTTGGCAAGTTCACATCTGTATGGCTTTTGCTGAATTACCAAAATAGTTTTCTTTTTTTCTTTCCTTTCTTTTGGACTACTTTCTTCAGTTTTTCACCTTGCTGATAAAATGAACTTTCTAAAATGTAATCTTATCATGCCACAACTTCCTCAATGGTTCCTGCTGCCTAACAGTTAAGGTCAAATTCCCCTCACAGCGCACAGGGTCCTTTAGTTTCCTTCCCTGTATCTCCCACCCTCTCCAACCCTAAGTGTCAGTGATACTGACATGCCTCTTCACTTACTTATTATCTTTGCCATATGCTATTTCCCTCTCCTAGAATGCCTTTGTTTGCCTGGAAAACTACATGTCCTTCAATGGAGCTCCAATGCCACATTCTCTAAACCAGAGGTCAACAAACTACAGTCCATGAGCCAAATCCAACCCTCCACTTTAGTATGACCCATGTGGTAAGAATGTTTTTACATGTTTTAGAGGTTGAAAAAAAATCAAAAGAAGAATGCTGTTTTGTGATATGTGAAAATTTGTGAAATTTAACTTTCAGTGACCATCAATGCAGTTTTACTAGAACACAGCACACACCGTGCACATGTAATGTCTATGACTGTTTTCACATGACCACAGCAGAGCTGTGTAGCTATGACAGAGACCATTTGGCCTTAAAAGCCAAAAACCATCTGGCCTTTCACAGCAAAAGTTTGCAGACCTCTGTTCTAATTCAATCCCCTCAGGCTCTCTTCTTGCCAAAAAATTCCTTGAGCAAATCACTTACTTTAACCACCACTCCAAAGAGAAGTTGTTTTTAACTTTGGACATGTAACTTGGTTTCTCTTTTCCTTAACTTCCTCACCTATATAGAGGAGATAATAATAGTATCCCCTTCACAGGTTTCCTGTGAGGATTAGTAGACTAGAATAAAGTGGTTTGAAGAGTGCCTGACACATATTAAGTACTCGATAACAGTTATGCTAGCCTTTTTGTCCCCCGAGAAATCTTATATATTCATCTACTGCTACACTTCATTGTATTTCAGTTGTTTTCTCATTATGAGTTAACTGTGATTTATTGTTGTTGTTAAACTTGCACAACATGTGTCCTTAATAAATGTTTGTTGAACCAAAAATGTACTTGAATGAGGTGTTGGCCATTGAAGGTGAGAACATATGTGGATTGTGATGGGCACTCAACTGACATTTAATATCCACATCACAAAGTTTGTACTACTTTTATGATTTCTTTTCATCGAATTTTTAAAATGCAATAAAACCAGGAATGATTTTTATTCAAATGCCAGAAAAAAATAAGAGGTTTCTGACCAAACAGAAGGGGCTATATTACATATGAAGGTCTTATAAACTCTAATATCTAACTCTGAACTTTTATTACTTTGAGGACTATTTCCTGAATTTTATTGGAATCATTATGGGCACTTCTTGATGCCTTTGTGTACTCCTGTGCCAACTTCTTTTTTCATCTCTTCTTACCACTGATTTATTTGTCTCTTCCATATGAGACTGCATTTAATTTGACTTAAAAGCAAGAACAGATATCACAAGGTAAGATATTGAGCACTATTCCTACACTTAAAAGTATCTGTGCTGGTTTGCAGCTGTTATGTACTCCAGAAAAGGCCATGTTCTTTTAATCCATTCCTGTGGATACTGACCTATGTGGACGGGACATTTTGATTAGGTTGTTTCAATTGAGATGTGATCTAGCCCATCAAAGGTGGGTCTTAATTCTTTATTGGGGTCCTTTATGGGATGATAAAAAGCAGATACATTTGGAGAGAGCTGAGAAAGAGAAACACCTTGGAGATGCTAAGAGAGAACCCACACACACTCGGAGAGAAAGCCACTGGAATCAGAAGCTGAAAGCAACAAAACCTGGCAGTGAAGGACCAGCAGATGCCAGCCATGTGCCTTGCTATCTGACAGAGGAACCCCAGATGCCAGTGCCTTTCTTCAGAGAAAGTATCCTCTTGCTGTTGCCTTAATTTGGACATTTCATGGCCTTAAGATTGTAACTTGTAACTTAATAAATCACCATTTTAAAAATCCAACCTATTTCCGGTATATTGCATTCTGACAGCTTTAGCAAACCGAAAGAGTAACACACACAGAGGAGTCCACAGAATATGTAGGGGAGCTATTTTTCCTTGATTTCTAATAGAACAGAGATCCCCACTATACCCTAGGATTAGTCTATTGCTGAGATTTACAA